>NC_140992.1:193058242-193385946 GCF_052327205.1 Somniosus microcephalus | reverse complement strand
AGAGAGAGAGATTGGGAGTGTTGAGAGAGAGAGAGATTGGAGTGTAGTGTCAGAGAGAGAGGATTGGGAGTGTAGAGAGAGAGAGATTGGGAGTGAGAGAGAGAGAGAGATTGGAGGAGTGTGAGAGAGAGAGACTGGGGGGAGAGGAGAGGGAGAGAGACTGGGGGAGAGAGAGAGAGAATGGGGAGAGAGAGAGAGAATGGGGAGATAGAGAGAGAGACTCAGGGGGAGAGAGAGAGAGCGACTGAGGGGTGAGAGAGAGAGAGATGTGGAGAGAGAGAGAGGGAGAGACTGGGGAGATAGAGAGAGAGAGACTGAGGGGGGAGAGAGAGAGCGACTGAGGGGGAGAGAGGGAGAGTGGGGGAGGAGAGAGAGAGATGGTGAGAGAGAAGAGAGAGAGTAGAGACGGGGAGAGAGAGGGGAGAGACTGGGAAAGAGAGAGAGAGAATGGGGAAAGAGAGAGAGAGAATGGGAGAGAGAGAGAGAGAGAGACTGAGGGGGAGAGAGAGAGAGACTGGGGGAGAGACGGGGAGAGAGAGAGAGAGACTGGGGGAGAGAGAGAGAGATGGGCGAAGGGAGAGAGAGACTGGGGAGAGAGAGAGAGACTGGGGGAGATAGAGAGAGGAGAGCGAGAGAGTGACAGGGGGAGAGAGAGAGACCGGGGGGTGGGGGGGAGAGAGAGAGAGAGACTGAGGGGAGAGAGAGAGAGATAGAGAGACTTGGGGGCGGGAGAGAGAGCGACTGTGGGGGGGGGAGATGAGAGCGACTGGGGGGGGGGAGTGAGAGCGACTGGGGGGGGAGGTGAGAGCGATGAGGGGGGAGAGAGAGCGACTGTGGGGGGGAGAGAGAGCGACCTGGGGGGGGAAGTGAGAGCGACTGGGGGGGAGAGAGAGCGACTCGGGGGGGATCGGGGGGAGAGAGCGACTTGGGGGGGAAAGAGAGCGACTGTGGGGGGGGGAGAGAGAGAGCGACTGTGGGGGGGGAGAGAGAGCGACTCGGGGGGGAGAGAGAGTGACGGGGGGGAGAGAGAGAGCGACTGTGGGGGGGGAGATGAGAGCGACTGTGGGGGGGGAGAGGAGAGCGACTGTGGGGGGTGGATGAGAGCGACTGTGGGGGGAGAAGAGAGAGAGCGACTGTGGGGGGGAGATGAGAGCGACTGTGGGGGGGAGAGAGAGCGACTGTGGGGGTGAGAGAGAGAGCGACTGGGTGGGAGTGAGAGCGACTGTGGGGGGAGGAGAGAGAGGAGAGCGGTTGGGGGGGAGAGAGAGCGACTGTAGGGGGGGATGAGAGAGCGACTGAGTGGGGGGAGAGGACGAGCGATGCGGGGGGGAGAGAGAGCGTATGTGGGGGGAGAGAGAGCGACTGTGGGGGGAGAGAGAGAGCGACTGTGGGGGGGAGAGAGCGACTGTGGGGGGGAGAGGAGAGCGACTGTGGGGGAGAGAGAGCGACTGTGGAGGGAGAGAGAGCGACTGTGGGTGGGAGAGAGAGCGACTGTGGGGGGAGATGAGCGACTGGTGGGGCGAGAGTAGAGAGGCACTGTGGGGGGAGAGAGAGCGACTGTGGGGGGGAGAGAGAGCGACTGTGGGGGGGGAGAGAGAGCGACCTGTGGGGGAGAGAGAGCGACTGTTGGGGGGGAGAGAGAGCGACTGTGGGGGGGAGGAGAGAGGCGGATCGTGGGGGGTGAGAGAGGATGTGAGGAGAGCGACTGTGGGGGGGGAGAGAGAGCGGCTGTGGGGGGGAGAGAGAGCGACTGTGGGGGGGAGAGAGAGAGTGAGAGCGGCTGTGGGGGGGGGAGAGGAGAGAGCGACTGTGGGGGGGGGAAGAGAGCGACTGGGGGGGAGTAGAGAGCGACTGGTGAGGTGGAGAGATGAGCGACTTGGGGGGAGAGAGATGCAGACTCCCCCCCCCTCCCTCACACTCCTCCCCCCCTCACAATCCCCCCCCGCCTCTCCCTCACAATCCCCCCCTCTCCCTCACACTCTCCCCCCCTCCCTCACACTACCCCCTCTCCTCACACTCTCCTCCCTCACCTCTCCCCCCTCTCCCTCACACTCTCCCACCCCTCCCTCACACTCTCCCACCCTCTCCCTCACACCTCTCCCCCCCTCCCTCACACTCTCCCCTCTCCCTCACTCTCCCCTCTCCCTCACACTCTCCACCCCTCTCCCTCACACTCTCCCCCCTCCCTCTCCTCACACACTCCCCCCTCCCTCCCCTCTCCTCACACACTCACCCCTCTCCTCACACACTCTCCCCCCCTCTCCCTCACACACTCTCCCCCCCTCTCCTCCCACCACTCTCCCCCCTCCTACCTCACACACTCTCCCCCCTCCTCCCTCACACACTCTCCCCTCCTCCTCCCTCACACACTCTCCCCCCTCTCCCTCACACACTCTCCGCCCCTCCTCCCTCACACACTCTCCCCCCTCCTCACACACACTCTCCCCCCCTCTCCCTCACCTCTCCCTCACACACTCTCCCCCCCTCTCCCTCACACATTCTCCCCCCTCTCCCTCACACACTCTCCCCCCCTCTCCTCACACACTGCCCCCCCTCCTCCCTCACACACTCTCCCCCCCCTCCCTCACACACTCTCCCCCCCCTTCCCTCACACACTCTCCCCCCCCTCTCCCTCACACTCTCCCCCCCCTCTCCTCACCCCCCCGCCACAGGCCCGACCGGACTCACCTCGGTAGCACCTGCTGGTGAACAAGGCAGGCCTTTGGACCCGGTTGGCAGACTCCCGTGTTCGATTGAGATCGGGGACAGCCGTTTAAAAAAAAGCCAGAGCGGGCTCTCGCGGGCGGGCGGCGCATGCGCGGTCAGTGCCAGCGGCGCGAGGCGGCCCGCGGGGAGTAGGCAGGGAAACCCCGCGGGCTTGGCGGCCGTTAGCAAGCGGATCACTTCGGGCGGCCATCCCGCGCTCTGGCCCCGACACCGTCAAACCTGAGAGGGGGAAGTAGAGAGAGACAGAGAGGGAAGAGGAGAAGGAGAGACAGGGAAGAGGAGAAGGAGAGAGAGGGAAGAGGAGAAGGAGAGAGAGAGAGGGAAGAGAGAGAGAGAGAGAGAGAGAAATTATTTGAGCTTCAGGCCTGCAGCGGGCCTGGACAGCAGCTCCGAGTCCCCCCTGCGCGAGGGTGAGGGGGGGGGGGGGGTTGCTAAACACAATATAAAACTGAAATAAATTGTTAATTAATTCCCTAACACATCATTAAAATATTTACCTTAGTTCCCTAACACACAGAAAGTGTGGGGGGAAAAAAATCGTGAAAAATCAAGATGGCGGCCACTTACCTGGGTTCAGAAGGATAAGGCCCGCCCACACACGCACCGATTGGTCGACCGGTCAGGTCGCCGAAGCGTAGGATTGGTCAATCGTCGAGTCACTCGACACTCAACTGTAGGACGGCACGCGCCAGGAACCCGCCGTCCGATTGGTCGACCTCGACGTCACACGGTCGCTAATGAGATGCTAATGAGCGGAACGCTGAACGTTTTTCGGATACCGCGGGCGCGATTTTTGTCCCGCCGAAACGTAAATACACCTATGACCGGTCCGGAATCGCAAGCTTTCTTTTGAGGTGACGCGCGCGTCGGTACGCTCTGTAACTTTCAAACGTATAGAACACGGACAGACAGACATCGGGACAGACAGAAGAGCCGCTTTATATATATAGATGAATTGGCCTGTACTGCCTTCTGTGGTAGAGAATTCCACAGGTTCACCACTCTCTGGGTGAGGAAATTCCTCGTCATTTCTGTCCTAAATGGCTTACCCCTTATCTTTAGACTGTGACCCCTGGTTCTGGACTCCCTGACCATCGGGAACATCCTTCCTGCATCTAGTCTGTCCAGTCCTGTCAGAACTTTGTAAGTTTCAATGAGATCCCCTCTCATTCTTCTAAACTCCAGCGAGTATAAGCCCAATCGACCCACTATCTCCTCATATGTCATCCCAGGTATCAACCTGGTGAATCTTCACTGAACTCCTTCCATGGCAAGAACATCCTTCCTCAGATAAGGCGACCAAAACTGCACACAATACTCAAGATGTGGTCTCACCAAGGCCCTGTACAACTGCAGCGAGACATCCTTGTTCCTGTACTCAAATCCTCTCACTACGAAGGCCAACATACCATTTGCTTTCTTAACCGCCTGCTGCACCTGCATGCTTACCTTCAGCGACTGGTGCACAAGGACACCCAGGTCTCGTTGCACTTCCCCTTCTCCCAATCTATTGCCATTCAGATAATAATCTGCCTTCCTGTTTTTGCCACCAAAGTGGATAACTTCGCATTTATCCACGTTATATTGCATCTGCCATGCTTCTGCCCAATCACCCAAAGTGTCCAAATCATCCTGGAGTTTCTCTGCATCCTCCTCACAGCACACACGCCCACCCAGCTTTGTGTCGTCTGCAAACTTGGAGATATTACATCTAGTTCCCTTGTCTAGATCATTAATATATATTGTGAATAGTTGGGGTCCAAGGACCGATCCCTGCAGTACCCCACTAGTCACTGCCTGCCACTCAGAAAAAGACCCGTTTATTCCAACTCTTTGCTTTCTGTCTGCCAACCAGTTCTCTATCCAAGTCAATACCTTGCCCCCAATCCCATGTGCCTTAACTTTACACGCTAATCTCTTATGCGGGACCTTATCGAAAGCCTTCTGAAAGTCCAAATACACCACATCCACTGGTTCTCTCTTATCTATTTTACCACTACCGATGTCAGGCTTACCGGTCTGTAATTCCCCGTTTTCTCTCTACCATCTTTTTTGAATAGTGGGGTAACATTAGCTACTCTCCAATGGGTACTGTTCCAGATTCCATCGAATATTGGAAGATGATCGGCAATGCATCTACTATTTCTAGGGCCACTTCCTTAAGTACCCTAGGATGTAGATTATCAGGCCCTGGGGATTTATCAGCCTCAATCCCATCAATTTCCCTAACACCATTTCCCTACAAATACTGATTTCTTTCAGTTCCTCCCTTTCATCAGACCCTATGTTCCCCGACATCTCTGGGAGGTTATTTGTGTCCTCCTTTGTGAAGACAGAACCAAAATATGTATTTAATTGGTCTGCCATTGCTTTGTTCCCCATTATAAATTCCCCTGATTCTGACTGCAAGGGACCTACGCTTGACTTCACCAATCTTTTTCGCTTCACATATCTATAAAAGCTTTTACAGTCAGTTTTTATGTTCCCTGAAAGCTTACTCTCATATTCTATTTTCCCCTTCTTAATTAATCCCTTTGTCCTCCTTTGTTGAATCCTAAACTGCTCCCAATCCTCAGGTTTACTGCTTTTTCTGGCCAATTTATATGTCCTCTCCTTGGATCTTATGCTATCCCTAATTTCCCTTGTTAGCCACGGTTGAGTCACCTTTTTTGTTTTATTTTTATGCCAAACTGGGATGAACAAAGTCTGTGAAGAGGAATTGGCTAAAAGTGAAGGCTTCTTGCTCAACCTCCCCGCCCCCACCCCCCCCCACCCCTCCCATTCCTGCCAATCCCACCCCCAGTGCTGGAGCTGCCCATATAGGAAGTACAGGAAAGGGAGGCTGTCTTGTATATGGGGCTCGGCACAAAAACAGCTGGTGCAGCAAGCTCGGCAGGAGATAGCAGAAAGAGTCAATGGTGTCTGCATGGTCCAGAGGAACCACAATCCAAATCAGGATGAAGATGGCAGATGTGAAGAAAGTTGCCAAAGTAAAGCTTCAGAAGAGCTTTGTGTGCCAAGTAGCTGCCATGTCACCAAGTGCCCTAATAATCTGTAACTCGTTTACTGCTTATGCCAAAGCTCATCCTGTGCAGTTCACCGAATGCTTACCACGCATTGCCATATTGCATCATGGCACAATTATAAGCAGCAACTTGAAAACGGTAACTGCAGTCACTGTGAAATTTTAAAGGGGCTTCACATGGCAAACTGTTGTCAGATGACCTGTTTATTTCCTGTCACCCAGGACGGGCCAGATGCCTGTTACCGTGCGCTCCATAAACATGCAACTTCTCAACACACTTGCAAGATGGCACACTATCAAAGGACAGAGCCCCGAGGTGGAGCAGGGTGCATAACCTATAAGCCCTTGACTCCCTTTTAGGACACTACATTGGACATAATTGATCATGACAGCATAGAAGGAATAGGGAAGGCCAAGACCAGAGTTGTCATGTGCTCAGAGATAATAGAATCTTGTGGTTATTATGTCTTGTTCCCCCTACTCACTCATAGACCCTCAATCATAAAAACATGACTCACAATATACTGCAACACAAGCACAGTTTAAAGGTGCCTCTTGGAGACAGCATAATGGTATATGTTGCTCTTCTGCTTTTGTAGGCCTGGAAGAACAAATTGCCCAAACTGCACCTCACATAGGGGGAGAAATTGGGTATAGCCCCACTCGGGGCGCTAGAATTGGCGAAGCGCAAATTTTATCGCCAGGCGCAACTTATCGCCACCTCCAGCGATATTGGGTTGCTGCGCCCCTGAAGGTGATTGCGGCGTTAAATCAGGTGCTGCACGGGACTCCTAAGGCGCTAACCTGGCGGCGCTACTCAATATCTGGGCAGACGGGCGCAACGCAGGTGCTGTCAATAATCGATGACCACGAGACATGCTGGCGCCGGCCAGCTCTTAAAGGGGCGGGTCCTCTAGGTTCAGCAGCCACACTCATCGCCCTGTAGGCCTCAAATTCGGCGCTGTGCAATCTGAGGCGTTGCAAACTTTGACCAGATGGAGAGGGTGAGGCAGAGAGAGGAGCGCTTTTCCCAAAGGGCATTGGATGCTTTGGTTGACGCAGTGGAGTGCCGGCGAGCAGTGCTGTACCCTGACAATGGCAAGAGGCCTCCTCAGAACGAGTGCCGCAGAGCTTGGAGGGAAGTTTGTCAAAGAGTCAACTCCAGCAGCGTGGCGCCCAGGACTCCTGTGCAATGCAGAAAGAAGTTCAACGATCTCACTCGGGTCGTTAGGGTGAGTGGCTTGTTGGCAATCTTCTTCATCCCTCCATCTGCACCTGACTTTATGGCCAGAGGGTGCGCGATGCCCCAATGGCCATCTGTCAGCCAGCACCCATGGCCCTTTCTGGGAACGCACACGCACATTCAACTCAGGGCATCATGTAAGGGCTGATCCACCATGGGGGGGCATGAGATGACAACTCAGGGCATCATGTAAGGACTGATCCACCATGGGGGGCATGAGATGACAACTCAGGGCATCATGTAAGGGCTGATCCACCATGGGGGGGCATGAGATGACAACTCAGGGCAGCATGTTTCAGAACTTCCCGTCCTTTCTCCTGCAGGGCAAGCTGGCCAGGAACCGGAGGGAACAGATTCGTACTGGGACCCTCCTCAGCTGCAGAAACTGACGGACCTGGAGGAAAGAGTCCACCAGATTGTTGGAGGCCGGATGATTGGTCCTGTCACCACTGGAGCTGCCGACCCCATTGTGCACAGCGATGGTAAGGTCATCACCTTTTTGAACTCTCTCCTTCCACTTGTTCCCCCCACCAGCATGCTTTTTCAGTCTGGACCCATGTCAGAGCATTGCAGCACTCTTGCATCCCTTGTTGCCACCCTGGCCTTTCGCTAAATCCACTCTTCAACCTCCCTGCTTTCAGATGCTGCATCACCAGCTCGGGAGCCGGGCCATCTAGCTGCCAGGGACACTGACTCCGGAGGCGACGAGCAGGAGGAAGCTGGACCATCTGTCCCACCCTCAGGCGAGCCAGCCCATCTGCAGACTGGGGATAGTGCTTCCCTGGAAGGGAGCGGGGGGGATGGATCTGAGGAGGAACCAGTTGCAGGAACCAGCGGCCTCCAGCAGCGCAAGGGGGGTAGGGAAGTTCGGGACATCTCCCCGGAGGGCGCGTCAGGCCACGATGACTGCTGCACAGAGCGCAGAATAGGTGCGTTCCCTCGCAGAAATGAGCGCCCAGGCTCGACTCAGGCACACTGAGCTGCTGGCTGCAGTTGCAAGGATGCCTGAAGCCATCGAGACACTGGCAAGGAGTGTACAAGACTTCGGGGCAGCCCTGGAAAAGACTGCCCAGGACGTGGGGACATCACTGGAAAAGACTGTGCAGGGCGTCGCAACATCACTGGAAAGGACTGTCCAGGGCTTCACCGATGCACTGGCACCTGCCACGCAAGTGCTGAGTGCTGCCACGCAGTCTCTCGCTGGCCTCATGCAGAGGCAGATTGAGGCCACAGAAGCACTGACTGCTGCCACCCTGCATGGATCAGGCAGGATTACCCGGGGCCCTTGCAGCACCACAACAGGCCAGCAATCTGTGGACCAGCCGATGGGTCCGCATGCTGCGGTGCTGCCCCGTCAGAGTGCCAGTGTGTCGGCCAACCACGGAGCAGGTGTCCGCTCTCAGGATGTCAGCATTCCTGATGCCAACGTTGGCACGTCTCCACTGCAGCTGCCATCACCTGCAGGACAGACTGCTTCCACCCATGCCCAATTGGAGCAGTCAGCATCCGGCCCTCCAAGCCCAGAGTCCGTCCAGGCCATCCCTCAGGGGCATCAGTGCTTTCAGACAGTCAGCAGGCGTCCCCCAGCCTTCATACAGCCACTGGGGTCCCATTACGGAGGAGCTGCAGGGGAGGAAGGGGCCGTTCTCGCAAGAGAAGTAGATCACCATCAAAGGGGAAAGAGTAGAAGGGGCTGCAGAAACGTCCTATTTCTAGAAATCAAGGCCGTGGATGCTGGTCTGAATGTTAGTCATGTTTTGGATAGTCTCCCGGGTGTGCGAGTCACGTGTTCTGAATGTTACTCATGTTTTGGATAGTCTCCCGGGTGTGTGAGGCACGGATGTGTTCGTTAGTTAAACTTTCAGTTGCCATTGCTTTGTCATGCTGGAAGGAAGCACAGTTTTCAAAATAAACAAAGAATTTTAATGTCATTGGCCATGTCTGCTATTTACAATCATTGTGGCCTTCATAGGCTTTGGGTTATCCGAATGGTTCCATTCGTGGTCTTCGAATGGCACCAAGCAGTCCGTGAGAGGGGCCTAGAACCGATTCCTTATCAGCCTCAGACAGACGGCCCTTCCACTTTCTCGGACCCTCCCGTCTTGGTCCTCCTCCTCCCCCTGCTCCTCCTCTGCTGGTCCTTCAATGTCTGCTGGCATTGGCTGGGTGCGCAGGGTGGCGAGGTTATGGAGCATGCAGCAGACAACGACGAAGTGGGAGACTCTCTCTGGTGAGTACTGCAAGGCTCCTCCCGAATGGTCCAAACAGTGGAACCGCTGCTTCAGCACGCCGATTGTGTGCTCCACAATGTTCCTCGTCGCCTGATGGCTGACGTTGTAGTGCTCTTCTGCAGGGGTGCTGGGCGTACGGAGCGGGGTCATCAGCCATGGGCACAGTGGATAGCCCTTGTCGTCGAGAAGCCAGCCTTCTGGGTGAGCCTGGGCCTCGAAAAGGTCAGCGACTGAAGTCTGGCGCAGGATGAAAGCGTCGTGGCTGCTGCCTGGGAACTGTGCATTGACCGCCAGGATCAGCTGCCGGTGGTCACAGACCAGCTGCACATTCAAGGAGTGGAACCCCTTGCGGTTGCGGAACTCCTCAGGATTCTGTACAGGCGCCCGCAAAGCCACGTGCGTGCAGTCAATGGCGCCCTGCACCATGGGGAAGTCCGCTATTGCCGCGAAGCCCTCTGCGCGCTCCCGCTGCTTCTCCGGTGTCACACTGAAGGATATGTACTGACGCCGCCTTTTAAACAAGGCATCTGTAACCTGCTGGATGCAGCTATGCAGCGCAAACTGGGATATGTTGGCAATGTCCCCAGTTGCTGACTGGAAGGAGCCGGTCGCATAGAAATTCAATGCCACTGTTATCTTCACAGCCACCGACAGAGAGGTCCTGCACCTTATCTGCGGCTGCAGATCTTCCTGAAGCAGGTGGCACAGCTCAGTCACCACCTCCTTTTGGAATCACAGCCTCCTAACACACTGCTCCTCTGACATGTTGAGGTAAGAGAACTGCTGCCTGAATACCCTGGCAGCGTAAGGTCTGGTGTGGCGACGTCTGTTGGCCCTCCTCCGTCTGGCCATTCCTGGCCCTCTCTCCCTCCGTCCCTGTGCCCTTTCCAGATGGTCGAGCAGCAGGACGTTCCCCTCCAAAGCAGCCCCCATAATAATAGGTCAGCAGAAATTAAATAGGGTGTAAACGCTCACCAGCAGCAGGGTGATGGTATGAAGGCTGAAGGTCCTCTGGCAGCGCTGGGTCACTAGTGAAATGGCTCAGAGTTCAACTTTGCAACTCTGTGTAAATCTCAAATAAGTTGTGCTCCCAAAATGGCTGCCGCTTTTATACCAGTGCAGTCCCCTTTAAATAGCATCCCCCTAAGCCCGAGAGCCACTGGGGAACGTTCCAGGAATCTGTCCTTATTAGCGCCGGGCGGAACAGAGGGGGGCACCACTGAATTTCTGGTCCAGGGTGCCAAAAAAGGCGTTGCACACTGAAATGACGTCATGATCTGCCTGCGCCCGTGAGCGGGCGCTAAGATTTAGCGCCGGCGCTAAAAGCCCACTCAATATGGCAAGAGGCGCTGGGTTCACTGTGCCCGCCCGAAAATTGGGTAACGCCCCAATTCTCGGCCTCTTTAGGCGCTAATCGCTGGCGCTAACAACCGAATTTCTCCCCCATAATCTTATATCATTCTTACCAACTTTCGCGAGCACTCGCACATCTACGTACACATTGGAGCTGCATTTAGTGAGCTTGAGGATGTGGCACTGGGTGAGCCATGATGCATGGGTGAAGAAAGCAAGTGGTGGTGGCAGATCAAAGCAGGTGCCAACTGCCCAGAGGACTAGCTCAGTGTGGATGAGTCCAATAGCCTCAGATGTGCAGTCATGAATGAATGGTTCTCTGCACTGCAGTCTGCTATAGAGCATGCAGCAACTCTCGGGGCACCTGCTGTGAAAACTTCAGGGTGACATGCTAAAACCAGATGGAGTATCTCTTCTAAATGCTCAGAACATTGCTATAGTGGCTTTGGGCTCCAATATGGAGGAGCCAATATGGATTAGCTCTTTACAGTATCCACAAACTGGGATTAGATCCCTACAGTAGCCACAAACTGGGATTACATTCCTGCAGTCTCTACAAACAAGGGATTACCTCCCTGAAGTTATAAGGAGGACTAGTCTGATAGTGGAAGTTAACTGACCTTTGATGAGTGGTCACGGCCACAGGAGGGAATGTGTCTTTATTGCGAGCTGCCAGTTAAGTGGTCGTCTTGCCTGCTCCAGTCTCACTCTGTGGAAACAAACATGGAATTAATGTGACATTAACCTCGAGTATTCAAGGGCCAGTTTTTGAGATATTTGAACAAACCTTTCTTTCTTTTATTTTACATTCAACATCTGCAAAGTAATTGTGTATTTCTTATCAACCCCCAAACAAGAGAGTCAGACAGAAGCAGAAAAGTCCCAGGTATAAACTGTTAAGGATTATCCTTGAGCATTTATCATAAAGTATAGCCCATATCATAAAAAGAAGAAATTCAAAGAGAGAAAATGGTCCCCAATGGCTCAGTTTGATGAAGACAACATTGGCTAAAGGTCTCATATTCTATCCCTGGTCAGCCAGGGTAGGCAATCTCAGCCACGGTGGTAGTAGGCACGCTACAATTGGCCTCCGCTAAGGCTAGGAGAAAGCAAATTAATCAGAGGGACTGCTGGTTACCATTCTCCAGTGACCCTGTTGGAATGTGCACGTGTGTATCCCAGGTGAGGACAAGATTGAGCTCGGCTATGATGCCCCCTGCAGTTGAATAGCCTACGAACACTCACTGTCAACTATGAATAATGGATGAAGTATTGGCGGAATACTAACAAGTAATCAATATCTTCAGCAGAGGAGGAGAGAAAATTGACAAGAAAAAAATTATTGAACTAAACTCTGTTATATATCCGTTCACGCATTGCCACTGACTAACAGCACTAAAGAGAGGGCTTATCATACACTTCAAATTTTGTTTCAATTGCTGGTGTTAATTATTTCATAGAATCATAAGAATTTACGGCACAGAAGGAGGCCATTCGGCCCATCGTGTCTGTGCCAGCTGAAAAAGAACTATCTAGCCTAATCCCACTTTCCAGCTCTTGGTCCATAGCCCTGTAGGTTGCAGTACTTCAAGTGCATATCCAAGTACTTTTTAAATGTGATGTGGGTCTCTGCCTCTACCACCCTTTCAGGCAGTGAATTCCAGACCCCCACCACCCTCTGGGTGAAAATCCTTCTCCTCAACTCCCCTCTAATCCTCCGACCAATTACTTTAAATCTATGCCCCCTGGTTATTGACCTCTCTGCTAAGGGAAAGAGGACCTTCCTATCCACTCTATCTAGGCCCCTCATAATTTTATACACCTCAATCAAGTCTCCCCTCAGCCTCATCTGTTCCAAAGAAAACAACCCCAGCCTATCCAATCATTCCTCATAGCAAAAATTCTCCAGTCCTGGCAACATCCTCGTAAATCTCCTCTGTACCCTCTCTAGTGCAATCACATCTTTCCTGTAATGTGGTGGCCAAAACTGTACACAGTACTCTAGCTGTGGGCTAACTAGTGTTTTACACACTTCAAGCTTAACCTCCTGGCTCTTATATTCTATGCCTCGGATAATAAAAGAAAGTATCCCATATACATTCTTATCCAGCTTATCTACCTGTCCTGATTCCTTCAGGGATCTGTGGACATGCACGCCAAGGACTCTCTGTTCCTCTGCACTTTCAGTGTCCTACCATTTATTGTGTATTCCCTTGCCTTGTTAGTCCTCCCCAAATGCATTACCTCACACGCCTTCGGATTGATTTCCATTTGTCACTTTTCTGCCCACCTGATCTGTCCATTGATATCTTCCTGCAGTCTACAACAACTTTCGGCCTCACTATCAACCACACGGCCAATTTTTGTATCATCTGCAAACTTCTTAATCATGCCCCTACATCGAAGTCTAAATCGTTGATATATACAACGAAAAGCAAGGGAGCTAGTACTGAGCCCTGCGGAACCCCACCAGAAACAGCCTTCTAGTCACAAAAACACCCGTCAACCAATACCCTTTGCTTCCTGCCACTGAGCCAATTTTGGATCCAACTTCCCACTTTCACTTAGATCCCATGAGCTTTTACTTTACTGGCAAGTCTGTCATGTTGGACCTTGTCTACCGCCTAGAAGGACAAGGGTAGCAGGCGCATGGGAACACCATCACCTGCAACTTCCCCTTGAAGTCACACACCATCCTGACTGGGAAATATATCACCGTTCCTTCATTGTCGCTGGGTCAAAATCCTGGAACTCCCTCCCTAACAGCACTGTGGGAGTACCTTCAACACACGGACTGCATCGGTTCAAGAAGGCGGCTCACCACCACCTTCTCAAGGGCAATTAGGGATGGGCAATAAATGCTGGCCTTGCCAGTGTAGTGTATGTGCTTTAAGTCAGAACTACTTTTTACAGCTCCTGTATACTGTAGTACCGGCAGTGACCACACCGGTATATAAGCTGTGCGCATGCCTCTGTACCCCAGTCTAGAGATTACCCTCCTCCAGTAAAGACCTGTTATTTGTTTATGTACAGCATCCATGTAATTATTTATCCACTGAACCACAGATCTAACAGTGGCGACGAGTGTTGATGCGAATCTACCTGCAATATAAAACATTTTTTAAAATAGTCAAGTCCAGGAACACGGGCGTCGACTGCGAGCAACCGCCCAGCAGTCAGGCAGAGATCCAACTTCGCTGGGGAGGCTGTGGAGAGCCGGGCTTGGTTCCCCAGCCACAACGAGCAGCAAGAGACCGACGACAGGTCCAGAGCAGACCCTTCCCGAGCAGCGGCGGCTGGAGCCGACCGACGGCAGAGAGAGAGAGCCGGGCAGCGTCGACGGGGTAAGAAAGAGGGTGAAGAGAGCAGGGCACAGCCGGGGGTTGATCACCGAGCGGCGTCGAGGAAAAATACTGCAAACTGGAGAGAGGGTAAGAAACAGCTGGGTTCTAGACTGAGCGGCGTCGACAAATATCAAGGGAAGAACGCGCAGAGCACAGCCAGGGATCACGGGCTGATCAGGATCCACGGGGCGAAGCAAGGGGAGACGCCATTGAGCCACGGAGAAGCAGGGAGAGCGCGGGAGACGCCATTGAGCCGCGGAGAAGCAGGGAGAGAGCGGGAGGCACCATTGAGCCGCGGAGAAGAAGGAAGAGTGCGGGAGACGCCATTTTGCGAAGCCGCAGCGGAGAAGACGGGCGAGTGCGGGAAGGAAGGAAAGCGCGGGAGACGCCATTTTATGCCAGCGGAGAAGAAGGGGAAGCACGGGAGGCGCCATTGGTGATACTTAACGCACAACCAAGGATGCCGAAGAGTGGCAGTATCTCTACGTTCGACAATGAAGTCGAAGATTGGGCGACATATGTGGAACGTATTGAGGTGTACTGCAGGGCGAATGAAGTGACAGATGCTAATAAAGCACTGGTTCTGTTAAATTCCATGGGTGCAAAAACTTATGGGTTACTGCGAAATCTAATAACCCCAGAGAAGCCGGTAAACAAGAATTTTGAAAGCATAGTAGAAATCCTACAGGACCACTTAAACCCCACACCGCTGCTGATAGCAGAACGATTTAAGTTCCATAAAAGGAACCAACACAAAGACGAAAGCAATGCTGAGTACCTAACGGAACTGCGCAAGCTATCGAAATACTGCCAGTTTGGAGCGGGACTAGCAGACACGTTAAGGGACAAGTTTGTGTGTGGGCTACAAAGTGAAGGAACCCAGAAACGGCTTCTATCAGAAAAGGACCTTACGCTGGACAAAGCTTTCAGTATGGCAGTATCACACGAAGCAGCTACAAGGGGCGCTGCAGAGATACAACGGAGACCGCAAGAATATGGCACCAATGAAATGACCTATGGAACAGGGAAGTGCTATCGCTGCGGCAGAACAACACATGACCAGAAAGATTGTTGGTTCAAGGACCAAGTGTGCAGACAGTGTGGGAAAGCAGGACACATAGCAAGAGTCTGCAGGTCTGGGAAGAAAACCAACAGTAAGAAATCTCCACAGGAGAAGTACAAAAAGGTACACCAGGTGATGGACAGTGGTTCAGACGAACAGAAAAGTGACACAGACTCCGGAAGCAAGGAGCTGGGTTGTCTGAAACTACATAATGTAACCGAAATGGAGGATCACCAGACTATCTGGGTTACACTCAAGATAGACGGAGTCCAAGTGGAAATGGAATTGGACACAGGGTCAGCTCTAACAGTCACAAATCAAAGAGACTACAAGCGGCTATTTTCACACATACCCTTGAAAGCTACAGAGATTGTCTTGAAGACGTATACGGGGCAAAAAGTCTACCCCAAAGGAAAAATAAGGGTGAAAGTGACATATAAAGGTCAGGAAATACCTAAAATGGATATATATGTATTGCCAAATGGAGGACCACCACTGCTAGGACGTGAATGGATCTGGAAGATACATTTAGATTGGCATTCCATACAGACACTGAAGGTTGAGGCCAAAAAGGATGACGACGTCACACCTGGACGACTGTCAAAAATGCTAACTGACGCAAAAGAAGTGTTCCAGGAGGGACTAGGAACACTAAAAGGAATAACAGCAACAATTGAAATAGAGGATAATGCAAGCCCAAAGTTTCTGAAGGCCAGGCCAGTGCCTTATGCAATCAGACCAGCGGTTGAAACAGAGCTGGAAGGGTTGGAATGTTCAGGAGTACTGTCCAAAGTGGACTGGAGCGAGTGGGCTACACCCATCGTTCCTGTAATGAAGAGGTCGTTGAGTAATACGCCTGGGGAACCAAAGAAGGTCTGCATCTGTGGGGATTTTAAGGTGACAGTGAACCCAGTCCTTCACACGGTGCAATATCCGCTTCCACGAATTGAGGATATTTTCGCCTCGCTATCTGGTGGTAAACGCTTCACCAAAATTGATCTAGTCCAGGCGTACTTGCAAATGGAGGTAGAAGAAGCTTCGAAACATTACCTTACGATCAACACCCATAAAGGTCTCTATCAATACAACCAGCTGGTGTTTGGAGTAGTCTCGGCTCCGGCTATCTGGCAAAGGGCGATGGATCAGGTCCTGCAAGGGATTCCAGGGACCCAGTGTTATTTGGACGACATCTTGGTCACGGGCGAAAATGACGGTGATCACCTCGCTAACTTGGAGAAGGTGCTCGCCAGATTAAAGAAATATGGGCTACGAGCTAATCGCCACAAGTGCGAGTTTTTCCAGAAACAGATCTCGTATTGCGGCCACGTCATCGATGAAGAGGGATTACATAAGTCCCCTGACAAGATAGAGGCAGTAGTCAAGGCTCCAGCACCGGAAAATGTGTCACAACTGAGGTCGTTCCTCGGGCTGGTAAACTATTACCACAAGTTCTTACCAAATTTGTCTACGGTATTACACCCGCTGAACACCCTACTGCAAACAGGGGTACCATGGAAGTGGGATGACGAATGTAGACGAGCTTTCCAGAGGTGTAAGGAATTGATCACATCGGAGGAGGTGTTGGCCCGTTTCGACCCAGCACTATCGGTTCGTTTGGCGTCTGATGCGTCACCCTATGGCATTGGAGCGGTGCTGTCGCACAAATTCCCAGACGGGTTGGAGAGGCCAGTAGCCTTTGCGTCTCTGTCACTAACCTCAGCCGAGCGCAACTACGCCCAGATTGACAGGGAAGCCCTCAGCCTAGTGTGGGGAGTGAAAAAATTCAACCACTATCTGCATGGACAGAAGTTCACCTTGCTGACTGACCACCAACCACTTGTCTCCATCTTTAATCCTAAGAAGGGCGTGCCAGTAATGACTGCACAGCGGTTACAAAGATGGTCCCTGTTTCTAGGGGCGAATCAATATGAAATAGAATATAAAGGCACGAGACAGCATGGGAACGCTGATGGGCTATCGCGCCTGCCACTGCCTACTGTGGAGGAAGCACCAGCAGTGGACTCTATCGAGATAGTTTATTTGTCAATAATTGAACGATTGCCAGTAACAAACGCGGATATAGAGAAGGAGACCTGCAATGATCCGACGCTGTCACGGGTATATGAATTGACGGTGAGGGGATGGCCAACACATGGCGACTCACTGTTGCCAGCATTCTCATCCAGAAGAGAACAGCTGTCAGTATGCCAGGGGACAGTGATGTGTGGATCCAGAGTGGTGATTCCACCCAAGTTAAGGGAGAGAGTGCTAAATGAGCTACATGAAGGTCATCTGGGGGGAGTGAAAATGAAAAGCCTAGCTAGGGCTTATGTGTGGTGGCCGGGAATCGATCAACAAATCGAAGACCTAACTAAGAGCTGCTTAGGATGCCAGAAGGTCCAAAATGCACTACCACATGCCCCTCTACACCCATGGGAGTGGCCCTCCTCTCCATGGCAACGGGTGCACATTGATTTCGCTGGTCCATTCATGGACTCAATGTTCTTAATAGCAGTGGATGCTCATTCAAAGTGGCCTGAGGTGATAAAGATGTCTTCAACCACTACAGAGAAAACGATTGCAGTCCTACGGACCATGTTTGCCAGAAACGGGTTGCCAGAGCAGATCTGCTCTGATAATAGACCACAGTTTGTGTCCGACGAGTTCCAAAAATTCATGAAAAGGAATGGGGTAAGGCATTACACATCCGCACTGTATCATCCAGCCACCAATGGATTGGCTGAGAGGTTCGTACAAACCTTTAAGAAGGCGATAAAGGCCATGTGCGACGAGGAAATTCCACTACAGCATAAGATGGACAATTTCTTATTAGCCTACCGAAACGCGACACATGCAGTTACCAACCAGACCCCGGCCATGATGTTCTTTAACCGAAGGTTGAGATCTCGTCTGGACTTGCTCAGACCAAATGTGCGAAGAAATGTTGAGGACAAACAATTCCAGCACATCAACGAGAAGCCGACAAGGAGCTTCAATGTAGGGCAACCAGTCTTGGCCCGGGACTATCGAACAGAGAAGTGGCAACCCGGAACGATATGTACAAGGCAGGGGCCATTAATGTACACAGTGGATGTCGGGGAGAACATTGTGAGACACCACGTCGATCAGATCTTAGCATCACAGGAATGTGTCAACCCCATGTCTCGAGTACCTGGGGATGAACCCGACATACCGGTAGTATCTACTTCAGACCCAGTAGCAGTGGAACCCGATGAACTACCCAATGAAAAGGGGGTCAGAATCGCCTCTGCACCAAGAACAAGAACCTCCGGAAAGGCGCTATCCCGAAAGGGTCAGGAAGCCGCCCCAAAGACTGAATCTATATATGGACTTTTGTTATTGAATGTACATGTAAAAATGTAATTGTTATTTGAATATTAACGGGGTATTATTAATCTAAAAAGGGAGGCATTGTAGTGTATGTGCTTTAAGTCAGAACTACTTTTTACAGCTCCTGTATACTGTAGTACCGGCAGTGACCACACCAGTATATAAGCTGTGCACATGACTCTGTACCCCAGTCTAGAGATTACCCTCCTCCAGTAAAGACCTGTTATTTGTTTATGTACAGCATCCATGTAATTATTTATCCACTGAACCACGGATCTAACAGCCAGCGAAACCCACATCCCAGGAACTAATAAAAAAAAACTCTCATGTACTGTACTCTGTACATATTGTATTGTAATACACACTACAGCACACTGACACATGTTGCACTGGGACACACTCGACTGTATGCTCACACATGCTGTTGCTCTCTATGTTCCACTCTATGTGGTTTGCTGTGGCACTCCATCTCATTCCCCATCATGGCACACGTGCTGCAGGGCTGCGTCACGTATTGTTGCACATGGCGGATCCCTTTAGCAGTTTTGAGGAAGGGTTTATACCGGAAACATCACTGACTTGTGTTTTCTCCATGGATGCTGTCTGACCTGCTGAGTGTCTCCAGGGCTGTCTGTTTTTGTTTCAGATTTCCAGCATCTGCAGTATTTTGCTTTTTGAACTCCAACATTCAGGACACGGATGTGAAACCGGACCTTTGAGCACCTCTGGTCCCGAGCACCCACTGGTCCCGAGCACTCCCTCGTCCCGAGCAGTCCTCCGGTCCCGAGCACCCTCTGGTCCCGAGCACGCCCTGGTCCCGAGCACTCCCTCGTCCCGAGCAGTCCTCCGGTCCCGAGCACCCTCTGGTCCCGAGCACGCCCTGGTCCCGAGCACCATTGGTCCCGAGCACCCTCTGGTCCCGAGCACCTCCTGGTCCCGAGCACCCCTGGTCCCGAGCACCCTCTGGTCCCGAGCACGCCCTGGTCCCGAGCACCACTGGTCCCGAGCACCCTCTGGTCCTGAGCACCCCTTGGTCCTGAGCACCCCTGGTCCCGAACACCCTCTGGTCCTGAGCACCCCCCTGGTCCCGAGCACGCCCTGGTCCCGAGCACCACTGGTCCCGAGCACCCTCTGGTCCCGAGCACCCCCCAGTCCTGAGCACCCCCCTGGTCCCGAACACTCCCCGGTCCCGAGCACCTCTGGTCCTGAGCACTCTCTGGTCCCGAGCACCCTCTGGTCCCGAGCACCCACTGGTCCTGAGCACCCCTGGTCCCGAGCACCCTCTGGTCCCGAGCACCCCTGGTCGCGAGCACTCTCTGGTCCCGAGCACTCTCTGGTCCCGAGCACGCCCTGGTCCCGAGCACCCCCCAGTCCTGAGCACCCCCCTGGTCCCGAACACTCCCCGGTCCCGAGCACCCTCTGGTCCCGAGCACCCTCTGGTCCCGAGCACCCCCTGGTCCCGAGCACTCTCTGGTCCCGAGCACTCCCTGGTCCCGAGCACCCTCTGGTCCAGAGCACCCTCTGGTCCCGAGCACCTGGTCAGCACCTCTGGTCCGAGCACCCTCTGGTCCCGAGCACCGTCTGGTCCCGAGCACGCCGGTCCCGAACACTCCCGGTCCCGAGCACCCTCTGGTCCCGAGCACCCTCTGGTCCCGAGCAACCTCTGGTCCAGAGCACCCCTGGTCCCGAGCACTCTCTGGTCCCGAGCAGCCTCTGGTCCCGAGCACTCTCTGGTCCCGAGCACCCCTGGTCCCGAGCACCCTCTGGTCCCGAGCACCCTCTGGTCCCGAGCATTCTCTGGTCCCGAGCACCCCCCGGTCCCGAGCACCCCCTAGTCCCGAGCACCCCCAGGTCCCGAGCACCCTCCGGTCCCGCGCACTCCCCTGGTCCCGAGCACTCTCTGGTCCCGAGCACCCCTGGTCCCGAGCACCCCCTGGTCCCGAGCACCCCCTGGTCCCGAGCATCCCCGGTCCCGAGCACTCTCTGGTCCCGAGCACCCCCCGGTCCCGAGCACTCCACTGGTCCCGAGCACTCCCCTGGTCCCGAGCACTCTCTGGTCCCAAGCACCCCTGGTCCCGAGCACCCCCCGGTCCCGAGCACCCCCTGGTCCCGAGCACCCTCCAGTCCCGAGCATCCCCGGTCCCGAGCACTCTCTGGTCCCGAGCACCCTCTGGTCCCGAGCACCCTCTGGTCCCGAGCACCCCCGGTCCCGAGCACCCTCCAGTCCCGAGCATCCCCCGGTCCCGAGCACCCTCTGGTCCAGAGCACCCTCTGGTCCCGGGCACTCTCTGGTCCCGAGCACTCTCTGGTCCCGAGCACCTCTGGTCCAGAGCACCCTCTGGTCCCGAGCACTCTCTGGTCCCGAGCACTCTCTGGTCCCGAGCACACTCTGGTCCCGAGCACCCGCTGGTCCCGAGCACCCTCTGGTCCCGAGCACCCTCTGGTCCCGAGCACCCTCTGGTCCCGAGCACCCCTGGTCCCGAGCACCCTCTGGTCCCGAGCACCCTCTGGTCCCGAGCACCCTCTGGTCCCGAGCACCCCCCGGTCCCGAGCACCCCCCGGTCCCGAGCACCTCTGGTCCCGAGCACCCCCCGGTCCCGAGCACCCTCTGGTCCCGAGCACCCTCTGGTCCCGAGCACCCCCTGGTCCCGAGCACCCCCCGGTCCCGAGCACCCCCTGGTCCCGAGCACCCTCTGGTCCCGAGCACCCCCCGGTCCCGAGCACTCTCTGGTCCCGAGCACCCCCTGGTCCCGAGCACCCTCTGGTCCCGAGCACCCTCTGGTCCCGAGCACGCCCTGGTCCCGAGCACGCCCTGGTCCCGAGCACCTCTGGTCCCGAGCACCCCCTGGTCCCGAGCACCCCTGGTCCCGAGCACCCTCTGGTCCCGAGCACCCTCTGGTCCCGAGCACCCTCTGGTCCCGAGCACCCTCTGGTCCCGAGCACCCCTCGGTCCCGAGCAGCCCCCGGTCCCGAGCACCCTCTGGTCCCGAGCACCCTCTGGTCCCCAGCACCCTCCGGTCCCGAGCATGCCCTGGTCCCGAGCACCCTCTGGTCCCGAGCACCCTCTGGTCCCGAGCACTCTCTGGTCCCGAGCACCCCCTGGTCCCGAGCACCCTCTGGTCCCGAGCATCCCCCGGTCCCGAGCACCCTCTGGTCCCGAGCACGCCCTGGTCCCGAGCACCCCCGGTCCCGAGCACCCTCTGGTCCCGAGCACGCCCCGGTCCCGAGCACCCTCTGGTCCTGAGCACCCCCGGTCCCGTGCACCCTCTGGTCCCGAGCACCCTCTGGTCCCGAGCACCCTCCGGTCCCGAGCATGCCCTGGTCCCGAGCACCCTCTGGTCCCGAGCACCCCCCGGTCCCGAGCACTCTCTGGTCCCGAGCACCCCCTGGTCCCGAGCACCCCCGGTCCCGAGCACGCTCTGGTCCCGAGCACCCCCGGTCCCGAGCATTCTCTGGTCCCTAGCACCCTCTGGTCACGAGCACCCTCTGGTCCCGAGCACCCCCCGGTCCCGAGCACCCCCCGGTCCCGAGCACTCCCGGTCCCGAGCACCCTCTGGTCCCGAGCACCCCCGGTCCCGAGCACCCCCGGTCACGAGCACTCCCTGGTCCCGAGCACCCTCTGGTCCTGAGCACCACTGGTCCCGAGCACCACTGCTCCCGAGCACCCTCTGGTCCCGAGCACCCTCTGGTCCAGAGCACCCCCGGTCCCGAGCACCCCCGGTCCCGAGCACCACTGGTCCCGAGCACCCTCTGGTCCCGAGCACCCTCTGGTCCCGAGCACCCTCTGGTCCAGAGCACCCCCGGTCCCGAGCACCCCCGGTCCCGAGCACCACTGGTCCCGAGCACCCTCTGGTCCCGAGCACCCTCTGGTCCCGAGCACCCCCCTGGTCCCGAGCACCCTCTGGTCCCGAGCACCCCCCCGGTCCCGAGCACTCTCTGGTCCCGAGCACTCCCCTGGTCCCGAGCACTCTCTGGTCCCGAGCACCACTGGTCCCGAGCACCCTCTGGTCCCGAGCACCCTCTGGTCCCGAGCACCCCTGGTCCCGAGCACCCCCTGGTCCCGAGCACCCTCTGGTCCCGAGCACTCTCTGGTCCCGAGCACCCCCGGTCCCGAGCACCCTCTGGTCCCGAGCACCCTCTGGTCCCGAGCACCCTCTGGTCCCGAGCACCCCTGGTCCCGAGCACCCCCTGGTCCCGAGCACCCTCTGGTCCCGAGCACTCTCTGGTCCCGAGCACCCCCGGTCCCGAGCACCCCCGGTCCCGAGCACCCTCTGGTCCCGAGCACCTCTGGTCCCGAGCACCCTCTGGTCCCGAGCACTCTCCGGTCCCGAGCACCCTCTGGTCCCGAGCACCCCTGGTCCCGAGCACCCCCTGGTCCCGAGCACCCTCTGGTCCCGAGCACTCTCTGGTCCCGAGCACCCCCGGTCCCGAGCACCCCCGGGTCCAGAGCACTCTCTGGTCCCGAGCACCCTCTGGTCCCGAGCACCTCTGGTCCCGAGCACCCTCTGGTCCCGAGCACCCCCTGGTCCCAAGCACTCTCTGGTCCCGAGCACCCTCTGGTCCCGAGCACCCTCTGGTCCCGAGAACCCACAGTCCCGAGCACCCTCTGGTCCCAAGCACCCTCTGGTCCCGAGCACCCCCCGGTCCCGAGCACTCTCTGGTCCCGAGCACCCTCTGGTCCCGAGCACCCCCGGTCCCGAGCACCCTCTGGTCCCGAGCACCCTCTGGTCCCGAGCACCCCCAGTCCTGAGCACCCTCCAGTCCCGAGCACACTCCAGTCCCGAGCACCCTTTGGTCCCGAGCACCCTCTGGTCCCGAGCACCCCCAGTCCCGAGCATCCTCTGGTCCCGAGCACCCCCCGGTCCCGAGCACCCCCCGGTCCCGAGCACCCCCGGTCCCGAGCACCCCCGGTCCCGAGCACTCTCTGGTCCCGAGCCCTCTCTGGTCCCGAGCACTCTCTGGTCCCAAGCACTCTCTGGTCCCGAGCACCCTCTGGTCCCGAGCACCCTCTGGTCCCGAGCACCCCCGGTCCCGAGCACCCTCTGGTCCCGAGCACCCTCTGGTCCCGAGCACCCCCCGGACCCGAGCACCCCCTGGTCCCGAGCACTCCCCGGTCCCGAGCACTCTCTGGTCCCGAGCACTCTCTGGTCCCGAGCACTCTCTGGTCCCGAGCACCCTCTGGTCCCGAGCACTCTCTGGTCCCGAGCACTCTCTGGTCCCGAGCACCCTCTGGTCCCGAGCACTCTCTGGTCCCGAGCACCCTCTGGTCCCGAGCACCCTCTGGTCCCGAGCACCCTCTGGTCCCGAGCACCCCCGGTCCCGAGCACCCTCTGGTCCCGAGCACCCCCGGTCCCGAGCACCCCCTGGTCCCGAGCACCCTCTGGTCCCGAGCACCCCCTGGTCCCGAGCACCCTCTGGTCCCGAGCACTCTCTGGTCCCGAGCACCCCCCGGTCCCGAGCACCCTCTGGTCCCGAGCACCCCCGGTCCCGAGCACCCTCTGGTCCCGAGCACCCTCTGGTCCCGAGCACTCTCTGGCCCCGAGCACCACTGGCCCCGAGCACTCTCTGGTCCCGAGCACCCTCTGGTCCCGAGCACCCTCTGGTCCCGAGCACCCCCCGGTCCCGAGCACCCTCTGGTCCCGAGCACCCTCTGGTCCCGAGCACCCCCTGGTCCCGAGCACGCCCGGTCCCGAGCACCCCCGGTCCCGAGCACCCTCTGGTCCCGAGCACTCTCTGGTCCCGAGCACCCTCTGGTCCCGAGCACCCCCGGTCCCGAGCACCCTCTGGTCCCGAGCACCCCCCGGTCCCGAGCACCCCCTGGTCCCGAGCACCCTCTGGTCCCGAGCACCCCCGGTCCCGAGCACCCCCCCGGTCCCGAGCACCCCCGGTCCCGAGCACCCTCTGGTCCCGAGCACCCCCCGGTCCCGAGCACCCTCTGGTCCCGAGCACTCTCTGGTCCCGAGCACTCTCTGGTCCCGAGCACTCTCTGGTCCCGAGCACACTCTGGTCCCGAGCACCCTCTGGTCCCGAGCACCCTCTGGTCCCGAGCACCCCTGGTCCCGAGCACCCTCTGGTCCCGAGCACCCTCTGGTCCCGAGCACCCCCCGGTCCCGAGCACCCCCTGGTCCCGAGCACCCCCCGGTCCCGAGCACTCTCTGGTCCCGAGCACTCTCTGGTCCCGAGCACTCTCTGGTCCCGAGCACCCTCTGGTCCCGAGCACTCTCTGGTCCCGAGCACCCTCTGGTCCCGAGCCCCCTCTGTTCCCGAGCACTCTCTGGTCCCGAGCACCCCTGGTCCCGAGCACCCTCTGGTCCCGAGCACCCCCGGTCCCGAGCACCCTCTGGTCCCGAGCACCCGCTGCTCCCGAGCACCCTCTGGTCCCGAGCACCCTCTGGTCCCGAGCACCCCCCGGTCCCGAGCACCCTCTGGTCCCGAGCACCCCCGGTCCCGAGCACCCTCTGGTCCCGAGCACCCTCTGGTCCCGAGCACCTCTGGTCCCGAGCACCCTCTGGTCCCGAGCACCCCCCGGTCCCGAGCACCCCCGGTCCTGAGCACCCTCTGGTCCCGAGCACTCTCTGGTCCCGAGCACCCTCTGGTCCCGAGCACCCTCTGGTCCCGAGCACTCTCTGGTCCCGAGCACCCCCCGGTCCCACGCACCCCCTGGTCCCGAGCACCCCCTGGTCCCGAGCACCCTCTGGTCCCGAGCACCCCCGGTCCCGAGCACCCTCTGGTCCCGAGCACCCCCGGTCCCGAGCACTCTCTGGTCCCAAGCACTCTCTGGTCCCGAGCACCTCTGGTCCCGAGCACCCCTGGTCCCGAGCACCCTCTGGTCCCGAGCACCCCTGGTCCCGAGCACCCTCCCGGTCCTCTTGGGCAAATGGCAGTAAAGGACTTAGCACTGAAAGTGCCAGGGGCCTGCGGTTTGAAGAAGTTCCAGGAAAACACAAGGAATTTTTACCCAGAGCCTTTTTCTGGATCGGGAGCTGCATGTTGAACATTTCCAATTGTAATAGAAAGTGACAGCGGCTGCTTGTGTCAGGCTGCTTGCAATGAAATGTGTAAATTATTTACGTAAACTCTACTCAATATCAGACCTTGATTTGTTTTTTTCCTGCGGGGATTATGCCACCGTCTGGGTTCATTCTGTCTGATGTGCCCAATTACAAAATCATGAACAAATTTCTACTGAGAACGGTTTAGCCATAAATAACGAGCACTACCCTGAGAGAAAAGAAGGACTCTGGTGTCCTGAATGGGCCTTGATGACCTCTTGAACCTTTCAATCTCTGACTTTTCCCAGGGGCTAAGCAATGTTATTTAACATTTCCATCTTCGGATTTGGCCCAAGCACATTCAGATAGCCTTGTAGCAATGTCTCAGTTTACAAACGGTGTAGGGCTGGAGAGTACAGTGAGCGATGCTATCATATAAACATTTAAAGTGTTTGTATCAAATTCCTCTCTGCCCTATAATAACATGCTTGAAATAAACAGTATTGCGTGGAGAGGGGAATTTGGTAACATGGTTCACATTAATTTCCAGGCCATGATGTCCAGTACATTTGACTGGTGGTAAAGCACACAGTAAACTCACAAGGTGTCAGGCAGTCAATTGGGCATGACAGTAACAGAGCCCTGACCTTTGACTGAAGGATCTGACATGCTGAGAGCTGTACTCCAAACATTGCAAACATTGCTGTTGCTGAGGCTGTGGTACAGGAGCGCGGTGAGCTTCGCGCTCGCCAATATAGCACCCGTAGAGCTCCCCGCGGTTGGCCTCATTCAACATTCATGGTGTGCTCTCACTTCGCATGGGGTCCGACGGCGGCAGCTCGCCACAATGGGAGGGGTGGGAATTAGTGCGTGTTAGCAGCCCTTACAGAACTGCAGCCCACGACTACAGGGATGCAACAACAACTTGCATTTATATAGTGCCTTTAACATGGTAAAGTGTCCCAAGGCGCTTCACAGCTGAAATCACAAAAAAAATGGACAGTGAGCCAAAGAAGGAAATCTTGGAATAGGTGACCAAATGCTTTGTAAAGGAGGTTGGTTTTAAGCAGAGTCTTAAAGCCACTTAATGGGCATGTATGTGGGTGCTTATGGGTCCAAAGTAAATTTCATTCTTTCCAAAGGCTGTAGGGGGGAAAATACGACTGGCAAAACCAAGGAAAAGCAAAACACATTTGGAGGCAGGAAATGGAAACAGTGGGCAAAAGATATGAGCAGTGCAGCACCTCATTCCCCCATTTGATGTAGGGTAAGTGGAAGTGCCAGTACACGAGGAGGGACCCTTCCTAGAGAACAGCAATGCTGCTTGTCATGGTGAGAGGTAACAACCGGGTCAATGCTTGGGAACAGCTGCTGAAGAAGTTGGTACACTTTAAGGAAATTGCCATGGTAAAAGTATTCAATGGCAACATTTAACTGCTTAAAAGCAGAAACACTCAGCAGGTCAGGCAGTACCTGTGGAGAGAGAAACAGAGGCCCTGATATTGAGAGGGGCGGGTTTGGTGAGCGGGGCAGACGGGGGTGGGGGGGTGGTGGGGAGAGGGAGAAGTTTCAGTCCGGGTTTCCCCGCATGCTGTGGAGTTTTCTGCACAGCATGCGACTTTTTTTTAAACAAGATCCCCGCCTGGAAGTCAACCTGATTGACAGGCTTGGCTTCCAGTCGGGTGGGGAGCACTCCAGAGCAGGCCCCAGCCGCAGGTATGTTGCTGCTAGGTGTTGTGTATGTAACCGTTTACCTTTAAGGGAACTATAGAATGTAACCGTTCGCCTTTAAGAGCACTACTTTAGGGTGGCACTATTTATTGGCTCATGTATACTGTAATACCGATAGTGACCACACCAGTATATAAGGGTTGGAATACGTTAACTAGGGCAGGAATCGCCCGAGCCTCTGAATAGTAAAGACGTGTTTTATTTTGTTAACCGTGGGGTCTGTGATTATTTATAATACAACCCACAGACTTAACACTGGCGACGAGTCGGTTCGAACCCTGCGGCAGTTATTCCACGGCGGCTTCGTCCAAAGACAGGACGTTGAAGAGAGGTTTCAATCCTCAACACCCCACTGAAAACTGAAGGGCAGCAGAAATCCTGACAGCTTCCAGCGACTGGAAGCGACAGGCATTAGGACCCTGAAGCCTCCATAACCTCGTGGGTAAGCCAGAGCCCGGGAGGGCGCGAGCGGGTAAGCCAGAGCCCGGGAGGCAGCGAGCAAGAGCCGCGCGAGCGGGTGAGCCAGAGCCCGGGAGGGAGCAAGCAAGAGCCGCGCGAGCGGGTGAGCCAGAGGCCGGGAGCCGCTTCAAGCGGGAGGCGCTTAGTGGGCCAGCGATCGCACCGGTGATAAGGGCTGAGAACCGCTTCGGGCGGGCGGCGCACCAGCGATCGCACAGGAGATAAGGGCCGCAGTCGGGCTGAAAGTCAGCGACGAGAAGCGCGGGAAAACCGCCATTGAAGTGGGCGGGGAGAGCGAGAAGCGCGGGAAAGCCGCCATTTTTCGCGGGAAAACCGCTGGGGAAGAAGGCAGAAGCGGGAAACCGCCATCTTAGAAAATTAATAAGAATTTTCAGAAACAAGAAAATTAATAATAAGTAAAGAAATACTTGTGTTGTTCTCGAGAAGAGAAGAAGATGCCTAAACGAGGTAATATCACCAAATGCTATCGTTGTGGGAAGTCAACACACGACCAAAAGCAATGGGGTTAAACATTACACATCAGCCCCATACCATCCCGCCTCCAATGGACTGGCTGAAAGATTTGTCCAGACCTTCAAGAAGGCCATAAAGGCCATGAGTAATGAAGACATAAGTTTACAGCATAAGGTGGATAGCTTTTTGTTGGCCTATCGAAATGCAACACATGCGGTCACGAATCAAACTCCCGCAATGATGTTTTGCAATAGACGCCTAAGATGCCGGCTGGATTTGCTCAAACCAAACGTAAGAAGGGACGTAGAGAACCGGCAATTCCAGGGCATGAATGAAAGGGCCACCAGATCTTTCCAGATGGGGCAACAAGTTTTGGCCCGGGACTACCGTACGGAGAAATGGCAGCCTGGAACTATTAAAAAAAGGCTAGGACCGTTGATGTACACAGTGGACATTGGGGACAAGGTAATAAGGCGCCATGTTGACCAGATCATAGGGTCCGCCACAAATGAGCAGCCGACTTCACCACCTTACCCGAGTAATGTTGAAACTGAAGTACCCAGAACACCTACTTCTGATCGAGTAATACTAGAATCAGATAAACCTGACACTGTTGTTCCAGCTGAATCGACTTTACCAGAGACACCTACTGGACCGCTGGGAATGACGACACCACTGCAGCGTTATCCGGACAGAATCCGGAAACCTCCACAGAGACTGAACCTGTAAACTGTTTCCACTAAGAGTATGTTGCAACTGTTCCTACGGAGACTGAATCTGTGATCTGTTTTGACATGAAGTTATATATGTTATTATGTTATGTTAAACATGAAGTTATATGACGTTGACTCCATCGAGAGTATATCTGCAAACTGTCTATATAAGTTGAAGATTGTATGTTTAACGGGATTCTGTAAGTAATAAGCTAGAAAGGGAGGAGTGTTGTGTATGTAACCGTTTACCTTTAAGGGAACTATAGAATGTAACCGTTCGCCTTTAAGAGCACTACTTTAGGGTGGCACTATTTATTGGCTCATGTATACTGTAATACCGATAGTGACCACACCAGTATATAAGGGTTGGAATACGTTAACTAGGGCAGGAATCGCCCGAGCCTCTGAATAGTAAAGACGTGTTTTATTTTGTTAACCGTGGGGTCTGTGATTATTTATAATACAACCCACAGACTTAACACTAGGATCAGGTGGTGGTGACAGAGGAACAGGAATCTGCCATCAATGACACCAAGAATTCTGGGCCGTTAAGTGCGAGAGCACTTTAAGACTGGTCTAAAACGCTTGTTGGAAGATTACGTGCTGTGTGAAACTGACAGGGATCCAGTAATATGGATTTTCACCCCATTTCCCATCCCCCCGACTCACTGTTCCTCACCAGCACCAACATCAGCCATGCAGAATGTAAAATATGCTCCAGCATTTACTCCTGAATTTCAAACAAGCAGAATACCTCAGCCATCTAGTCTAACCTCATTTCCGTTTTCCCCCCTACTCTTTAATATTTTTCCTCTTAAATGCATGAGTACGGACTCAGCGATGTACCCCTGAATATCACACACATTTTACACTAAGAGAAGTACCCCTGAATATCACACACAGTTTACACTAAGAGAATTACCCTTGAATATCACACACAGTTTACACTAAGAGAAGTACCCCTAAATATCACACACAGCTTACACTAAGAGATGTACCCCTGAATATCACACACAGCTTACACTAAGAGATGTACCCCTGAATATCACACACAGTTTACACTAAGAGATGTACCCCTGAATATCACACACAGTTTACACTAAGAGATGTACCCCTGAATATCACACACAGTTTACACTAAGAGAATTACTCTTGAATATCACACACAGTTTACACTAAGAGAAGTACCCCTAAATATCACACACAGCTTACACTAAGAGAAGTACCCCTGAATATCACACACAGTTTACACTAAGAGATGTACCCCTGAATATCACACACAGTTTACACTAAGAGAATTACTCTTGAATATCACACACAGTTTACACTAAGAGAAGTACCCCTGAATATCACACACAGTTTACACTAAGAGAATTACTCTTGAATATCACACACAGCTTACACTAAGAGAAGTACCCCTGAATATCACACACAGTTTACACTAAGAGATGTACCCCTGAATATCACACACAGCTTACACTAAGAGAAGTACCCCTGAATATCACACACAGCTTACACTAAGAGAATTACCCTTGAATATCACACACAGTTTACACTAAGAGAATTACTCTTGAATATCACACACAGTTTACACTAAGAGATGTACCCCTGAATATCACACACAGTTTACACTAAGAGAAGTACCCCTGAATATCACACACAGTTTACACTAAGAGAAGTACCCCTGAATATCACACACAGCTTACACTAAGAGATGTACCCCTGAATATCACACACAGCTTACACTAAGAGAAGTACCCCTGAATATCACACACAGTTTACACTAAGAGAAGTACCCCTGAATATCACACACAGTTTACACTAAGAGAAGTACCCCTGAATATCACACACAGCTTACACTAAGAGATGTACCCCTGAATATCACACACAGTTTACACTAAGAGAATTACTCTTGAATATCACACACAGTTTACACTAAGAGAAGTACCCCTGAATATCACACACAGCTTACACTAAGAGAAGTACCCCTGAATATCACACACAGTTTACACTAAGAGAAGTACCCCTGAATATCACACACAGTTTACACTAAGAGAATTACCCTTGAATATCACACACAGTTTACACTAAGAGAATTACCCTTGAATATCACACACAGTTTACACTAAGAGAAGTACCCCTGAATATCACACACAGTTTACACTAAGAGAAGTACCCCTGAATATCACACACAGTTTACACTAAGAGAATTACCCTTGAATATCACACACAGTTTACACTAAGAGAAGTACCCCTGAATATCACACACAGTTTACACTAAGAGATGTACCCCTGAATATCACACACAGTTTACACTAAGAGATGTACCCCTGAATATCACACACAGTTTACACTAAGAGATGTACCCCTGAATATCACACACAGTTTACACTAAGAGAAGTACCCCTGAATATCACACACAGTTTACACTAAGAGAAGTACCCCTGAATATCACACACAGTTTACACTAAGAGAATTACCCTTGAATATCACACACAGTTTACACTAAGAGAATTACCCTTGAATATCACACACAGTTTACACTAAGAGAATTACTCTTGAATATCACACACAGTTTACACTAAGAGAAGTACCCCTGAATATCACACACAGTTTACACTAAGAGATGTACCCCTGAATATCACACACAGTTTACACTAAGAGAAGTACCCTTGAATATCACACACAGTTTACACTAAGAGAATTACCCTTGAATATCACACACAGTTTACACTAAGAGAATTACCCTTGAATATCACACACAGTTTACACTAAGAGAAGTACCCCTGAATATCACACACAGCTTACACTAAGAGATCTACCCCTGAATATCACACACAGTTTACACTAAGAGATGTACCCCTGAATATCACACACAGTTTACACTAAGAGATGTACCCCTGAATATCACACACAGCTTACACTAAGAGAAGTACCCCTGAATATCACACACAGTTTACACTAAGAGATGTACCCCTGAATATCACACACAGTTTACACTAAGAGATGTACCCCTGAATATCACACACAGCTTACACTAAGAGAATTACCCCTGAATATCACACACAGTTTACACTAAGAGAATTACTCTTGAATATCACACACAGCTTACACTAAGAGAAGTACCCCTGAATATCACACACAGTTTACACTAAGAGATGTACCCCTGAATATCACACACAGTTTACACTAAGAGAATTACCCTTGAATATCACACACAGCTTATACTAAGAGAAGTACCCCTGAATATCACACACAGCTTACACTAAGAGATGTACCCCTGAATATCACACACAGCTTACACTAAGAGAAGTACCCCTGAATATCACAAACAGTTTACACTAAGAGAATTACCCTTGAATATCACACACAGCTTACACTAAGAGATGTACCCCTGAATATCACACACAGTTTACACTAAGAGAATTACTCTTGAATATCACACACAGCTTATACTAAGAGAAGTACCCCTAAATATCACACACAGCTTACACTAAGAGATGTACCCCTAAATATCACACACAGCTTACACTAAGAGATGTACCCCTGAATATCTCACAGTTTACACTAAGAGATGTACCCCTGAATATCTCACATTTTACACTAAGAGAAGTACCCCTGAATATCACACACAGTTTACACTAAGGGAATTACCCTTGAATATCACACACAGCTTATACTAAGAGAAGTACCCCTAAATATCACACACAGTTTACACTAAGAGAAGTACCCCTGAATATCTCACAGTTTACACTAAGTACCCCTGAATATCTCACAGTTTACACTAAGAGATGTACCCCTGAACATCTCACAGTTTACACTAAGTACCCTTGAATATCTCACAGTTTACACTAAGAGATGTACCCCTGAATATCACACACATTTTACACTAAGAGAAGTACCCTTGAATATCACACACAGCTTACGCTAAGAGATGTACCCCTGAATATCTCACAGTTTACACTAAGAGAAGTACCCCTGAATATCACACACATTTTACACTTAGAAAATTACCCGAGTATCACACACATTTTACACTAAGAGATGTACCCCTGAATATCTCACAGTTTACACTAAGAGAAGTACCCCTGAATATCTCACAGTTTACACTAAGAGAAGTACCCCTGAATATCACACACAGCTTATACTAAGAGACACTAAGAGCTGAGACTGGAAGGAGCGGACCTGGAGGGAGCACAGCGAGAGCGGAGCAGTTGAAAAGAGCGACAGCAACTCAACAGAGGCAGTTTTTGAAAAAGTGGCGTCCGAATAAAAAAAGTGAAATCGGCACAAGGGAAGGAGCTGATTGGTGAGTAGCTGGTGAATGTATTTATTTTAAGTTAATAAGTTTATTTCTGCTAAGTTAGTTAATAGCCTATAAATTAGAGGGAAAGAGCTGATTGGTGAGTAGCTGGGGAGTGTTTTTTGTTAAGTTTTAAGTTTGTTTCTGCTGGGTTAGTTCTTAGTCTATTATATAGAGGCATGGCAGGGCAGCTCAGTCCTGCGGAGTGCACATCCTGCACCATATGGGAAGTCCTGGATGACCACATGTGCGGGAAGTGTTGCCAGCTACAACAACTCAAGCTCCGAGTTTCAGAGCTTGAGCAGCAGCTGGAGTCACTGCGGTGCATCCACGAGGCTGAGTGTTACGTGGATAGCATGTTTCTAGAGGTGGTCACCCTGCAGCCTAAGAATATGCAGGCAGAGAGGGAATGGGTGACCGCCAGACAGAAGAGGAGGACCAGGCAGGTAGTGCAGGAGAGCATCGTGCTCTCCACCCAGTATTCTGTTCTGAGTACTGGTGACGCCGATGGTTCCTCTGGGGAGTGCAGCCAGAGTCAAGTCCATGGCACCACGGGTGGCTCAGCTGCACGGAGGAGGGGAGGAAGAAGAATGGAAGAGCAATAGTGGTAGGGGATTCGATAGTTAGGGGAGCAGACAGGCTTTTCTGCGGCTGTAGACGTGACTCCAGGATGGTATATTGCCTCCCTAGTGCCAGGGTCAAGGAGGTCACTGAGCGGCTGCAGGACACTCTGAGGGGGGAGGGTGAACAGCTGGAGGTCATTGTCCATATCGGTACCAACAACATAGGCAGAAAGAGGGATAAGGTCCTGCAGGCAGAGTTTAGGGAGCTAGGAGAGAGATTAAAAAGCAGGACCTCAAAGGTAGTAATCACTGGATTACTCCCAGTGCCACGTGCTAATAAGTACAGGAATAAGAGGATAGAACAGATGAATGCGTGGCTGGAGAGATGGTGCAGGAGGGAGGGATTTAGATTCCTGAGGCATTGGGACTGTTTCTGGGGAAGGTGGGACCTGTACAAGTCGGACGGGTTACACCTCAACAGAGCCAGGACCAATATTCTCGTGGGGAGGTTTGTTAGTGCTGTTGGGGAGGGTTTAAACTAGCTTGGCAGGGGGATGGGCACCATCATATAGGAGTAGAAAAGAGAAATAAGGTGCATAAAAGAGTGAGTGTGTTGGATAGTACTAGAGAAGATAATACTAGAGGTGGTAGTAGTGCCATATTAGATAGGAGCAGACTAAGAGACTACGAAAAATTCAAAAATGGGTTTAGAATGCATGTACGTAAATGCACAAAGTTTGGTGAATAAGGTTGGTGAGCTACAAGCACATTTAGCTGTGTGGCAATATGATGTTGTGGCAATAACGGAAACGTGGCTTAAAAACGGTGAGGACTGGGCACTTAATATTCATGGGTATAAGATGTTCAGAAAAGATAGGGAAGGAAAAAAGGGAGGTGGGGTGGCGGTGCTGATTAAGGAAGACATTGTAATGTTGGAAAGGGAGGATGTTTTTGAGGGGACAAGGACAGAATCCATTTGGTTAGAGTTGAGGAGTAAAGGGGGTATGATCGCGCTATTGGGGGTATTCTATAGGCCTCCAAATAGTGAGAGGGAGGTAGAGGAGCAAATCTGCAGGGAAATCACAGAGATATGCAAGAGCTATAGAGTGGTGATACTGGAGGACTTTAATTACCCAAATATCGATTGGGATAATGCTAGGGTAAAGGGAAAGGAGGGGGAGGAATTTCTGAAATGTGTTCAGGAGAATTTTCTTGACCAGTATGTTCTTGGCCCAACGAGGAAGGAGGCATTGCTGGATCTGGTGCTGGGGAATGAGGTGGGCCAGGTCGACCAAGTGTCTGTGGGAGAACACTTGGGTATGAGTGATCATCGTATCATAAGATTTAGATTAGCAATGGAGAGGAGCAAGGAACAATCTAGAGTGGAACTTCGAAACTGGAATACGGCTAACTTCAATGGGATGCAAAAGGATCTAGCCAGGGTAAAATGGAACCAAAGACTGACAGGAAAAACTGTGACAGAACAATGGGTGATCTTTAAGGAGGAGATGTTCCAAGTACAGGCTAGGTACATTCCAACAAGAGGGAAGGGAAAGGGAACCAAAGCAAGGGCTCCTTGGATTACGAGGGAGATAGAGAAGATGATGAAACAAAAAAAGAGGGTGCATGATGCATGTCAGGTGAATTCTTCAAGGGAGAACCAGACCAAATGCAATAAGTTGAGAGGGGATGTGAAGATGAAAATAAGATTGGCAAAGAGAGAATATGAGAGTAGAATGGCGGTTAAAATAAAAGGGAACCCAAAAATCTTCCACTGGCATGTAAACAGTAAGCGGGTAGTGAGTGGTGGGGTGGGGTCTATTAGAGACAAAGAAGGTGATATATGCTTAGAGGTGCAGGGCAAGGCTAGAATACTCAATGAATACTTTTTATCGGTGTTTACTAAGGAGGTGGATGCTGACAAAATATTGGTAGAAGTGGAAAAGGTAGAAGCAATGGAAGGGGTGAAAATTGATAGACAGGATGTACTAGAAAGACTGGGTATGCTTAGAGTGGACAAGTCGCCTGGTCCAGATGGCTTGCATCCCAGGTTGCTAAGGGAATTGGGGGAGGAGATAGCGGAAGGGCTTGCCATAATTTTCCAATTTTCCAATCTTCCCTCGATGCGGGGGAGGTGCCTGAGGATTGGAAAGTGGCAAATGTGACACCGTTGTTCAAGAAAGGGTGTAAGGGCAATCCTAGTGTGGTAAACCACTGTTGTTCACTGTTGTTCACTCCACTGTTGTTCACTTCACTGTTGTTCACTCTTGCCCATTGTTGTACCTGTCTGTGCATGCCTCAGCTGGCTCCGCCCCTGGCTCCACACATATGCCCTGGTATAAAGGCGGCTGCTCTGCAGTTCCCCAGGCATTCAGGACCGGTCGACCACTAGAGGCATGCCTTCATTCTTTAGCTAATAAAAACCTGTTTGTTACTCTCTTAACTTCCAGTCTTTCTCAGTAATTGATAGCGCATCAATTTTATTAGCTAAACTTTATTTCGATGGAGCAAATCCTCAAACCAGCACGCCTGGAACTAGACCCTCAAGAGGCGGATTCATCGACCAAGTTCGCACACTGGCTGCGATGCTTCGAATTTTACATAGAAGGCTCCGTCGAAACTGTTCAAAACGATGGCGACAAACTAAAAATTCTGACCTCCAAGGTGAACCACCAAGCTTATTCGCTCATCCAAGATGCGACTACCTACAAGGGTGCCCTCGACCTCCTTAAAGAACAGTACGCACGCCCGGTAAATGAGGTTTACGCCAGACACCTCCTGGGGTCCCGCAAACAGCAACCCGGGGAATCGATGGAGGTATACCTACGGGCGCTGAAGGTGCTCGGCCGGGCCTGCAAATGTAAAGAGGTGTTGGCCGCGGTGTACACGGAGGAACTTGTCCGGGACGCTTTCGTCGCGGGCCTCAGGTCCAACTACACCCGGCAGAGACTGTTGGAGCAGGGCGAACTCGACCTGAAGAAGGCCACGGCCCTCGCACTCTCGCTAGACGTGGCCCACCGGAATATGGACGCCTACTCCCCTGACCGCGCGGCCGCATTGTGGATGGCGCGGGCGCCGCCATCCTGGGACACGGTAGGACCGCCAACCTGCGCCGCGCCACCCCCGAACGGCCCAACTTCTGCAGCGATGTCCCGGGGCCCGAAGTGTTACTTCTGTGGCCAAGCCAAACACCCCAGAGCGCGCTGCCCGCCGAAAAACGCTACTTGCTCTGGTTGTGGGAAGAAAGGGCACTACGCCAGCGTCTGCAAGGCTAAACCTACCCCAAACTCCAGCAGTGCCGCATGTGGGCCGAGCGGGCCGCCATCTTGGACGCCGCCATCTTGGACGCCATCTTGTATGCCTCCAGCCGCGTGTGGATCATGGGCGGCGCCATCTTGGACGCCATCTTGGACGCCTTCGACCATGGGTGATCCGTTCCGGCCGCCATTTTTGCAACGGGCCCCCGACTCACCCACCGCCTCACCTGATGACTGCAGCGACACGCCTGACCCTACGCTGGCCTCCGTTACACTGGACCAATCTAGACCTCACCAACTAGCCAGGTCCATGATGGACATTAAGGTAAACGGCCGCGCCACGACCTGCCTTTTCGACTGCGGGAGCACGGAGAGCTTTATCCACCCCGACACGGTGCGGCGTTACTCTCTCCCGGTCCTGCCAGCGCGCCACCGGGTCTCTATGGCCTCCAAGTCCCATTCAGCGGATGTCGGCGGCTATTGCGTGGTGACCCTTTCGGTGAGGGGCACAGAGTACAGAAACTTTAAACTGCTTGTCCTGCCCCATCTCTGCGCTGCCGTTCTACTGGGGTTGGATTTTCAGTGCCACCTTAAGAGTGTCACGATGGCGTACGGTGGACCCCTTCCCCCACTCACAGTCTGCAACCAGCAGTTTTCAAATTGCCCGCCGCGCACCTTTTGCAGCCTCTCCACGCTTAAAGTCACCCCCCCCCCGTTGTTCGCTAACCTCGCCCACGACTGTAAGCCCATCGCCACCAAAAGCAGGCGATACAGCGCTGGTGACAGAGTTTTTATTAAATCTGAGGTGGAGCGGCTCCTGAAGGAGGGGATTATTGAAGCTAGCACCAGCCCCTGGCGAGCCCAGGTTGTGGTCGTCAAGACCGGCGAGAAGCAGCGCCTGGTCATTGACTACAGCCAAACAATAAACCGATATACCCAACTGGGCGCATACCCCCTCCCCCGGATATCTGATATGGTCAATCAGATCGCACAATACCGCATATTCTCCTCCATTGACCTTAAGTCAGCATATCACCAACTCCCTATCCGCTATGAGGACCGCCAGTATACTGCCTTCGAGGCAAACGGCCACCTCTACCACTTCCTTCGGGTTCCCTTCGGCGTCACCAACAGGGTCTCCGTTTTCCAAAGGGAGATGGACCGGATGGTCGACCAGAATGCGTTGCAGGCCACTTTTCCCTACCTGGGCAATGTGACCATCTGCGGCCATGACCTGCAGGACCATGACGCCAACCTCGGCAAATTCCTCCGCACTGCCCAACTCCTAAACCTTACGTATAACAAGGAGAAGTGCATATTCCACACAACCCGCCTCGCTATCCTTGGCTGTGTTGTGGAACACGGAGTCATCGGCCCCGACCCCGACCGGATGCGTCCCCTTATGGACCTTCCCCTGCCCCACTGCCTCAAGGCCCTGAAGAGATGCCTGGGGTTTTTCTCCTACTACGCCCAGTGGGTCCCTAATTATGCGGACAAAGCCCGTCCACTTATCAAGTCCACCTCTTTTCCCCTGGTGGCAGAGGCCGGCTTAGCCTTCCACCGTATCAAAGAGGACATTGCTAAAGCCACCATGCACGCGGTGGACGAGTCCATCCCCTTCCAGGTGGAGAGCGATGCGTCCGACTTTGCCCTGGCCGCTACCCTTAACCAGGCGGGAAGGCCCATGGCCTTCTTTTCACGAACCCTCCAAGGCTCCGAAATCAGACACTCCTCTGTCGAAAAGGAGGCCCAGGCCATTGTGGAAGCTGTGCGACATTGGAGGCATTACCTGGCCGGAAAACGATTCACCCTACTCACTGACCAGCGTTCAGTTGCTTTTATGTTTAATAACAAGCAGAGGGGCAAAATCAAAAACGACAAGATTTTGAGGTGGAGAATTGAACTTTCCACCTACAATTACGATATCTTGTATCGGCCCGGGAAACTCAATGAGCCCCCGGATGCTCTATCGCGAGGTACCTGTGCCAACGCACAGGTTGATAGACTGCGGGCCCTCCACAATGGCCTCTGCCACCCGGGGGTCACCAGGTTCTTCCATTTCATCAAGGCCCGCAACCTGCCTTACTCCATCAAGGAGGTCAGGACCATAACCAGGAACTGCCAAGTCTGTGCCGAGTGCAAACCGCACTTTTATAGGCCAGACAGAGCACACCTGATAAAAGCCACTCGCCCCTTTGAGCGCCTGAGCGTCGATTTTAAAGGGCCCCTCCCCTCCTCTGACCGCAACGCGTACTTCCTCACTATCATCGGCAAGTACTCCCGTTTTCCGTTCGCCATCCCCTGCCCAGACATGACCAGTGCAGCGGTCATTAAATGCCTGAACGACCTCTTCGCCTTGTTCGGTTTCCCCAGCTATATCCATAGCGACCGGGGCTCATCGTTTATGAGCGACGAACTCCGCCAGTACCTGTTCGTGAGAGGTATTGCCACGAGCAGGACCACCAGCTACAACCCCCGGGGGAACGGACAGGTAGAAAGAGAGAACGCGACAGTTTGGAAGGTCGCCCTGCTAGCCTTAAAATCTAAGGGCCTTCCAACCTCCCGCTGGCAGGATGTCCTCCCTGATGCGCTCCACTCCATTCGGTCACTGCTCTGTACTGCCACTAACGCCACCCCTCACGAAAAAATGTTTGTCTTCCCTAGGAAGTCCACATCGGGGACCTCGCTACCACCATGGCTGATGTCTCCAGGGCCCGTCCTACTTCGGAAGCACGTGAGGACCCATAAAACGGCCCCCCTGGTTGAGAGGGTCAACCTCCTCCACGCCAACCCTCAGTATGCCTACGTTGCGTACCCGGACGGGCGGGAGGACACAGTCTCCATACGAGACCTCGCACCCTCGGGGGCCCCTGAAACCAACATCACCCACTACCCACTACCATTGCCCTTCACCGCTACCCACAATGCACCGGCGGCAACGGACCCATACCTAACCCCTGTAGACGGCACGCCGTGGCCCCGTGACCCGTCATTGATCACCAACCAACTCAACACCCATGAGGACGACACGCCAGTGCTTCGGCCCACGCGGGACTCGGCGTCGGGAGCTGCACCACCTCAGCCGTCGCCACGACGATCACGACGGCATACAAGACCCCCAGAAAGACTTAATTATACGAACTTTTAATACACTTCACCCCGTCGGACTCATTTTTTAAGCAAGGGGTGAATGTGGTAAACCACTGTTGTTCACTGTTGTTCACTCCACTGTTGTTCACTGTTGTTCACTTCACTGTTGTTCACTCTTGCCCATTGTTGTACCTGTCTGTGCATGCCTCAGCTGGCTCCGCCCCTGGCTCCACCCATATGCCCTGGTATAAAGGCGGCTGCTCTGCAGTTCCCCAGGCATTCAGGACCGGTCGACCACTAGAGGCATGCCTTCATTCTTTAGCTAATAAAAGCCTGTTTGTTACTCTCTTAACTTCCAGTCTTTCTCAGTAATTGATAGCGCATCACCTAGTAACTACAGGCCAGTCAGTTTAACATCAGTGGTAGGTAAAGTTTTAGAAACAATAATCAAGGCAAAAATTAACGGGCATTTGGAGAGGTTTAAGCTAATTAAGGAGAGCCAACACGGGTTTGTAAAAGACAGGTCGTGTTTGACGAATCTAATTTAATTTTTTGATGAAGTAACAGAGAGGATTGATGAAGAGAATGCAATGGATGTTGTCCACATGGATTTTCAGAAGGCATTTGACAAAGTACCACATAGAACGTTGGGTCACAAAATTGAGGCTCATGGAATAGGTGCGTCAGTGGCAGCTTGGATAAGGAATTGGCTTAAGGACAGAAAACAGCGAATTGTGGTAAATGGCTGTTTTTCAGACTGGATGGTAGTCAGTGGTGTTCCCAAGGGTCAGTGCTGGGGCTACTGCTTTTTTGTGATATATATAAATGACCTGGATATTGGAATACAGAGTAGAATTTCTAAATTTGCCAATTACACCAAACTTGGGGGTGTAGCAAACAGTGATGATGATATCAATCGACTGCAACAGGACATAGAAAGGCTAGCAGAATGGGTAGACAAGTGGCAAATGGAATTTAATACAGAGAAGTGTGAGGTGATGCATTTTGGCAGAAGGAACAGGGAGAAGCAATATACACTTAATGGCATAGTTTTATAGAGTGTGCAGGGACAGAGGGACCTGGGAGTTAATGCGCATAGGTCCCTGAAGGTGGAAGGACATATTGAGAGAGTGGTTAACAAAGCATATGGGATCTTGGGCTTCATAATAGAGGTATTGAGTACAAAAGTAGGGAAGTTATGCTGAACCTTTATAAAGTGCTGGTTAGGCCACAACTGGAGTATTGCGTCCAGTTCTGGTCACCACACTTTAGAAAGGATGTGAAGGCCCTCGAGAGGGTGCAGAGGAGATTTACCAGAATGGTTCCAGGGATGGGGGATCTTAGCTACAAGAACAGGTTGGAGAAGCTGGATTGGTTTTCATTAGAGCAAAGGAGATTGAGGGGTGATTTGATAGAGGTGTGTAAGATTATGACGGATTTGGATAGGCTAGACGGGAAAAGGCTGTTCCCAATAGTTGATGGTACAAGGACTAGGGGACACAGATTTAAGGTTTTAGGCAAGAGATACAGGGGGGACGTGAGGAAAACCTTTTTTACACAGCGAGTGGTGATGACCTGGAACTTGCTGCCGATGGAAGTGGTGGAAACGGAAACACTCAATGTTTTCCAGGGGAGACTAGATAGGCACTTGAGGGAAATAAACTTGCAGGGCTACGGGGATAAAGTGGGGGAATGGGACTGACTGGATTACTCTACAGAGAGACGACATGGACTCGATGGGCTGAAAGGCCTCCTTCTGTGCCGTTATGACTCTATGATTATGTACCCCTGCATATCACACATAGTTTACACTAAGAGATGTACCCTTGAATATCACACACAGTTTACACTAAGAGAAGTACCCCTGAATATCACACACAGCTTACACTAAGAGATGTACCCCTGAATATCACGCAGTACACATGATCAGGTATGCTTCTGAATGTCACATAACCTTAATATATACTTGGTTTAATAAAGCTCTCCTCAGACACAGCACTGTCCTCCCACTGGATGGCTCTACAGCTCAGACTAGCTTTAGGTACTGTGGGGCAATAACAATGATCCATGAGGGAGTTCATATGTCTACAGCAAATACCTGCTTTTGTATCTAATCTTAATGGTTCATATTAACACCAGCCCTAGGTACTGAAGGGCTGAGCAGAGGGAAGGTGTTAATACTGACTGAATCTGGATTTCTACAGCAGCTATGTACTGGTGTGTTGCCGATTCATGTCAGTTAGTGATACTTCAACTCATTAAATAAAAAATTACAACAAGCCCTTGTTTGCTCTGCTGTAACCATTACGGTTTCATGAGCTCCTTTTAAACAGCGTAGCTCCTCAGTGCAAAGCCGCAGTTGTTAAGATTCATTGTAAGCACCGTTGTTTCAGACCAAAGAACAAGTATCAATCCGATAGCAAAATACTGCAGATGCTGGAAATCCAAAATAACAACAGAAAATGCTGGAAAAACTCAGCAGGTCATGCAACATCCGTGGAGAGAAATTTGAGTTGACGTTTTGGGTCGAAACCCTTTTTCAAAACTGGAAAGGAAATAAAATAGATCGAAGGCAGGGCTGCGATCGAACAAACGAAGTAAAAGAGACATTAAAAGGTATTCAAAACCAGACGAGATGGTAATAGGCCAGTGGAGACAAAAGACAGCTGAGATTAGGTGAGAAGTGTTCTGGCAGGATAAGAGACAGCTGCCAGGTTTGGGGGGGGGGGGGGGGAAAGGAGGACCCAAAACAAAGGGGTGGAAAAAAATATAAATAAAAAAGTAATAGGGGCTGAGGTTAGGATCTGAAATTGTTGAACTCGATATTGAGTCCGGAAGGCTGCAAAGTGCCTAATCGGAAGATGAGGTGCTGTTCCTCGAGTTTACGTTGAGCTTCCATGGAACAATGCAAGAGGCCAAGGACGGTGAGGTCCGAGTGGGAATGGAGCGGTGAATTAAAATGACAGGCGACCGGAAGCTCGGGGTCACCCTTACGGACTGAACGGAGGTGTTCCGCAAAGATGTCACCCAATCTGCGTTTGGTCTCCCCAATGTAGAGGAGACCGCATCGTGAGCAGCGAATACAGTATGCTAGATTGCAAGAAGTACAAGTAATCGCTGTTTCACCTGGAAGGGGTGTTTGGGGCCCTGGACAGTGGGAAGGGGGGAGGTATAGGGGCAGGTGTTACATCTCCTGCACTTGCACGGGAAGGTGCCAGGCGAAGGGGAAGGGCTGTTGGGGGTGATAGAGGAGTGGACTAGGGTGTCTCGGAGGGAGCGGTCCCTACGGAATGCTGAAAGGGGAGGGGAGGGGAAGATGCGTTTGGTGGTGGGATCACTTTGGAGGTAGCGGAAATGGCGGAGGATGATCCGTTGAATGTGGAGGCTGGTGGGGTGAAAGGTGAGGACAAGGGGAACCCTATCGTGGTTCCGGGAGGGAGGGGCAGGGGTGAGGGCAGACGTGCGGGAGATAGAACGGACACAGTCAAGGGCCGTGTCAACCACGGTAGAGGGGAATCCTCGGTTGCGGAAAAAGGAAAACATGTCGGAAGCGCTGGTGTGGAAGGTGGCATCGTCGGAGCAGATACGGCGGAGACGGAGAAACTGGGAGAATGGAATAGAGTCCTTACAGGAGGCTAGGTGGGAGGAAGTGTAGTCCAGGTAGCTGTGGGAGTCAGTGGGCTTGTAGTGAATATTGGTCGATAACCTATCCCCAGAGATGGAGACGGAGAAGTCGAGGAAGGGAAGGGAAGAGTCAGAGATGGACCATGTGAAGGTGAGGGAAGGGTGGAAATTGGAGGCAAAGTGAATGAAATTGTCTAGTTCGGGGCGAGAGCAGGAAATGGCACCAACACAGTCATCAATGTATCGGAAAAAGAGGTGAGGGAGGGGACCTGAGTAGGACTGGAACAAAGAGTGTTCCACATATCCCACGAAAAGGCAGGCATAGCTAGGACCCATGCGGGTACCCATAGCAACACCTTTGATTTGGAGGAAATGAGTGGAGTTAAAGGAGAAGTTGTTCAATGTGAGAACAAGTTCAGCCAGGCGGAGGAGGGTATCAGTCACCGTTGGGCAATTGGCCTCTCTGGGTGGCTGTGAACTTACTGTTTAAAGGCGCACAGTACAGGACACCACCGAGGGTGAAGAGTAGGGGACTCTGGAGAATTTGGACATAGCGGCAATAGAGGGAGTGAGGACAGTAAGGTCTAAGTAGTATTCCAAACTAACGTCTAGTGTCATGCTTTGCTTTTCATGTTTTCACAAGATCACAAGATAATTACAGATGAGGAAGGCCATTTGGCCCATCTTAACTCATTCATCCAAAGAGGTTTTAACATCACTGCCCCCCATCACCACCACCACAATTGTAGCATCTAATTATTTCTTAAACTATTCCAGGGTTTTTGCCTCCACTACTCTACCTGGAAATTTATTTCACATGTTAATTACTCTTTGTGTGAAAAGGAATTTCCTACTATCAGTCCTAAAACTAAGTGTTACTAGTTTGAACTAGTTCTGGTTGCCAAGAAACAAGAGAGATATTAAAGTGCTGGAGGCCATGCAAAGAGCCATGAGGCTGATCCCCAGGGTCAGAGATCTGAGTTATGGGGAGTGATCGGATGGACTGCAGCCTTTCAGCTTTAAGGGAGGTGTGGGAGAGGTAATCTTGTAAAGGTATATAAGATTGTTAAGAGTATAGAGAAAGTTAACCGGGAATATTACTTTAGAATTAGCGGCTGTTTTTTCCCTCCCTTTTTGAATATGGGCACATTAGCCTGTTTCCAATTTACTGGTACCTCCCCAGTGTCCATTGACTTCTTCATAATGTTGGTCAGTGCCTCAAAAATCTTCTCACTTGTCTCTCTCAGGACTCTGGGATAAATACCATCTATCCCATGGGAATTACTTGTTTTTAGCCCATTTAGCCTATCCAGAACTTCCACATCGTGAGCTCATTGACGTTACTTGGGATTTCTTTGTCAGGGGAGGGCACGTTGCTCGTGTCTTCCCTCGTGAATTCTTGGAGGAAGTTTTCATTCAGAATATTTACTATTTTGTGCTCATTTTCAGTTTGAAGGCCATTTGCATCTTTTCTGGTTTTCACCTTTTCTCTGACTGCCTCCTTATTGTTGTGGTACTGAAAGAGTGTTTTACTGTTATGCTTAGCCTCAGCTGCTATGTCTTTTTAGAGGTCTCTCTTTGTCCCTCCGATCACCCTTTTAACACGTTTCTTCATTTTGTTATACAGGTTGAGCGTCTGGAATCCGGACTCCGGGACGATTGGTGGCAGGGGTCCAGAATCCGTAAAATGTTCCGGAATCCGGACACCCTGAGGGAGGCTTACCAAAAGCGTAACCTGGGCCCAGGCATTTCCGGACTCGGCACGTGTTTCTGATTTCCGAAACCCGGAAATATCGCAACCTGGGCTCGGGCGTTTCCGGACTTCGGACATTAGAAACACATTCTAAAGTCCGGAAAACCCGAAAACCGGCTCGGCCTCGGTCCCGAGGTTGCCGAATTCGGGACGTTCTATCTGTAGTTACCCCAGTAAGCCCCTTCCCCTTTTTCCCTACGTGATTTGTAGAGGCCATTGTTTCCCTTTATCTCACTTCTAATTTGTTTGTTAATCCATTTAGAATCATATTTACTCAGTTAGGGCTTGTTAGTTTTGGGAATATATTTACTACTACTACCACAACCACCACCACTACTACTACTACTACAACAACAATATGTATTTATATAGCGCCTTTAATGTAGTAAAATGTCCCAAGGTGCTTCACAGGTGTGTTATAAGACAAAAAAATTGACACCAAGCCACATAAGGAGAAATTAGGGCAGGTAACCAAAAGCTTGGTCAAAGAGGTAGGTTTTACGGAGTATCTTAAAGGAGGAAAGAGAGGTGGAAAGGTTTAAGCAGGGAATTCAAGAGCTTAGGGCCTAGGCAACAGAAGACACGGCCACCAATGGTTGAGCGATTATAATCAGGGATGCTCAAGAGGGCAGAATTAGAGGAGCGTAGATATCTCGGGGGGGTTGTGGGGCTGAAGGAGATTACAGAGATAGGGATGGGCGGGGCCATGGAGGGATTTGAAAACAAAGATGAGAATTTTGAAATTGAGGTGTTGCTTAACCGGGAACAATGTAGGTCAGCGAGGACAGGAAAGATGGGTGAACGGCACTTGGTGAGAGTTAGGAGACGGGCAGCCGAGTTTTGGACAACCTCAAGTTTACGTAGGGTAGAATGTAGGAGGTCAGCCAGGAGTGCATTGGAATAGTCAAGTCTAGAAGTAACAAAGGTATGGATGAGGGTTTTAGCAGCGGATGAGCTGAGGCAAGGGCGCAGACAGGTGATGTTACAGAGGTAGAAATAGGCGGTCTTAGTTATGCTGCGGATATGTGGTCGGAAGCTCATTTCAGGGTCAAGGTTGCTAACAGTGTGTTTTTTTATCCTGCATGATCAACATTATACCTTTAAAGGTATTACATAGAATTACATAGAATATACGGCAAAGAAACAGGCCATATGGTCCAACCAGTCCATACCAGCATTTATGCTCTACTCAAGCCTCCTCCCGTCTGAGTATTTCCAGCATTTTCTGTTTTCATTTCAGATTTCCAGCATCCGCAGTATCTTGCTTTTGCATAATTTTAAAGACCTCTATTAGGTCACCCCTCAGCCTTCTCTTTTCAAGAGAAAAGAGACCCAGCCTGTTCATCCTTTCCTGATAACCTTGCAGTTCTGGTATCATCCTTAAAAAATGTTGCACCTTCTCCAGTGCCTCTATATCCTTTTTATAATATGGCAACCAGAACTGTGCATAGTTCTCCAAGTGTGGTCTAACCAAGGTTTGATACAAGTTTAGCATAACTTCTCTACTTTTCAATTCTATCCCTCTAGAAATAAACCAAGTGCTTGGTTTGCTTTTTTATAGCCTTATTAACTTGCGTCACTGCTTTTAATTATTTGTTTATTTGTACTCCCAGATCCCTTTGCTCCTCTAACCCATTTAGATCTTATTTTCCAAGTAATATGTGACCTCCTTATTTTTCTTACCAAAATATAATGCCTCACACTTACCTATGTTGAAATTCATTATAAATGCCAATTATATGCCCATTCTGCAAGTGTTGTCTCTTCATTTACTCGCACTCCCTCACACACAAGTCTAACACACTGCAAGGCCAAGCATGGCAAAGCTCCATTTCAAGGGGTGCATTACTGTTCACATTGTGAGATATTGAGGGAGAATTTCCACATGTTGAGTTGCTCTGCTGTTGTGCCAGTGCAAGAAGATTCGCGCCCACTGGTGGTCAGTAGAAGCATTTACACAAGGGTTTCCTGGGTTAGTTCATTTGCATAACCATTGGAGTAGTGATTGGTGCAAATCCAGCATAAAGGATGTAAACTGCTGGAGACATGGGAAACTGGAGTGCAGGCTTTAAAACGACAGTTCAGTCTTCATACATCAGCATCAGACTGGAGGCAACCAGGTAATGAAGGAGCAGTACTTGGCTCACTCACTTGACTCTCAGATAACTTCACTGCTCGTCTCATCAATCTTACAACTTTTTTAAGATTGTCTACAGCAAGACCCTTTGGAGCAAGCTGTCAAACAAGGCAGCAGAGCTCAGCACTCGGGCACAGAAGGAAACTGAATTTTTCTGACTCTACTGCACTTCCTGGCTCCACATTAAAACTGCCGGCCACTGCTCTCTCCCTTCCCGATTTCATTCCCCACCCTGGACGCACAGTAGTCCTGGTGCCGATGTCCCCGCTGACCGATCTTCGTTATCTTTGTGACCGACACGCTGGCTCTTGGGGCATGGCTGGCGTCCCCCCAATTTTGCATGGTCCTCTTGCTCATTTGTTTTGGCATGACAGTTCTCAGTGAACCAATTTCTAGGACCTAATCTCTCATTCTGGACAGGACCCAGCCTGGATGTCTTTTGAGTCGGATCTCTGTAAATGATAAGTGTGAGTCCTCTGTGGACCAGCAGCAACCCTGGTGTCCACAACTCCTGAGAGAAATTGCTTGGCTGTTCTTGCACCACACTGACTGATCAATGGGGGGTCTAGCTGATCTTCACACAAAAATCCTATGCACTTTGGGGTGGGTAAAAGGAGCACTCAGCAATCTCATGCAGCACTGCACTGACTGATTACCGGTTATCAAAGCACAGGACAATGCAATTCAGATTTGTCACCATACATGTTATTAAAAACCTTCAAATAATAACAGCAGGCTTATTACTTGGAAGCAAAACACATCATTTAAATGACTTGAATTCAATCTGAGACGGCCCTTGTAATATTCCACCCGATACTGAGTAAATTACATGCTTGATTCACAGTCTCAACAGAGTGAATGTAGAACACAATCCACATCATCCTGTGGAGTTTATTACAGTAAATCAGCTCATGTGATCAGACACAAATTGTCAATTATAAAAGAAAGGAAGGTCGAAGCGACTGACAGTTGACAATGTTTAGTGCTTGTTGCAACAGCCTCCAGCGATCCAACTGGTGCCCCAAAGAAGCCAAGTGGAGATGCCACCTTGTGCCCAGTCCAAAACTGGACAGTGGTGGGGCATTAAAAAAATGCACACACCTACACAACACGATTCCAACTGTGCACATACAAAAAAGGTCAGATTATTCATGCACGGCACGGGTCAGAAAAATGCAGCGGTCAAAAACTGGACTTGTTTGGTTCAGGTTTTGATTATCAGAATTACCGAAACTAGGTCTGGGTCGAAACTGGTCACCTAAAAATGTTTAACTTTAACATCAATCAGAAACCACAGTCATTCAAATATTATAAAGCAGCAGGGGCTGAAGGGGATGTCTGTAATTCTCTCTGCCCTGCCCCACCCCCTCCAAGGAATTACATAGAATTTACAGCACAGAAACAGGCCATTCAGCCCAACTGATCTGTGCCGATGTTTATGCTCCACAAAAGCTTCCTCCCACCCTACTTCATCTAACCCTATCAGCATAACATTCTATTTGTTAAATGCATCTATGCTATACGCCTCAACTACTCCATGTGGTAGCAAGTTCCACATTCCAACCACTCTCTGGATAAAGAAGTTAAGGAGAACTTCCAATGTCAGGTAGGTTGTCACAGAGAGGCATTGAGCAAAGGCTTCACAAGGAGAAGGAAAAAATTAAAGTTTGAGGTACTGGATCATTCTCGTGTGCTTCAGTGAGCAACAGCAGAATGGCAACAGCAGAGGTTTTTGACCACTCAATCGTCCTTTCTCCCGGAGACTGGCGAGCTGTGAAGATATGCGGGGGGGAGAAACACAAGGATAGGGAAAAGATTAAATTAAAAAGTGACCTTTGTCTGTGGGGCAGCAAAAACTTGTCATTAAGGTGAAATAGGAAATCCCTCCATGTGACATTAAGAAGCAGCTGAGTACACTGGACACAATGAAGGCTATGGACCCTGACAACATCCTGGCTGTATTGCCAAAGGCCTGCACACCAGAACTAGCCAAGCTTTTCCAGTACAGCTGTGACACTGGCATCTAGCCACTAAAATAGAAAATTGTTCAGGTACGTCCCATCCACAAAATGTAGGGCAAAATCTAATTAATGCTCTATCAGCAGCCACCCAATCATCGGCAAAGTAATGGAAGGAATCATCAATAGAACATTCAAGCAGTATTTACTCACTGATGCTGAGTTCAGGTTCCAAAAGAATCACTTAGCTCCAGACCTCATCACTGCTTTGGTCCAGGTGTGGACATAAGTGATGAATGCCAGAGGAGAGGTGAGAATAACGGTCCTCGATAACAAGGAAGTATACAATTGAGTATGGCACCAAAGAGCCCCAGCAAAACCTAGGTCATTGGGTTTAAGGGGAAAAGCCACCAGTGGTTGGAGGCATACGTGTCACACAGAAAGATGGTCACAACAGTTGAAAGCTAATCATCGCAGCAGAAGTTTCACAGAGCAGTATCCTTGGCTTCATCAATGACTTGCCTTCATTATAAGGACAGGAGTGGTACTACTCACTGACAATTCTAGTGTTCATCTCCATTCACAACTCCTCCAATAATGACGCAGCCCATGCCAGCCTATTCAGCAGGATCTGGATAACATCCTGGCTTGGGTTGACAAATGGCAGGCAGCATTCAGGCTACACAAATGTCCAGCTGCAACAATAAACAGCCCAACCACCTCCCCTTGACCCTCACTGGTATCACCATTGCTGAGTGCCCTACCATCACCTGGATTGGTGCAACCACAACACTCAAGAAGCTCGACACCACCAGGACAGAGCAGTTCACTTGATCTGCGGCCTTGCTACTGGATTCAATATCCACCAGTGCACTGTGGCTGTAGTATGTAGTATCTACAGGATGTACTGCAGCAATTCACTAAACTTACTTCAATAACATACTTTATTAGGTTTTTATTTAAGTAAAAGCTTTCCATCAGCATCTTACTAAAGTGACATGAGCATGACGCATCCAAGGGGATGAGCTGATTGGCATTTTCAAGTTCCTACCTTCTTATGTCCTATCACATTATATTCCTTTTCAAGTTGTACACCACTGGAGATGCTATTTGGCATCATTCCCATTGTTGCCTGGAAGATGACAGATCCATTACTGAAGTTTTGAAGAGTCAGAGCGCATACAGGATGTAGTAAGTGTTATAAATCTCATCATCATAAAGAAACTACTCATGAAATAATGCTGGACGGCCAGCTGGTGGCGCCGTCCAAGGAGTATAAATACTTGGGCGTGGGCCCAGCTTGCCCAGGGACATGTTGTAAGACAGGAACTAGTGAAGTACAACTAGACCTCCATGTTCTGAAACACGTTGATTAAAGCCTTGCTTTATACAGTGATGATGCCAACACTCTGCGCTCCCCCGAAGATGACGCCATACCTGGGACATCGAGAGACCTGCCGGCTGCCCCACCGGATCCACTCGGGGAGCCGAGCGCTTCCCGTGGGATCGCCACCCGAGGCCAGGACGCCGGTCAATCCCCGGCTATCAAACAGGATGAAGCCAGCTCTGCGCCTGTGGGGACCCGCACCCGGAGTCACGATCTCCCCAGCCTCCCTCGGGTTGGTCAGGGCAACACGGGCCCTGTCAATCCACTGGTACGGATCAAGCGGCCCATGGACCAAGACACGGTCCAGGGAGACGTGCCTTCTAGCCATAAACAAAGATCTAAAAGACTGCGGCTATTCGTGGTCCGCCTAATCCATTAAGAGGAAGTTGTCAGACTTCCAAATCTTTTAGGCAGGAAGAATGTTATAAATCTCATCATCATAAAGAAACTACTCATGAAATAACGCTGGATGGCCAGTTGGTGGCGCTGTCCAAGGAGTATAAATACTCGGGCATGGGCCCAGCTTGCCCAGGGACATTTTGTAAGACAGGAACTAGTGAAGTACAACTAGACCTCCATGTTTTGAAACAAGTTGATTAAAGCTTTGCTTTATACTCAAACCAAGTGCGTAGTGAGTTTTATTATGTCAGTAAGTGACTGAAGAACTGAAGAAAAGTCAAAGGCCAGAACAGGTATTCAGAGCATCAAAGTTCATCCCTCTAGTATCCTAACTCTCCCATTATAGCAACCAGCTGCATTTTGAACATTCTTAATGTCTTCCCTACTACCATTCCTATCAAATTATAAACTTTCAAATAATGAAATTCATCTTAACACCTATTTTAAACTTGCTTTTCATTAATTTAAGTTGATATAGAGTCAATTTTACGACTGCACGAACCCGGTGGAGCCTCACCTACCAGGAGCACATTTCAGGAAATCACATGTGCTGCCCTCAATTTTATGTTCATTGTACCACACAATTGGACCATTTTTAAATTATTACTTCTTCACAGGATGTGGACGAAGCTGGCAAGGCCATGTTTATTGCCTATCCCTAGTTTCCTTGAGATGTGTGCCTTCTCCTTGAGCCAATTTGTAGATACACCTGCACTTCAGCTCAAGGGGGGCTGGGTGGTGGTTCAGCTTAATTTCACAATATAAGCCACACACCCTATTTTGAATAGACGACAGGCTTGGGAATAGCTCGCCCAGAGAGCTTGATCTGTAGCACATTTGGCTGGGGCTCAGAAAATCTGGCGAGGGACCAGCTCACTGAAAAAGGGAAGTTGTGGTGGTGATGACATAAAAGTTGCCTAATTGTTTATTGAGGGAACACAGCCAAGTTCAGTCCAGCAATTTACTCACCTAAACAGCGCATTGTTATCAGATACATTGCTGGATGAAGAAGTGCTTTATCAGCTGAGGCAAGGATTGCTTTTGGCTGCTTGGGGAAACACATATGGATGAACATGAACTAAAAATCAAAACCAAACTTAAAGTATATACAGCAGTGTTCCTGTCATCTTGAGATGTTATAACTGGAGGCTTTGAGAGTTTACAAACACCACATCAAAGACCCTTCAGTCTCTTCAGCCTCCGCACCCATCATGAACCAAAGATTCCAACACTGAAGTCCTGGCTCGTGATGGCTTGTCAGGGATCAAAGCCAGGGGTTGAAAATTGAGAAAGGAAAGAGACCTACAACTGGTCTGGGATAACAAACTATGAAATTGCATCTACTACATGTGGTCTCATCCGTTTCTCCCATATCGAACTAGTGAGCCATAGCAGGTGCTTGTGGGATGAGACCCGCACACCAGAGCCTCAGGCTACAAGCTGATCAAGATGTCATAGTAATTCTGATGAACAACCAAGATAGTGCCACTGTTCCGAAAGTGTACTTGAACTTGGCTGCTCCTGCCCAAAATTAGACTTGTGATTTTTCAGAATCTTCAGTTTCACGGGGCCTTTCCAATTGCACGTGATCTTACAACCCGTGCAGATCGTGAAAACAATACAAGCCTATCTATTGCTCAACTAACCATTCCTCATCGCTCATCTAAAATTTCCTGATAGCTCATAACATTCATAGCAGCAATTTGGACATTTCAAGAGTTAATAAGTATTTTTTATTTGATATCTCAGGCACCAACCATTTACAAAACAAAATTGATGCAGGTTGGAAGCTCTCCAACTACATCTTGGAAATTCCAGCTGGGGAAAGTGCTTTCGCCCACTCTGTGCAACTTTCCTGACCTGCCTTCCTGCCGGGGAGGGAGGGGCGTGCTCTCATACAGAATGTGCAAGAGCTTTATTTCAAATGTTAATCAAATGTAAATATGATAATGAAGGAACCTGTGAAATTTCTCTTTTATCACATCGCACATTCACTGTCCTAAATTCACCCACTTAAATTGCCTTCAAAGCGCTTTACAGCCAATGAAGTACTTTTTGGAATGTAGTCACTGTTGTAATGTAGGAAACACAGCAGCCAATATGCTCACAGCAAGCTCCCAGAAACAGCAATGTGATAATGACCAGATAATCTGTTTTTGTTATGTTGATTGAGGTTAGATGTCAGGAGGTGATTCCTTTCCCAGAGAACAGTCGACCTCTGGAACAGACTGCCAGCTCATGTGGTGGACGCCAATTCACTGAATTTCTTCATGCGAGAGCTGGAACTGTTTATGGCTGGGCTAGAGATCACCTCGTACAAAAGGTAGTTACTGCAAGGAATTATCAGGGCCAGAATGATCTGCTGGACGAGTTTCCATCGCCTAAGGGGGTGGGGCGGGGAGGGTGCTGGTCAGAGAGGAATTTTCCAGATTTTTGCTCCCCAAATTGGCCTGGGTTTTTTAAATGTTTCTTGTCTCTCCCAGGAGATCACATGGTTTTGGGTGGGGTTGAGAGTGTCTATATTGTGATACACGAGGTATCACAATTGTGTGAGACAGGCTGGATAGACCAGAGGGTCTTTTCCTGTCTGTCATTGTTCGTATGCAGCCAACCACATTAGGGATGGCACGTCAAGTAGCAGTTCAGGTGACCATGGCCCTCCACCTTTATGCCTCCAGATCAACAGTATCCATCAATTTGATGTGTACAGATGTATCAAACAATGCATTGTTCAGCAAGGCCAACACTTACATATCTATCCACTGAACAGCATTAGCAACATAATGGGACTGTTCAATTTCACTGCACTGCTGGATTTCTCAAAATAAATTTCTCAAAATAAGGTGCCCATCTGGCCATCCAGGCACTTAGGCACAGAGCCATGATCTACATGAATAAAACAGGCTTCTACTCCAACAATGTGCAGCTGGTCAGTGACCACTAACACCATATCATGGAAATCAATGCCCACTTCCCAGGTAGCAGTCACAATGCTTTAAGGCAATCATCTGAACCAGCCTTACTTAAAAGGCAAAGTCAGACTGGAAGGATGACTTTTCAGGGACCAACGCTACTCTCTTCAACCCTGGGTAATGACATCCTTGAGGCAGCTATGAACAGAAACAGAGCATAAAGGCAACGAGGCCAACACAGCTACCAGGGACATTATAAAACATATTGAAGCAATCTTTCAAGGCTCATTATAGAGCATCTTGAAGCAATGCTTCAGATATCTTGACAGAGCATGTTTTACAGTATAGCCCCCCAGGGTCTCAAAGATTATTGTCATCTGTTGTGTGGTCAACAATTCTGTGACAAAAAGAGGCCTAAGCATGGAGGAGGAGCTGACTAACTTGCAAACAAGCTCAGAGTAGAATGTGGACTCTGACCAAGAGGATATCGCTGCAGAAATACCAGTGCAGCCAGAAGGACTGGTGTGTGGGCACTCATACAAGAGACGTTCAGCTAACTGCCTGAGCTGCACCTTTAAGGAACCCTCATGTGTACATGGTGCCAAGAAAGTAGCTCCAGGCAACTTCTGCAACACTGTCCTCTGTATTTCCTCAATTAACATCAATGCCCACCCTTTACTGTGCTGCAACCTATTCTACACAATCAGAAAGAAACTCTCCGGACATAATTCAAATATAGTGCAAGCAATTTATCAACTGACATATGTGAGTGATACTGCAGTCTTTTCCCACAATGATGGTGAACTACATGCAACTTCTAGCCCCTGGTTTCTGATTTTTTCTAAGTGATTCCCCAATGGAATGAGTGAGTGCGCTGGCCGGCTGCTGGGTTTCATTGGGCATTGGTGGCTCAGTACTTCTTTGTGTTGGTTCTTGAGGTGGCTCCACAACTGATTCAGCCTCTGCTGTGGCTGCTCCCTTTTCTGGCAGCTCTACCATTGCTTGAACAGCTGCGCTGGACAGAGATAGCAGCTTCATCCAAACCTTCTCTAGCCATTCGGCTGCTGTTGGGCATTCCCTCAGCATGATCACTGATCCAAGTGAGAGTATTCATGAGGGCAGGAATGTGGTTTGTAAACCCTAGTTAATGGCTTTCTCCATGCAATCCCCCAGCACATTGAAACAAGGGAAAACAGGGTCTTGTATATTCTGCTGGGCTCTTATTGAAGCCCAACACCCTTACAAGCAGCAGTCTGAGCATTCAAGAGAGATACCCTGACTCGGCTTAGAATCTGTAGCTCCAAAGACTCTGTTGAAGATGCCCTTGTAGTTACCACATGATCCACTGTAATCCAGAGAAGCCTTCCTGCATAGTGGAGTCCTCCACACACCTAGCTAGAACTTGCAGGGTAAATTGGACAGACTCAAGTGCTTCCTGTAGATGATGCTGTTTAGATATTATTCTTTTAAGCAGGCCTGAAGAAGTCTAAATTCTAGGGCACTGAGGAAGAAGCTGACCTGATTCCCCTGGCCAGCAGTTTCCTGCTCCTCCATTTCCCCCATCACTTTCACTGCCTCACGTGATTCACCCAATGTGACCTCTTCAAGTTCACTGTCTACATCTGTTGGGATTTGTATAGTGCTGCTGGAGTAGTCAAGCACTTCAAATTTCTGGGCCCTCCTCCAGTTCGGGTCTGTTCCCTTCTGTTATGCACCAAATAGTCCTGCAAGAAGCAGAGAAGTAATCTTAAAACGTTGCAAGCTTAAAGAGCACATACAGTGGCTCTCAAGTGCCCATCATGCAGCTCATCGTGTGTGACAGTAAATTAACATGCAGTGTTTGTGCCCAGTGTGGCCACGTGTTGGAAGCATTCAAGGGGCTGTAAGATTGTGTAAATGCGTTGGGTGGGACAGCAGTAAAACAGCAACTGTTATGGGGAAACACTCTGTGGCATGCATACTTGGGGCAGCTAACTTGGTATACAAAGCTGTTGGATAATCTTACCTGGGCAGTTTTCCTCAGGCCTGCTATCATCTTCTGCATTTGTGACAAGGTCCTCTAGCTATCTTTTTGTCAGGGGTGTTAGGTCACGTTTTGCTGAGACAGGTGCCCTTCAGTGGCCGAGAGCAGCCCTCCTTTCCCTTACTTTGTTCAGCAGATGAACTTGGGGGACAACTCTCCCTTTTCCAGCAATTTGGAAGTTCTAAACCCCTTCACTTGTCTGACAGGCAACAATGCAGCCTTTTGTGTGGCTGCAGCAGCCCTTCAAGTTTCTATCAGCTGTTCTCAATATGCAAATGCTCCCTCCAGCAGCCTGCTGAATATAGGGCAGGAATGGTTTGGCGAATTCACTCACCATCAGCAGTTACATCATGTTGTTTCCACATGAGCAGAAATTTCTACCCTTGTTTTTGGAGGCTCGACCCTCAGTTTTATCCTGACTCTGATTAACTGGAGCCAATGCTCTTCCTCTGCAGACTCTGTCTCTCTCCTTCACCACCCACTTCCCCCCCCCCCAAATGTGATAATACACATGTGAGTATGTGTGAGCACATATGTAAGTATGTACATAGGGAAGTGCGTAAGTATGTTTCTTTGTCTACCTTAACAGAACTTGTGCAAATAAGAAGCTCCCAAACCCTATAAAAAGACTGGTAAACATTTGGTTCTAGTCTCTTTAAAAGAAATTCTTCTCCCCTGAAGATAATATATTAGCTGTGCCAGCAGCAAGCTGGGCTAGAATTTGTGACAAGCTGTTTGCTGACACTGTCCTCACGGCAATCTATGTGCAAACCATTGTATTACCTACACATCAGTGAAGCACTGTCCCATCTGTCTGTGTAGCACTATCCATTCAGACCCTCACTGATACAGCTTATTGGAAGCTTGTATAACATTACCTTTTCTGTATGGGTACATAACAGACAGAGTGCTGCTTAGTCAGTCAGCATAACCATCCAGCTATTAGATACTTTACTATAAGCACGTGTACAGGCAGAGTGTGTTGCTTATTCCATCGTGGAATTACAGCACAAAAGGAGGCCATTTGACCCATCATTCCCATGTCAGGACTAACTCTTGAACAAAAGCCAAATACTCTAATCCTATTTCCCTGCCTTTTCCTAGTCGCCTTTTATATTCTTCCTTTTCAAATATGTATCCAATTCCTTTTGAAATTATTTTATAATCTCTCTTCTCCATAGCAACTCACGATGAAGCACTCCATGATATAATAATCCATTGTGTGAAAAAGTTTCTTCCAAAATTTCCCTTCATCCTTCAAGTGATAATCCTGAATCTATGCCCCTTGTTACCAATTCACCAACTGTGGAAACAATCTTTCACTTTATATCTTTTCAATACCTTTATTTATTTTAAAAAGCCTTTATGAGATCCCCTCTTAACCTTCCCAGTTCTAATGGAAAAAAAGCCTCAAATATTCAATGCTTTTTTCATAGCTATGACCTCTCATTCCTGGCGTTATTCTAGTGAATCTTTGCTGTAACCTTCCCGTTGCTCTAAGGCCCTTCCTGTAATGGGGTGTCCAGAGCTACATACTATACTAAATTAATCATTTCCTTGCTTTTATACTCAATGCCCCATGTATACAGCTAAGATTCCATTTGCCTTTTTTATGTCCTTTTCTAGCCACAAGACCGCCTTTAAAGATCTATACATCTGTAGCCTGGATCTGATCTTTTGCTCTTTTAAGAATTTTACTATTTAGAAAATACTTTATTTTTTTCTTTTACGTATTTCCCCCCCCCTCAAAATGTACCATTCACATATCTCTGCATTTGCCACCCATGTGCCCACCCCACTAACCCATCTACAATCTCTTGCATTCTTTCTCACTGCTCACCATACCCCTATTTGCTCAGCTAACTATAATTCCTCTTGCACCCATGTCAAAATCATTTATATTAAGAGAAAATGAAAGAGATCTCTAGGGAACACCAGACTGACATCCCACCAATCAGAAACATATTAATTTGTCACTGTGCTTTGCTTTCTGATCCCTAACCACACAACTACATGCAATGTCCCTTCATTTCTGTAACAAGATTCGTAAGGGACACCTCATGAAGCATCTTCTGGAAATCCATATCTACAACATTGGCACTATTCTTTTTATCTATACACTGTGATTTACAATGGAAATTGAATTAATCAGTCAAGCATAACCTAGACTTTACAAATCCATACCAACTATCCCTAGTTTCCCTCTGTCTTTTTAAGTGTTGATGAATTTCATCCCGTATTATGCACTTTAGGAGTTAACCAAAGCTGAGGTAAGATAACAGGCCCCTCATTATCCCTTTGTCCTTCACTATCCTTTTACTTCTTATGTACATAAAATCCCTTGCTATTTCCCTTTATGTTGGTTAGGCCTCGGTTAGAATACCGTGTCCAGTTTTGGTCTCCTCACATGGTGGGAGATATTGAGACTTTGGAAAGGGTACAGAGGAGGGCCACAAGATGAATTCCCAGTTTAAAGCACCTTACTTACTCAGATATGCTCAAATTTCTAGGTCTGTATACTTTAGAAAACCGTAGACTTATGGCCGATTTGATCAAAGTTTATAAAATAATGAAGGGACAAGATTGTGTTTATGTGGACCAATTATTTAAACTGGATAGGTTAGGGTGGAGCCATGCTTACAAGTTATGTAAGGGCAGAACTAGGTTGGACGTTAGGTGGTTCTTCTTTTCCCAGATAATAGTGGACCTGTGGAACAGGTTGCTGGCTCATGCAGTGAACAATGCTTCGTTGAATTCGCTGAATTTCTTCAAATCTCTGGCTGGGGGCTGAGAGTACCTCGTAAAAGAGGTAGGTGCCCTGTAATATAAATCTGGGTCAATGTGATCTCCTCGACTAGTTTCGATCACCCAAAGGGGTCGGAGAGGAATTTTGCAGGTTTTATTCCCCCTCCAATTGGCCTGGGTTTTATCTGTTTTTTCGCCTCTCCCAAGAGATTACACGGGTCCAGGTGGGTGGGAAATTCACAACTATATGGGACAGACTAGATACATCAGTGGGTCTTTTCTGTCTGTCATTTTTGTATGTTGATTCTCAATCTTCTTTCATACTCCCTCTTCATCTTCCTAATATCTTTTTGCTTCTCTTTATACTTTATATTTCATATAGCTTTCCTCTGTATTATCCCTTTATATTTCTGTCAGCCATTTAAAAAATTACAGCTTTTAGCTTTACATGCAGTGTGGTTCCATAGTAACAACTGAACCTGCACAAGAAAGTTGGTCAGATGCTAAAAGTTCTTTATTGCACAGTGAAAGAACTGGTGGAGGTGGTATTGAGGAGTGTGAATGTAGCAGTGGGAGATGGGGTGGGGGAAGGAGTAGATCAGCTGAAGCATTGGTCAATCAGCTGCTAGCAAAGAGCTCTGACTGCAGGCTAGTGTTGTCGTCCTCCTGCTTCTGTTCTGTCCTTGTTGGGATCTTCCTCATCAGATTGTGGAAGGTTTTCTTGTGTAGACTCTTATGTGCTGTTCCCGTTGCACAGTAAAGTTGTGCAGAATGTAGCAGATGACCACAATCCAGGAGACACTCTGTGAGCTGTACTGTAGAAAGCCCCCAGACTTGTCCAGGCAATGAAAGCATTGTTTGAGCAGTGCAATGGTTGCTCTATTCTGTGATGGCTCTCGTGGTCCCATGGCTCTGATTCTATTTCCATTCAGCTGGCAAGTGCAGATTATCTGCCCTCTCAGGTGCACGTAAACAATCCCATGCAGTTTTTGAAGAGCAGAGGAGTTCTCCAGATGTCCTGGCTAACATTTATCCCTAACACCATCAAAAACAGATTATCTGGTCAGTTATTTCATTACTGTTTGAGAGCTTGCTGTGTGTAAATTGGCTACCATATTTCCTGCATTACAATAGTAACTACACTTCAAAAGTACTTCATTGGCTATAAAGCACTTTGGGACATCATGAGGTCATGAAAGATGCTATATAAATGCAAATCTTTGTTTTCTTTTATGTTGAGATGTAATGAGCTAATTGTAAAGGGGACAACCCTTGTTCCCAAACAGCCAGCCTCTGACTTTATGAGCTGGGTCAAAGAGTGAGTGGATTGGTGTAGTGTGTAGGCATCATGACAGCTGCCAGCAAACTGGATCCAAACCTGCACGAGGCACTAGTGGTGATCATTCGCCAGCTGAATACTGATGGAGTGGTAGCCTTTCCTGTTCATGAAGGCTGCTGGCTCATTGTGAGATGCTTTGATGGCTACATAGGTGCAGTCAATCACAACCTTAACTTGCGGGAAGTCTGTTATAGCAGCAAAGCCTACAGCCCTCTCCTGCTGACTGCTGGCGTCCATGGGGAACATTATACAATCAATGGCCTTGGCAAAGATGGCATCAGTGACCTGCTTGATACAGGCATGGACTGCAGACTGACAAATGTGATTGATGTCACCTACTGCAGCCAGGAAAGAGCCCGAGGTGAAAAATTTAAGGGCAGTGGTGCCTTTGACAATGCTTGGCCAGCAGGGAGAGAGAGTTGCAGTTCTTGTTGCAACAGGCCTGTGACAGCCGTTCTGAAGAAGTGTAACCTGCTTCAGGTCTTCACTAGGCCACCCTAGTGAAGACCTCGATCAAATGGCGAAGGGCAGGATCGGAGTGGGAGCTGGGTCAGTAAGTGCAGCATTGCAATTTTAGGGTTGCTACCACCTCATTCCCTCTGGGCAGAGAGAGGAAAAACTGGCCCTGTGGCCTCCACTTTCAGGCCTATTGGCTGAAAAGTAAATGAGATGCAAAACAATGCTCTGTCAAAATATCTTCAAGGGGAAGGCATGGGAAAAAAAGGCCAACTTTCTTGTTCCTTTCATGGGATCTGCTTAAAGGTGACATCCTGGGCAAAACCTGGGTTCCAGCACATACGCTGGAATCATCTGGTTTATCAAATAACATTTATGATACATTCTTACATTAAACCCACTAAGAACTAATAGAAACAGGAGTAGGCCATTCAGCCCCTCAAGCTAGTTCCGCCATTCAATTAGATCATGGCTGATCTGTATCATAACGCCATCTATCCTACTTGATTCCATACCTCTTAATACCCTTGGATAACAAAAATCTATCAATCTCAGCGTTGACATTTTCAATTGACCCTAGCCTCAATAGCTTTTGTGGGGAGAGGGTTCCAGATTTCCACTAACCTTTGTGTGAAGCAGTGCTTCCTGACATCACCCCTGAACGGCCTAGCTCTAAATTTAAGGTTATGTGCCCTTGTTCTGGACTAACCCACCAGAGGAAATAGTGTCTCTATATCTACCCTATCAAATCCTTTAATCATTTTAAATATCTCAAAAAGATCACCCCTTAGTCTTCTATATTTAAGGAAATACAAGCCTAGTCTATGCAACCTGTCCTCATAATTTAACCCTTTTAGCCCATCTTCAAATAACGCATTATTCTTTGGTTCCATGGAAAAGCATATCTGAATATATATAGAAAAGCTGCATAGGTTGACTCACTATTGCATCAATGCACATATGTTAAGCAGACTGGAGGGCTAAAGGACAGATAACTGGATGGGGATGAAACAAAAAAGACAGACATTACTGCTCAAAAATGCAGGCCTAATTGGACTGATATTACAGTTGGATATCATGGATACACAATTAGAAGCAGAAGGTAATCACTTTTCATTCCAAGTGCTCTCCCACAGGCGTTACACTAGAGTGTCGCTAAATTGTGAAGGCGGCAACTGGAAGGTTCCAGAAACAGCTGCTCTTCAACTAATGGTCTCAACACTGTTGGAATACAGTGCTGTCATCTCCTGAGTGCTCTTAATCAACATAGATTTATTCTGAAGCATAATAACCCACTTATGGGATAGATTTCTAACCACAGAACCCTTAACCTATAGGAGGCTTAGACCTTCAACAAGGTTATTTTTGTATGGAGTCTATGGGAGAATGACTACCCCTGAATGACTAGCACCTAATCAATCAATGAGAGCATGGATGTTTAACTGGAATGTACCACATGGTGGCTATCACAAAGAGGAACACATAACCTACAGACTAGTTACCACATGGAGTTACATGGCCATTATCCCGCAATACTACTAAGTTATATGAGCATCATCCTGCTGCACTTACATGGTCTAGGTGTCCAGTGGCATGGTTCAATCTGGCCAAATGGCCCAATCATGCATTAGATTTTTGACTTTCCAGCTAGGGACCATGGAAATGATTCTGAGGGCTAGATTTTGCCATTGTGGGCGGGCTGGGGCGTGTCAGGTGGCATTCGTGTCAGGACCCCGACTCCGATGTGAAGTGGGGAAAAAGTGCGATTTTCCCCTAATTGGGCACTTGATTTCCAGCGTGTGGAAACCCCTGGCCCAATGAGTATTTTCATGCAGAAAGTCGCCTCCGATGACGTCATCAATGCTACTGGATTTAAGGCCTGCAAGCAGCCTTACTTCTTTTGGAGACTGGAAACTTTATGACCATTGTTGTAAGCCCTTCATTCATCCACTATGTCCACCAGTAAGCCAAAGTGTGCTCCACGCTTTGATGAGGCCTCCCTCCAAACTCTGATGGAGGGAGCAAGATCCAATAAGGAGGTGCTCTTCCTCAGGAAGAAAAAAGCCACCCCAGCAGACTAAAGCTTTGTGGCTGCAAGTGGCCCAGGAGGTCAACTCCATCTCTATGGGCCACAGAACCTGGCTGTAGTGCAGGAAGAGGTTTCATGACCTTCTCCACACAGGAAAAGTGAGTATCACTTTCCCATCACCCTCAATCTGATCCCCATCACCTCTCCTCACCAGCACTCTGCTTTGACAACCTCTTCCTCCACATCCCACTTAACACTTACATTCCTGCACCCTTACCCATTCCCTCGCTCTCTATGGTCACATTCACTTAACTATTCGACCATGCAGCCCTCACACTCCCTACCACTGTGATGCAATGACAACAACTTACAACAGACAGGGAGGGCCCTTTGTCTCCTTCTAAGCATCTATGCTATGGATTCTCTACACTCACTCCTTCATTCTCACTCAAACTCCACTTGTGTCTCTCATTGCAGGAAAAGAGAGCCCACAATAAGAGAGAAAGGGCCATGACAGGAGGAGGGCCACCCTCAGTGGCCCAGCTCACCACCTGGGAGGAGGCAGCCCTGGAAATCGCCGGTGTCGAGGATGATTTCCAAGTGGGGGACAGACAGACGGACGCATCACAGCAAGCTGGTGACAGAATAGTTTGGCATCTCTCTCATTGACATTGCATAAGTCACTGATAATGATTCTGATGCTCTAACAGATTGACTTATGATCATCTGTACTATTCAATGTGCATGTAACCTTGGCCTCCCATCTCTAACTCTTTCCTTTACTCCCCCACAGGACCATCGAGAGCCCCCATTCCCACTGTCCAGGAGGAACAGCCTGAGCCTCAAGACTCCTCAGAGGAAGCTGCAACCTCTGAGGGCGCAGCGTCGGCAGAAGTCAGCATACCCAGCACCAGCGCAGACACCCACACCTCGGTGGGACTTTCGCGAGATAGAGTAGTGTTGTCACCTGGTGTATCACAGCTCACAAGTGAGCATCAGCAGATGGTGGAGAGAGGGACAGCAGTGGAGAATCCTCGTCGGAGGGCGCAGGACTCTGCCAGCTCGGCTCAGCTGCATGTCAACCCTGTGCCTCCGGGTCCATCCAGAAGGAGGGCAGTGCTGGAACTCCAGGAACAGGTGCAGGAGTCTCTGGCAGGTTTTGTCTCCAGGGTCGCTGCAAGTGTGGAGCGAATAGAGGAGTCCATCGCAAACATGAGCAGAGCCTTTGTGGAGGCATTGGCGCATGAACGCATCACCACAGAAAGGATGGCAACCTCTGTGGAAAGGATGTCTACCTCCATGGTAAGGCTGGCTACCGTAGAGGAGAGGATGGCTACGGTAGAGAAGAGGATGGCTATGGCCATGGAGGAGCTTAGTCGCCAGGGTCTTGAAAACATGGTCATTGTTCAGAATAGAATGACATCGCTTGAGGAGCGATGGTCAGCTATTGAGCATACAAACAGACCTTCATGGTTGTCCTCTGGAGTAGGACTTCCAGTACAGAAACGGGTCCTCATGGCCCCCCTGAAGTACAGCAAGATGCTGTCAAGCCACTTGCTAGCTCTGAAGGGGGCTGACCCATGAGAGGGATGTTGGTGGCAGACAACAAGGAAGTGGGGGCTCCTCTCCAAGTGCTCACATGACCATGTCACTGCAAAGCTCTCGGTCAGAGCCCCACCAGAGTCCTCAACCAACTGAGATGGGCGTCTCAGCCCCTGCACAGCCGCAGGAGCAGCAGACTGTTGACGAGCCTTCACAGGTTCGCAACCCCAGAGGACGCCCGCCAAAGGTGTCGAGACAGGAGCAGCAAGAAAGTGAGCAAGGGGCCTCCACATCTGCTGAAGCCACAGAGGAAGCATCACGTAGGAGCACGCGTAAGAGGAAGATAAAGCACAAGTAGTCACAAGGGTAGTTACTTGGGTGTTCTGTTGTATTGTTTTTTGACCAGCTATCCTTGTCATGGTATGATAAACAGATTTGATGGCCTGTGTCATTTCGCAAATGGGACTCCCACATTGAGGGCTTAGGGCGACTTGCAATTGTCAGTATGATGGTCAGAGTAATAGGAATCCACAAGTTCTTGTCCAGTGTCAATGGTCTGGTAAGAAGGTGTGAGGCAAAACTGTTTGATTGTGCAGGCTAAGCAAATCTGGCCAACATGAGTGCGTCCCTTGCATCCCGGCCAGCAATGTGGTCGCATGCTGGCGCCTTCTGGCCTGTGCAGCTTCAGGTGGGTGAGCAGTAGCTTGGCGCTCCTGTTGTTGCTGCTGCTGTTGGTGCTGCTGTTGCTCATGGTTCTGCTGCTGCCGCGGCTGGTCTTCGTCCGAATCTGTTGTCCAGGAGGAAAGGAAATAAATGGTCCTCATGCTTCTGGTGTATGCCTCAGTTGAGGAAGCGCTCAGTCAAGGTGGGGAGAGGGGTTTCCCAGCAGATCAAACTGGAGATGGGTGTCAGGCTCCAAACTTCCACAACAATGAGTATGCCTGCTAAAAGCTCCCCCAGACCTCAGACAACAAAGTTCTGCCACCTGCAAGTGATCATTGGTGAAAACTCCTTTTTAATGGTGGAGCTGCAGCTGTTAGTAAGCAATCCACTTGTGAGGCCACCAGGATTAACTGGCGTGTCCCAGAGGAGGCATGTAGGATGGGGGAAATGTGTTAAAATCAGAAAGGCCTCTCAAAATGGGATTATAGAGACAATTAAGTGGTTGTTAAGGGCCTTAAGGGCCTATCCCGCCTCTTGGAGGCGGGATGGAAACGGAGTCTGAAACCATGAATGTGGGAAAATTGCTCGGAGATGGGATGGAGGCGAGATTGGGCCCGCCCTCCATCTTTTGCGATTTTGACAACTCACACGCCTCCAAACCCGCCTCCTCGGGCTTGGGAAAATCGAGCCCCGAGTGTCTGCACTGGGCGATCTTTCAATATAACAAGAAAAAAGCTGGGTGCAGGAGTGATGTTCTCCCATGAGATGCTACTAGTACATTTACATTAAAGACATCTAGGGGCAGAATATCAATTGTGCTCCAACATTTTCTCCACTTTGACTTCTTCACTGTTAGAAGTCTGAATGGCTCCTTATTTCAGAAACTTAGCTCGAACCATGCATCTCTAATGCCATCACACAGAATGTTCTGATTTTTAAAAAAAACTGTATTCACTACCAGAAGATCGCCTGTGATGTTGCTCAACAGTAAATTGAGAATATGTTGTTATATAATAACAAAGAAGAAAGAACTTGCTTTTATATAGCGCCTTTCACGACATCAGGATGTCCCAAAGCACTTTACAGCCAATGAAGTACTTTTGCAATGTAGTCACTATTGTAATGTAGGAAACATGGCATCCAATTTGCGCACAGCAAGCTCCCACAAACAGCAATTGACCATATAATCTGTTTCAGTGATGTTGATTGAGGGATAAATATTTACCACGACACCGTGGAGATTTCCCCTGCTCTTCTTCGAAATACTGCCATGGGATCTTTTACGTCTACCTGAGAGGGCAGACAGAGCCTCAGTTTAACATCTCATCAAAAAGATGACCCTTCCGATAGTGCAGCACTCCCTTAGTACTGCGCTGGAGTGTCAGCCTAGATTTTTGTGCTCAAGCCTCTGGAGTGGGACTTGAACCCACAACATAAAGAGGTGAGAGTGCTACCAACTAAGCCACGGCTGACAGGAGTATTAATTTATACCACGTAACGCAAAAGTGTTATTCTGCTGCTAAGGTGGGTCTGATGGCTTGATTGCTTTAAATAGGTCAAATGGAGAGTAATTCCTCTTAAAGGTGATTATAAATTGACTCCTCCCCAAGCTCAGAAAAAACAGCAAAAAATTACTTTCTTTCTTTCTATACTTCTATGATATCTGAAGTACTACAACTCAGATAAGAACAGATAGATAAACAGAGAGCTGGCGAAATAAAGAGAGAAATGGGTCGAGAAATAGAGAAAAAGAGAGAGAGAAATAGAGAGAGATTTAGCGAGATAGAGAGATGTCACTGCTCTAAATGAGTAAATCCAGGTAATTGTAGCTACTTATAAATTGTTGAGGTCAATCAGATAGCATTTGCAACTGTATATAAATCTCATGCTCTAAATCAATAACTGCCTCTCTTTCTGTATAGTTTTACATGTGTAACAAAATGTGGCACTTTCAAGTGTGTATAGACGTTGAACTAATTTATAGTATTGCAGTACAATACATTATCTGTAATTAGGTACAGTATGCTTTCTAATAGTATCTATTTGGGGGTATGCTATCTATAGGAAGGGATAGTATTATCTGTAATGAGGTACACTACTGTATTTAATCTGCATTAGGTACACTACAGCATTTCATAATCTGTATTGGGCTACAGTATACAAAAACTGAATTGGGTTAAACTACAATATTTACAATCTGTATTAAGACACACCAAGTAGTTTATAATAGCAAAATACTGCGGATGCTGGAAATCTGAAATAACAACAGAAAATGCTGGAAACACTCAGCAGGCCAGGCAGCATCCGTGGAGAGAGAAACAGAGTTAACATTTCAGGTCTGTGACCCTTCGTCAGTAGTTTATAATCTGGATTTGGATACAGTATGGTATTTATATTTATAGTTCAATATTAATATTCAACACTTGGGTACAATATAGTGTTTCATAATCTATATTGGGGTATTGTGCTGTATTATTTACATTGGATACAGTAATAATCTGTATAGGAGTACAATATAGTATTTTATGATCTGTATCAGGGTACACTACAGTATTTTATCTGTATTAGGTAAGCTACAGCATTTCAGCCTTGGCTCAGTGGTAGCACTTTTGCCTCAGAATCAAAAGGTTGTGGGTTCCAGCCCCACTCCAGGACTTGAGCACATAATCTAAGCATATATTTCAGTGCAGTATTGAGAGTGTGCTGCAGTGTCAGAGGTGCTGTCTTTCAGATGAGGCCTTAAACTGAGGTCCTGTCTGCCCTCTCAGGTGGAGGTAAAAAATCCCGCGGCACTATTCGTAGAGGTGCTGGGGAGTTTCTCGTGGTGTCCTGCCCAATATTTATCCCTCACCTAATAGCACAAAAACAGATTATCTGGTCATTATTTCATTGCTGTTAGTGAAACCTTGCTGTGTGCAAATTGGCTGCTGTGTTTCCCTACATTACAATAATGACACTTCAGAAGTTCTTCATTGGCTGTAGAGTGTTTAAGGGACATCCTGAAGTTGTGAAATGTACTATATAAAGGCAAGTTCTTTCTTTTATAATCTGTATTAAGGTACAGTCTTTATCTGTACTGGAGTACAGTGCAGTATTTTCTCATCTGAGTTCATTAAGTACAGTGTACGGAGGTACAATATAGTATTATTAGTATTGAGATACTGTACCATACCTTATGCCTGGTATTGGGACACATTAATATATTATAAGATCTGTACTGGGGTACAATATATTATTTATACTTGTGTATAGTACTGTGATCTGTATTGGGGGTACAGTAGTGGGATACTTTACAATATCAGTTCTATATTGTACTACATGCTCCATATTGGGATACAATCTGCTCAATATTAGCATACAATATATACCAGCATGGTATAAGGGATGAGAAACTATAATTATGAGGAGAGACTTGAGATAGCAGGATTATTTTCATTGGAGCAGAGATTAAATTGTGAAAGTTTTGATAGGGTGAATAAGTTAATACTATTTCCTCTGGTTGGGGAGCCAATGACAAGGTATCAATTTTAAATTGCCACTGAGAGAATGATGTGTGAGGCTGCAAGAAATTTCTTTACACTGAGTGTTGTTAGAGTATGGTATGCTCTGCCACAGGGAGTAGTTAAGGCAGAAACGATTGCAAGTTTTAAAGGAAATGTAGATAAACATTTGAAGTAGAGGAAGATATGGAGAGAGAGCAGGGTAGTAGGATTAGTTTGGATTATTCTGGCAAAAATCACGGACAAAATGAACTGAATGGACTCCTTCTGTGCTGTCAACTTCTGTAGTTCTTTATTACCTGTACTAGGACATAGTGAAGTACTGTACGCTCTCTATCCGTGTGTAGTATAGTACTGTGGTTAATATTGGCGATATATTGGGATCTGATCAATACTAGGGTATAATGCAGTCTCACTAATACTGAGGACACAATAATGTAGTGCACTCTATTGAGGTACAGTACAGTGATTGGTACAGGGGCACAATTTTAATCTGCACTGGGGTATAGTACTGTACTGCACACAATATATAGGGCTACAGTAAAAAGACTTACATTCATATAGCACCTTTCACATCCCAAAATGGTTTACAGCCAATGAAGTACTTTTGAATTGTAGTCACTGTTGTAATGTAGGAAAAGCGGCAGCCAATTTGTACACAGTAAGGTTCCAAAAACAGCAATGAAATAATGACCAGATAATCTGTTCTAGTGATGTTGGTTGAAGGATAAATATTGGCCAGGACACCGGGGAGAACTCCCCTGCTCTTCTTCGAATAGTGCCATGGGATCTTTTACATCCACCTGAGAGGGCAGACGGGGCATTGGTTTAACGTCTCATCTGAAAGACAGTAGAGCTGTCTGATCAATGTTGGGGCTGGAGAAGAACTTGGAATGGGAGGGGGAGGATCCAGTTGTCGTGGTCTACGTAGGAACCAATGACATAGGTAGAACAAGGAATGAGGTTCTGCTGAGGGAGTTTAAGGAGCTAGGATCCAAAGGTAATAATCTCTGGATTGTTACCTGAGCCACACGCAAATTGGCATAGGGACAGACAGATTAGAGGTTTAAATGCGTGGCTCAAAGAGTGGGGTGTGGGAGGAAGGGGTTTCGGTTCATGGGGCACTGGGGAAAGAGGGAGCTGTTCCGTTGGGACGGGCTCCACTTAAACCAGGCTGGGACCAATGTCCTGGTGAACCAAATAACTAGGCCAGTAGACCGGGCTTTCAACTAATGAAAGGGGGGGGGGGGCGGGAGGATTCAGGAAAGAATAAATTTAAAAGCAGCGAGAGAAATGTCAAGGCTCTAGGGCAGAGTAGAGTTTTGGGTAAAAATAAGCAGAGTGGGTCAGGAAGGGACAGAGAGAGTAACAAAGGTAATAAGGCATCAGTGACTAAGGTGACATTAGGGAAAAAGAGAAATAATTCAAAGCTAAAGGCACTATATCCGAATGCGCAAAACACTTGCAACAAAATAGATGAATTAATAGCGCAGATAGAAAGTAACAGGTTTAATCCAATAGCCATAACGGAGATGTGGTTGCAAAGTGGCCAAGGTTTGGAACTAAATATTCCAGGATACATAACTTTTAGAAGGGATATGCAAAATGGAAAAGGAGGAGGGGTAGCCCTGATAATAAAGGATGGGATAAAGACAGTAGAGAGAAAGGATCTTAGCTCCGAAAATCAAGAAGTAGAATCAGTTTGGGTGGAGCTAAGAAACAGCAAGTGGCAAAAAACATTGGTGGGAGTTGTTTATAGGCCCCCAAACAGTAGTTGTAATGTAGGGCAGAGTATAAATCAGGAAATTAGAGGCGCATGTAACAAGGGTAATACAGTAATCATGGGGGACGTTAATCTACATATAGACTGGGCAAACCAAATTTGCAATAATAGTGTGGAGGACGAATTCATGGAATGCATGCAAGATAGTTTTCTAGATCAGTATGTTGAGGAATCAACGAGGGAACAGGCTATTTTATATTGAGTTTGAACGTGACTTAGTTAAATCCGAAACTAGGGTCTTAAATCTAAACAAAGCAAACTACGTAGGTATGAGGGACGAGTTGGCAAGGTAGGTTGCGAAACTACATTAAAAGGTATGACAGTGGACGAGCAATGGCTAGCATTTAAAGAATTAATACATCATTTACAACAAATATACATTCCTTTAAGGCACAAAAATCCACAGGAAAAGTGGTCCAACTGTGGCTAGCAAGAGAAGTTAAAGATAGTATTAGATCAAAGGAAGAGGCTTATAATGCTGCCAAAAAGAGTAGTAAGCCTGAGGATTGGGAGGATTTTCGAATTCAGCAAAGGAGGACCAAGAAATTGATAAAGAAAGGGAAAATAGAATATGAGAGTAAACTAGCAAGAGACATAAAAACAGACTGTAAAAGCTTCTATAGGAAAAGATTAGCGAAAGTAAATGTGGGTCCCTTACAGGCTGAGACAGGAGAAATTATAATGGGGAATAAGGAAATGGCAGAGAAATTAAACAAATACTTTGGCCTCGATTTTCATTGAGCCGTGGAGTCGGGCTTGGAGGCGGGAGGGGGGTTAAAATCACAAAAACTTGCGGGCGGAACCCCCCCGCCTGGTTCCCGACACCGAGCAATTTTAACTCAGGCGTGTCTGATGGTCCCGACTCCGTCCTGCATCCAACAGGCGGGACTGGTCTTTAAGGCCCTTAATTACCACTAAATGGCCTCTATAATCCTATTTTAACAGGCCCTTGCAACTTTAACCCTTTTCCCATGTAAAACACGCCTGGTGGGAAGCACAAATGTGAAACTTGGCGGGAGCACTATTGGATTGCTGACTATCAACTGCAGGTCAACCATTAAAGAAGAGATTTGATCAGCCATGATTTGCAGGTGGCAGGACTTAGTGGTCTCAGGTCTGGGGCAACTTTTAGAAGGCTTAACCATACCTGTGGAAGGTTGGAGCCTCAAACCCATCTCCAGTGTGACCTCCTGGGAAGCCCCTCTTGCCACCTTCACTCAGTGCTTCCTCAACGGAGGCATATACCAGAAGCATGGGAGCCATTTATTTCCTTCCCTTCTGGGCATGAGATGAGCTTGAACACCAGCCGCAGCACCAGCAGAACCAGGAACAACAGCAGCAGCAACAGGAGCGCCAGGCTGCTGCTCACCCACCTGAAGCTGCACAGGCCAGAAGGGGCCAGCGCTTGGAAATGGCTTGAGCACCTTGATGCACATCAGGGGACCAGGGGGACCCGTATCTGCACTGGCAGTCCTACTCAGAAGGATTTCCATGAAGGTCTGGTTTCTCTGTTCAATAGATGACCATCGCTCCTCCAGAGATGTCATTCTATTATGAACACTCACCATGTTTTCTGCACTCTGGCGACTTATCTCCTCCATGGAGGTTGCCATCCTTTCCATGGTGATGCATTGATACGCCAATGACTCCACAAAGGCTCTGCTCATGTTCGCTATGGACTCCTCCATTCGCTCCACACTCGCATCGACCCTGGAGACAAAACCTGCCAGAGACTCCTGCATCTGTTCCTGGAGTTCCAGCACCGCTGATCTTATGGATGGACCCAGAGGCAGAGGGTCGACATGTAGCTGAGCCGAGCTGGCTGAGTCCTGCGCCCTCCGACTAGCACTCTCCACTGCTGTCCCTGTCTCCACAATCTGCTGATGCTCACTTGTGAGCTGTGATACACCAGGTGACAACACTACTCTATGTCCCAAAGGTCCCACTGAGGAGTGAGTGTCTGCGCTGGTGCTGGGTGTGCTGAATTCTGCTGATGCTGCGCCCTCAGAGGTTGCAGCTTCCTCTGAGGAGTTTGGATGCTCAGGCTGTTCCTCCTGGCTAGTGGGGACGGCTGCTTGCAATGGTCCTGTGGGGGAGTAAAGGAAAGAGTCAGAGATGTGATGCCAAGATTACATGCACATTGCATATTGCAGATGGTCATAAGTCCATCTGTTAGAACTTCAGAATCATTATCAGCGACTCATGCAATGTCAATGAGAGAGATGGAAAACTATTCTGTCACCAGCTTGCTGTGATGCGCCCGTCTGTACGTCCCCTCACTTGCGCATTTTCCTCCACTCCTACGATCTCAGGACCGTCTCCTCTCAGGGGGTGAGGTGGGCTACCGAGGGTGGCCCTCCTCCTGTCCTCGCTCTTTCTCGCTTATTGCGAGCTCTCTTTTCCTGCAATGAGGGAGACAAGTGGAGGTTGAGTGAGAACGAAGGAGTGAGTGTAGAGATTCCATAGCATAGATACTTAGAAGGAGACAAAGATGGAGTGAGTTGGCAAGACCAAGGGCCCTCCCTGTGTGTTGTCAGTTGTTTTCATAGCATCAGAGTGATAGGGAGTGTGAGGGCTGCATAGCCGAATAGTTATGTGAATGTGACCATAGAGAGAAAGGGAATGGATAAGGGTGCATGGATGTCAGTGTCAAGTGGGATGTGGAGAAAGAGATTGCTAAAGCTGAGTGCTGGTGAGGAAAGGCAATGGGGATCAGATTGAGGGTGATGGGAAATCCATACTCACTTTTTCAGTGCGCAGAAGGTCATGAAATCTCTTCCTGCACTGAATCCAGGTTCTGCGGGGTACTGGTAATGAGTTGACCTCCTCTGCCACCTGGATCCACACAGCCTTGGTCTGCTGGGGAGGCTTCTTCCTCCCTGAAGAAGGGAAGAGCACCTCTTTATGAGCTCTTGCTCCCTCAACTAAAGCTTGCAGGGCCACATCATCAAACCTGGGAGCAGACCTAGGTCTCTTGATGGTCATTCTGCCTCCAGGTCCCTCTAGGCTGAAAGGGCAAAAGGTTGGCAGTCTGCAGAAGAAGCAAGGCTTGTTGCAGACCTTAAATGCAACAGCAATGATGATGTCATCGGAGGGGACTTTCAGTCATGAAAAATCCCTTTGCAAAGGCTTCCCACACGTTGGAAATCAATTGGCCAATTGAGTTAAAATTGCATCAATCTCCCACATCCATTTAGATTCGTATGGGAAACACGAAATTCGGATAACATAACAACAGCCCGCACCTGAGCTAAAATCCCCCCCATTGTGTCTGTCTTCACGGAAGAAGATGCAAAAAACTTCCTGGAAATAGTGAAGTTCCAAGGGTCTAGCGAGAATGAGGAACTGAAAGAAATTAGTATTAGTACAAAAGTAGTACTGGAGAAATTAATGGGACTGAAAGCCAATAAATCCCCTGGACCTGATGGCCTACATCCTAGGGTTTTGAAAGAGCTGGCTATAGAGATAGTAGATGCATTGGTTGCCATCTTCCAAAATTCCATAGATTCTAGAACGATTCCTGCAGATTGGAAGGTAGCAAATGTAACCCCACTATTTAAGAAAGGAGGGAGAGAGAAAACAGGGAACTATAGGCCGGTTAGCCTGACATCAGTAGTAGGGAAAATGCTAGAATCTATTATTAGGGGCGTGGTAACAGGGCACTTAGAAAATAATAATAGGATTGGGCAGAGTCAACACAGATTTATGAAAGGGAAATCGTGTTTGACAAATCTGTTAGAGTTTTTTGAGGTTGTAACTAGCAGAATAGATAAGGGGGAACCAGTGGATGTGGTGTATTTGGATTTTCAGAAGACATTCAATAAGGTGCCACATAAGAGGTTATTAAACAAAATTAGTGCTCATGGGATTGGTGGTAATATACTAGCATGGATTGAGGATTGGTTAACAGACAGAAAACAGAGCGTAGGACTAAACGGGTCATTTTCGGGTTGTCAGGCTGTAACTAGTGGGGTACCGCAAGGATCAGTGCTTGGGCCTCAGCTATTCACAATGTACACCAATGATTTAGATGAGGGGACCAAATGTAATATATCCAAGTTTTCTGACGATACAAGGCTGGATGGGAATGTAAGTTGTGAGGAGGGTGCAAGGAGACTTCAAGGGGATATAGACTGGCTAAGTGAGTGGGCAAGAACATGGCAAATGAAATATAATGTGGAGAAATGTGAAGTTACCACTTTGGTAAGAAAAATAGAAAAGCAGAGTATTTTTTAAATGGTGAGAGATTGGGAAATGTTGGGGCTGGATTCTCTGAATGGAGACGTGTTGGAGGCGGGACTGCTGCTTGCCTGGTTTCAGTCCCGCCTCCATCAGCCTCTGGCCAACCAGCGGGATCTTCCCCTGATTGACCTTGTTAAGCCCGCCCGGCAGGCTCAGCAGGCCAATTAGGGGGAAGTCAGTGACAGAGCACATCAACGTATGACGTGTCATCTGTCAAGACTTTTTGAAAGAAGAAATGTCATTGTTTGACAGCTCTGTGAAGCTGTCAAACACTGACATTCTGTATAGTTTGATGAGTCCTTGTGTTCAGGACTCATCAAACCTTTCTACTTTGTAGAAACCAGATGACTGTTGAATCGGAGGATCCAACAGCCAGTCTGTGATCTCTACAATAGAGATGTCGGGACTCCGGCTCCACAGCAGCTGAAGGCTGTAGGCAGAAACAAAGGTAAGTGAACATTTTCTAACACGTAATTACCACTCCACACTTGCACCCATCACTCACCTCTACATTGCACTTTCAGACCCCGCAGACCCCCGCAGACCTCCTAATTGGCTCCTACACCCTGGCGGGGTTCCCTCAGGTCGGGAAGCCCGCGCTTCGGAAGGAAAAATGGGAATAATCCTATTTTCTGCCTATTAACTACCTGTTTCAGTCAGGGTTTGCCACCCGCCCCCAAATTCTGCAACTTTACCAGCAGTCCCACCTCCATACCCGCCTCCTTGGGGCTGAGAAAATCCAGCCCTGAGTGTTCAGAGGGACCTGGGTGTCCTTGTACACATATCACTGAAAGTTAACATGCATGTACAGCAAGCAATTAGGAAAGCAAATGGTATGTTGGCCTTTATTACAAGAGGAATTACTGCAATTATATAGGGCCCTGGTGAGACCACACCTGGAGTATCGTGTACAGTTTTGATCTCCTTACCTAAGGAAGGATATACTTGCCATGGAGGGAAGGTTCACCAGACTGGTTCCTGGGATGGGGGGATTGTCCTATGAGGAGAGATTGAGTAGACTAGGCCTATATTCTCTAGAGTTTAGAAGAATGAGAAGTGATCTCATTGAAACATACAAAATTCTTACAGGCTTGACAGGGTAGATGCAGGGAGGATGTTTCCCCTGGCTGGGGAGTCTAGAACCAAGGGTCACAGTCTCAGAATAAGAGGTCGGCCATTTAGGACTGAGATTAGGAGAAATTTCTTCACTCAGAGGGTGGTGAATCTTTGGAATTCTCTACCCCAGAGGGTTGTGGAGGCTCAGTCGTTGAGTATATTCAAGATAGAGATCGATAGGTTTTTGGATATTAAGGGAATCAAGGGATATGGGGATAGTGCAGGAAAGTGGAGATGAGGTAGCAGATCGGCCATGATCTTATTGAACGGCCTGCTCCTATTTCTTATGCTCTTATAATATATGATTTATCCTGGGGTGTAGACATGCACTATACACTCTCTACTGGGGTACATTTGCAGTAATTTGTTAGGTACTATGCATCTATGATACTATGTGTGATATTGCAAATACAGTGACAGTGTCAATGTACTCAATACACTGCTGTCAGGTACATCTACACAGACACTGCACCAGATAGAAAAACCCATTAGGAACACAATAATGATCTGTAATTGTAGCTATTCCTATAAATGGTTAACTGTCAACGTGTAATGTTCTAAACATTCTGCTAGTCATGCATCTGTACACATTGTCTGAAGTATGCTGAAACCTTGCTCGAGCTTTCAGCTGCTGCTTAATGTAATCCAGTTCCTTTGCTTCTCAGAATTCAATCCATTAGGATCAGAAACTATTTCCTCTGTTGTACATTTCACATTGTATAATTTGAAAGGCTGTTGCCTAGTAACAACTTTTAACACATTGCTGTACAATTACTGCATTCAATTTCCTGGGCCTCTTCAGCCAGTGACGCCTTCAATGCTGTGTGGCCTTGGATTCTAGATTTCTTCAGATGGCATTCACACTGCAACCATAGTGTTGGGATGAAGGTGTGTAGCTTTGCATCCGTGCTGCAGTGTAAATGGTAGCTCAAATCAGGCACCAGGGCACAACCTCACACTGGAACCAAGCTGAGTTAAATTCCCTGAAGGTGACAATTTCACTCTATTTTGCTGCAGAGTTGGGCCTTGACACCTGATTTAAACTCCAAGGGGGAGAAATACGATATCGCCCCATTTGGGGTGCAATTATTGGCCGGGCGCGAAGTTTAGCGCCTGCCGCTAATTATCGCCTCTGACTGTAAACCTGGCTTCTATCGCCCCTGGAGGTGATTGGAGCGTTAAATCAGGCGCTACACACCTCTCTTAAGGCGCTAACGCCGAGGAGTGAGACGCTACCTCAGAGCGCTGTCGAAGCTCATGTGATGTCAGTCAGCAATGGAACACAGACACACTGGCACCAGCCAGTTTCTGCTCTACGATTTTGCATTGTCATGTGTCTCGAAGGCCGCCTTGGAGAATGCTTACCCGAAGATCGGAGGCTGAATGTCCTTGACTGCTGAAGTGTTCCCCGACTGGGAGGGAACACTCCTGCCTGGCGATTGTTGCGCGGTGTCCGTTCATCAAACTGATAGCCAAGTTCCGCACTCATGAGGACTGCCTCAACCGGGATCTTGGGTTCATGTCACGCTACATGTAACCCCACCTGACGTAGGGTCATCCAGACTCGAGTTGTCGTTGGCTTGTTCTCTCTACATAGATGCGGCCGGACCTGTTGTGATTTCCAGCAAAAAAAATGTTTTATCGTCGGTTTTTTGTTTTTCATACAGACCCCAGCATCTGCAACATTTGACCCCTTGTGACCCCACCTCATTGTTCTTTGATGTAATGTTTTCCTGACTAACCTGTTTGGACACCATTCACACCTTTGATTGCTGTGACTATCTCTCTGCTGAGGTGTGATAAATGGTAGTTAGAAAGATTACCTGTAATCATCTGGCATTATTCTCTGACTATATAAGTTGTGTCTTTATGCATCTCTCCACTTCGCCTGATGAAGGAGCAGCACTCCGAAAGCTTGTGATTTCAAATAAAACTGTTGGACTATAACCTGGTGTTGTGTGACTTCTTACAATTGTCCACCCCAGTCCAACACCGGCATCTCCACAACAAAAAAAGGCAGGAAGCGGTCGCCTTTAAATAGCATTCCCCCAGTCCCTTCCCGACTGCAAAACGTTCCCCTCAACCTGTCGTTGCTAGCAGCAGGAGGAAAGGCAGGGGGCGCCACTCAATATTCAGTCCGGGGTGCTACTGGGGCGTTGCACGCTCGACTGATGTCAGAACTGTGGGCGCAGGAGATCGTGGTGGTAGTGTTTAGTGCTGCCCCAAAATGTCTGGTCAATTTTGCGAGCAGCGCAAACATTGTCGCGCCCAGGCGCTAGTTGCTTTCTGCCCCATTAGCGCCCTCTTAGGGCGTTAACGGGAAATCAGGGAGATTTCCTGCTTGAGTGATCAAAAATTAAGGTGTACAGTTACAGGCCTAGAAATTCAGTCGCGTTTGCGCCCACTTATTGGCTATAAAGTGGTTTGCGCCTGAAGTTTTTTATCGCCCGAAATTCAGATGGACCCTAACATCGGCGTTAGCCGGTAGCGCCGCGCCGGCACCGATGACGTCATCGGTGTGCGCAGCGCCCCGGTTGCAATGCTATTCCGGCCCGATGGCCAAATTCAGTTGCGGCCGCCTCGCCCGTGGCAGCCGCAAACAGCGTTTGTGAAACGGGGTCTTGCAGCTCCGAAAGGCCAGCGCATAAAGGTGGAGCGGCGGCCGGCCGCTTTCCCGGCGGCCACCTGCCCGCACCTCCCTCCCCGGACTCCTGCACCACCCCGCCGCGGCATTGATGTCTGAGTCCCGCGAGCCCGGCACTTCTCCGTGGTGCCGGGCTCATTTGCCGGGGGAATCCACCGGTGATCTGACGGCTGCAGGCAGCTCCTCCTTAAGAGAAGGAGGAGGCCTGCAGTACCCCAGCCTGCCGCACCGCATCGGGTGCCGCAGCAGGAGCTGGACGCCTGAAAGTGACATTCATCGCCCCTAGCGAGGCGGCCAAACCCTGCAATAGCGCCCGCCGCCGTCTTGGCCCGTCGCAACTGAATTTTAGGCGGGCGCTACGGGAATCCTGGCGGGCGCAAAATTTCAGGCGCAAAAGACCTGGCGGGGCCATACTGAATTTCTAGGCCACAATTCTTAATTTTTTGTCTTGCTTCTTTCACTCGTTAGTTTGTTTGATCTGGCCACTATGGGTGTCTCCATGGCTGCTGCCTCTTCCTCCAGAGGTCTGGGCTGTGGGCACTACAGTATATATACACTATATATACTAAACTAGCTGGGGGGAGCCTGGCTTTGCCAGGGCTGTTTTGGGCCGGGCGGTTTAAATCGATTCCCAGGCTTTGGGGCCTCTCTGTGTCCCTCTGTGAATCTGCTGCCGGGCAACATTTTAAATCGAATCCCAGGCTTTTGGGCCCTGTCTGTGTCCCTCTCTCAATCTGCTGCCGGGCAACATTTCTACCTTTTAATACCTTGAAAGATGAAAGTGAAAGTACTTATAAAACGTTTTTGGTAAATCTTATGTTATTTTTAAAAGAGATACAGGTAGACTATCCTTTATCCGAAAACCTCGGGACCAGCCGTGTTTCGGTTTTCGGAAAATTTCGGATTTCAGAAGGTATTTTATAAGACTGGGAAATTTGTCAGGGGTCGGGGTCAGCGGTGGGGTCGGCGGGGGTCCGCGGGGGGTCGTCGGCGGGGGGTCGGGGGTCGGCGTCGGCGGTGGGGGTCGGGGGGGGTCGGGGTCGGCGGGGGTCCGCGGGGGGTCGGGGTCATGCACACGACTTACGCTGACCCTCTGCTCAGCGTAAGTCGTGCGCCACTCTGGTCATGTTGTGCGGGGGTCGGCGGTGGGGGTCGGCGGGGGGTCGGCGGGGGTCGGGGTCGGCGGGGGTTGGGGTCGGCAGGGGGGTCCGCGGGGGTCCACGGGGGGTCGCCGGCGGGGGTCGGGGTCGTGCGCACGACTTACGCTGATCCTCTGCTCAGCGTAAGTCGTGCGCCACTCTGGTCATGTTGTGCGCACGACTTATGCTGAACGAAAAAACCTTCGGTTTTTAGAGGGTTTCGGTTTTCGGAAGTTCGGATAAAGGGTAGTGTACCTGTACTAACTTTTTCAAAGCTGGATAAGGAGAGTAGTTTGAGCTGGAAGCTGAAGTAAAGGTTTTTTGCATAAGGCGCGAACAATTTTCGTCCGACCGAAAAGTAAATACGCTTACGAGCGTCCCGGAAGCGTAAGCTTTCTTCGGAGGTAACTCGCGCGTAGGTACGCTCTATAACTTTCAAGCGCATAGCCGGACAGACGCACACGTGAGGACAGACAGACAGACAGAATGATCCGTTTATATATATACTAGCTGAAGTGCCCGGCGGTGCCGAGGCTTTTTCGAGGGAATGTTGTTGTTGGAAGAGAGAGAGAGAGCGACTGGGGGGAAGAGAGAGCGACTGGGGGGAAGAGAGAGAGCGACTGGGGGGAAGAGAGAGAGCGACTGGGGGGAAGAGAGGGAGGGGAGGGGAGGGGGGGAGGGGGAGGGGAGGGGGGGAGGGAGGGGGGAGGGGGAGGGAACTTATCATGCCAATAAAGCGATTTGAATTGTGAATTGTGGGAGGGGAAGGGAGGGCGGGGGGGAGGGGGGAGGGGGGAGGGGGGAAGGGGGGAGGGGAGGGGGAGGGCGGGGAAGGGAGGGGGGAGGGGAGGGGGGAGGAAGGGAGGGCAGGGGGAGGGGAAGGGAGGGCGGGGGGGAGGGGAGGGAGGGGAAGGGAGGGCGGGGGGGAGGGCGGGGAAGGGAGGGCGGGGGGGAGGAAGGGAGGGGGGAAGGAAGGGAGGGGGGAGGGCGGGGGGGGGAAAAGGGGGGGAGAGGGAGGGGAGGGAGGGCGGGGGTCGCCCCCCCCCGAGGTGAAGACCGCCGATTGCGCGCGCAGCAGGAGCTGAGACGCGGCGTCTCTCTCGGCCGGCGGGCCCGGTTGCCAGGGTAACCGTGACGCTGACCAAGCCAGAGAGAGAGACGCCGCGTCTCAGCTGCTCCTGCTGCGCGCGCGGCCTCCCACCCCCCCGCCCGAGGGTCGTGGCCCCCCCGCCCCCCCCCGAGGGTCGCGGCCCCCCCCGCCCCCCCCAAGGGTCGCGGCCCCCCCCCCCCGAGGTGAAGACCGCCGACTGCGGCTGTGCGAGACGTCCGGCGGACCCGGTTGCCAGGGTAACGCTGGACGCTCAGCAAGCCCCGCCCCCCGGCCAGCCAGAGAGAGACAGCGCGTCTCAGCTCCTGCTGCGCGCGCACCCTAGCGGCGCTGGGCTGAGGCTCGGCCCTCCAGCCTTCGAGTGGGGCCGGGAGGTGCCTAGCTCGGGCGTGGGTGCGGAGGAGACGCCGAGGCTTCTAGGCCTACCTGGAAAAACGGGGAAAGGTAGGAAAATTAATGAGATTAGATAAGTTAATTACTTTCTAAATCATTTTTTTTTAAAACAATATGTGTTTTAAAAGCAACGTTTTTTTTTAAGACGCAGAAAGCGGGAAAAAGAAAGGAAAAGTTTGGAATCAAGATGGCGGCGACTCACCTCGGTTCAGAACGATAAAGCCCGGCCACACACGCACCGAGTGGCCCGGCAGCACACGCCAGCAACCCGGCATACGATTGGTCGAGCTCGAGGTCACTCTGTCGCTAATGAGCGGATAATGAGATGCTAATGAGCGGAACGTTGAAGGTTTTTGGGATACCGCGGGCGCAATTTTAGCCCGGCCGAAACGTAAATACGCTTAAAACCGTCTCGGAAGCGTAAGCTTTCTTTGGAGGTAACGCGCGCGTAGGTACGCCCTGTAACTTTCGAGCGCATACCCGCAAGACGCACACGCGATGACAGACAGAATGACAGAATGACAGACAGAATGACAGACAGAATGACAGACAGAATGACAGAATGACAGACAGAAGTACCGATTTATATATATAGATAGATAGATATACTGCACAGTAGCACTAGAAAAGTACAGTTCTTAAGGTAATGTGTGCAAAATCAATTCATATAAAGTTCAAACAGTAAAGGCACAGAATATTTTTCATTTTACATCATTTGGAAAAACACAAACTGCTTGGGGTGAAATCGGTTTTGTGCGGTAGTGCAAAATGGGTGATAGTGAATCAGCAGCCTGTTCAACACTCCACTCGAGTTTCTTTTCCATGACTTCAAATCAGGTAGAGTGTAAAAGGGGCTGCCAATTCGCTATTGACCATTTTTGTGCTACTGACCATGATCAACTTCACCCCCTTTTTTTGTTAAATTAGATGGGATTGCAGTATTTAAACAATTAATGCTGCTTATAAAATACATTGGGCTCGATTTTACCAGCCCTGAGGAGGCAGGTTTGGAGGCATGCGAGTTGTTAAAATCGCCAAAAATGACGGGCGGGCCCAATCCCGCCTGCATCCCGCCTCTGAGCAATTTTCCCAAATGCGTGTTTTCTGACGCCCTTTCCATCCCGCCTCCAAGAGGCAGGATCGGCCCTTAAGGCCCTTAACAACCACTTAATTGCCTCTATAATCCCATTTTGAGAGGCCTTTCTCATTTTTAGACAATCCCCCCATCCTACATGCCTCCTCTGGAACACGCCAGGTAATGCTGGTGGCCTCACAAGTGGATTGCTTACTAACAGCTGCAGCTGTTTTCACCAATGATTATTTGCAGGTGGCAGAACGTTGTTGTTTCAGGTCTGGAGGAACTTTTAGCAGGCATATTCAGAGTTGTGGAAGTTTGGAGCCTGACACCCAGCTCCAGTGAGACCTCTTGGGAAAACCCTCTCCCCACCTTGACTAAGCGCTTCCTCAACTGAGGCATATACCAGAAGCATGGCGAACATTTAATTCCTTTCCTCCTGGACATCAGATTCGGACGAAGACCAGCCGCGGCAGCAGCAGAACCATGAGCAACAGCAGCACCAACAGCAGGAGCATCAACAGGAGCGCCAAGCTGCTACTCAATGCTGCCCAGGATGCAAGGGATGCACTCATCCTGGCCAGATTTGCTTAGCCTGTACAATCAAACACTTTAGTCTCGCTCCTTCTTACCAGAGCATCGACAGTGGACAAGAACCTGCGGAATGCTATCACTCTGACCACCATTCTGACAATCGCAAGGTGCCCTAAGCCCTCAATGTGAAAGTCCCATTTGTGAAATGACACATGCCACAACTTCAACAGTTTGCCATCAAAACACTTTATAGTACAATCACAATGATGGCTGGTCCAAAAACAAAACTGCACAGCACCCAAGTGACTAACCTTGTGACTACTTGTGCTTTATCTTCCTCTTATGCATACCCCTATGTGGTGCTTCCCCTGTGGCTTCAGCAGATGTGGAGGCCCCTTGCTCACTTTCTTGCTGCTCCTGTCTCAACACCTTTGGCAGGTGTCCTCTGGGGTGGCGAACCTTTGCGGGCTCGTCAACAGTCTGCTGCTCCTGCGGCTGTGCAGGGACTGAGATGCCCATCTCAGTTGGGTGAGGACTCTGGTGGGACTCTGACCGAGGGCTTTGCTGTGGCATGGTCATGTGAGTGCTTGGAGAGGAGCCCCCACTTTCTTGACAGCACCTTGCTGCACTGCAGGGGGGCCATGAGGTTCCGTTTCTGTACTGGAAGTCCTACTCCAGAGGACTTGCATAAAGGTCTGGTTTGTTTGCTCAATAGCTGACCATCGCTCCTCAAGAGATGTCATTCTATTCGGAACAACTATCATGTTTTCAATACCCTGACGACTAAGCTCTTCCATGGACGTAGCCATCCTCTCCTCTACCGTAGCTATCCTCTCCTCTATGGTAGCCAACCTCACCATAGAGGTAGCCATCCTTTCCACGGAGGTTGCCATCCTTTCCGCGGTGATGCGTTCATGCGCCAATGCCTCCACAAAGGCTCTGCTCATGTTCGCAATGGACTCCTCCATTCGCTCCACACTCGTAGTGACCCTGGAGACAAAACCTGCCAGAGACTCCTGCACCTGTTCCACGAGCTCCAGCACCACTCTCCTTCTGGATGGACCCAGAGGCACAGGGTCGACATGCAGCGGAGCCGATCTGGCAGAGTCCTGCATCCTCTGACGTGGACTCTCCACTGCTGTCCCTGTCTCCACCATCTGCTGATGCTCACTTGTGAGCTGTGATACACCAGGTGACAACACTACTCTATCTCGCGAAGGTCCCACTGAGGTGTGGGTGTCCGCACTGGTGCTGGGTGTGCTGAATTCTGCTGACGCTGTGCCCTCAGAGGTTGCAGCTTCCTCTGAGGAGTCTTGAGGCTCAGGCTGTTCCTCCTGGACAGTGGGAATGGGGGCTTTCGATGGTCCTGTGGGGGAGTAAAGGAAAGAGTTAGAGATGGGAGGCCAAGGTTACATGCACATGATCATAAGTCAATCTGTTAGAGCATCAGAACCATTATCAGTGACTCATGCTATGTCAATGAGAGAGATTCCAAACTATACTGTCACCAGCTTGCTGTGATGCGCCCATCTGTCCGTCCCCCACTTGGGTATCCTCCTCAATCCCAGCAATTTCCAGGGCTGCCTCCTCCGAGGTGGTGAGCTGGGCTACCGAGGGTGGCCCTCCTCCTGTCTAGGCTCTTTCCCTCTTATTGTGGGCTCTCTTTTCCTGCAATGAGAGACACAAGTGGAATTTGAGTGAGAATGAAGGAGTGAGCGTAGTGAATGCATAGCATAGATGCTTAGAATGATACAAAGGACCCTCCCTGTGTGTTGTAAGTTGTTGTTGTCATGGCATCACAGTGATAGGGAGTGTGAGGGCTGTATGGTCGAATAGTTAAGTGAATGTGAAAATAGAGAGCGAGGGAATGGGTAAGGGTGCAGGGATGTAAGTGTCAAGTGGCATGTGGAGGAAGAGGTTGGCAAAGCAGAGTGCTGGTAAGGAGAGGCGATGGGGATCAGATTGAGGGTGATGGGAAAGTCATGCTCACTTTTCCTGTGCGGAGAAGGTCATGAAACCTCCTCCTGCATTGCAGCCAGGTTCTGCGGCTCATCGAGATGGAGTTGACCTCCTGGGCCACTTGTAGCCACACAGCTTTTGTCTGCTGGGGTGGCTTTTTTCTCCCTGAGGAAGGGGACAGCACCTCCTTATTACAGCTGGCTCCATACACCAGAGCTTGGAGGGAGGGCTCATCAAACCGAGGAGCACACGTTTGCTTGATCGTTGACATTTTCCACAATTCAACTCCTTCATATAAATTGCAGAGCCTTTGCAGTCTTCAGAAGAATCAAGGCTGCTTGCAGGCCTTAAATCCAACAGCATTGATGACGTCATCAGAGGCGACTTTCTGTATGAAAAGACTCATTGGGCCAGTGGTTCCCAAACACAGGAAATCAATTGCCCAATGAGGGGAAAATCCCACTTTTGCAACACATTACTTAGGAGTCGGGGTCCTGACACGATTTCCACCTGACACGCCCCAGCCCGCCCACACTAACAAAATCCAGCCCATTAACTCAGCTTCCCTGTTAATTTCATGGAGGAAGAAACTGCCAGGAGGTCCCAGCTTTGATTCCCAATCTCTGCCGAGTTAGCTGATCTCAGCTGGATGCAGACGGCATGGTACAATTGGCTTCAGTATCCCTTGGTCTAGGGATAGGAAATATTAACCATAGTTCATGCTCTTAATTACTTTCAGTGCTTGTATGTCGATGAAAACAGGATCAGAATCAGCTGTGATGTCACCACCTTGTATTCGTCTGCTGATACTGTCTACATTCACACATGAGGAATGGCAACAAAGTCGAGGATTCAGTCAAGGTAAACTATTTCATTATCTATAAATAAAATATTTTCTCTCAGATCAAGTCAACTGTGCCAAAGTCATCTGACTGCTCCCCACACTGGAGATCTTTCAACCCTTCCATAAACGCAAGTTTAATGCAAATATGTAGGATCAAGGCCACTAAGGAATGCATTTTCATTGTGCACCATTCTTACTCCCAGGGGCACAAATGGAACCTCAAATTTGCAGGAAAGACAGAAGGCAACTTGATTGAGTTCAAGAGCTGAGGCCTGCTCAAGCCAGACATCTTACTTCTTTTCTACAAGTTTCTTTTACAAAATAATTATAACTTCTTATCCAATCCCATTCACCCAGCAGTACAGGCACCACCTATCCATCCCATTCACCAGCAGTACAGGCAGAGCCTATCCATCCCATTCACCCAGCAGTACAGGTAGCCTATCCATCCCATTCACCCAGCAGTACAGGCAGCCTATCCATCCCATTCACCAGCAGTACAGGTAGAGCCTATCCATCCCATTCACCCAGCAGTACAGGCAGAGCCTATCCATCCCATTCACCAGCAGTACAGGTAGAGCCTATCCATCCCATTCACCCAGCAGTACAGGCAGAGCCTATCCATCCCATTCACCAGCAGCACAGGCAGAGTCTATCCATCCCATTCACCCAGCAGTACAGGCAGAGCCTACCCATCCCATTCACCCAGCAGTACAGGCACCACCTATCCATCCCATTCACCAGCAGTACAGGCAGAGCCTATCCATCCCATTCACCAGCAGTACAGGTAGAGCCTATCCATCCCATTCACCAGCAGTACAGGTAGAGCCTATCCATCCCATTCACCAGCAGTACAGGTAGAGCCTATCCATCCCATTCACCCAGCAGTACAGGCAGCCTATCCATCCCATTCACCCAGCAGTACAGGCAGAGCCTATCCATCCCATTCACCCAGCAGTACAGGCAGCCTATCCATCCCATTCACCCAGCAGTACAGGCAGAGCCTATCCATCCCATTCACCCAGCAGTACAGGCAGCCTATCCATCCCATTCACCAGCAGTACAGGCAGCCTATCCATCCCATTCACCCAGCAGTACAGGCAGAGCCTACCCATCCCATTCACCCAGCAGTACAGGCAGAGCCTATCCACCCCATTCACCAGCAGTACAGGCAGCCTATCCATCCCATTCAGCAGTACAGGCTGAGCCTATCCACCCCATTCACCAGCAGTACAGGCACAGTCTATCCAACTCCGACCCCAACTGAACAGGCAGAATGTATCCAATCCCATCAGCCAAGTTCTAGTTATCCAATTGCATCAACTTAATGACACAAGCAAAGCTGCGAAGCGTCTGCTAACTCTTTTCTCGCACTCCTAGATGTGACGTGAGAAAGCTTGTCATCCGATAGGCAATCACTCTTCCTGTCTTAACCTTTCTTCTCGCTCTTATTGATACTGCTACAATTGCTGTTCCTCTGAACCTTCCTCTCTTGCTTCTTGTAAGCTGCAAATACGTTGTTGCATATGTCATCCATCCTCTCCTAGATCACAACTGTTTTGAAATAATAACTCATGACATAGGCCCCCACTCTTACTCATTCTTTCCCAGCACATAAAAAGTATAGAACTCTTTACCCTCCCCAATCTCCCCTGCTCCTACAATCCTACAATCCTCGGGATTTTAAAACTCATGTTTGGCACCACAACATCACCACATTCTCATTTAATTCCTTTACTTCCTGAATTTAAAAAAATCCAATACCATCAATTCATTGCACAGACTCCATATCCCTTCAATCTTAGCAATCACCCCTAACTGTGCCATGTTTCCATTTCCCAGACCAGCCATCTGTATGGTGCCTCTTGTTGAGACTGCCAAAATTACAAGCTATTTTATGGTATGGGCTCAGTAGCTGAAGTAGGCTGAGACTGCTCCAAATCATTTCATCATTTATACCCAGGAGAAAGAGAGAGAGAAAGAGGGCGAGAAAGAGAGAGAGCGAGTGACAAAGAAAGAGCAAAAGAAAGAGCGAAAGAAAGAATATATTTAGCTTCCATCAGTCTAGGTGAAATTGGAAGCCAAATCCCAAAGGTGAGAGGACAGTGTGCTGACCGACTGCAATAGGTATGATGTGTGATGATCATAGAATCAGGATTTTGGGTAGTTTATTTGGCAATGCCAACAGGGATCGGTGCTGCATCCAAACATACAAAATGTATACAAAGGAGACTAACTCTCGCTGAACTTCTTTCTTTCTTTCTCTCTTCCTCTTTCAGATATACTATTTATTGTGCCAGACTGTCGGGCAACTGTCAAGTTTCTGGTGGATGTGCATACTATAAAACAAATAGTCCCTTCCCCCTCCCCCTTTGTGTCCCTGGTCTTTGACATCCTCCAAATTATCGTTATCATGTATTAGAGCTAATGATTAGATAAGGGAGGCCACAGAGTGGCAAACCTTGTGGCAGGGATCATCTCAAACCATTGTGTATCTCAGCCACACCAACTGGTTTATTTGCTGTCACTCCATGTAACAATATGTCAGTGATTAACTGACCAGAACAAGCATTTTTTAAATATTTATCTGATTTAATTTCAATGAACCAATTAGGATGAATAGAAGCTGTTAACCTGACTGGTTGTGTTAATTGAGAAGCTTTTGTTACACCTTTCAGTTCTAGCTGATGTGACATCTTGCTTGAAGAGGATCATCTTACAGCAACTTTGTATTATACAGATCACTTCAAATAAGCTGTTCTATTCATATGGAACCTACATAATAAGTCACTGCACTTGAAAAAGTAGTTCATTGTCTAAAGTGTTTTGAGACTGTTCAGCGTGAAAGGCATTATATAAATGCAACCATTATTTTAAATAATAATCTGCCCCATTTACCTTCTCGGCAGATTCCATAGCACCAGTAACAACAGAAAAACAACAGTAAATGTTTCTTTGGAAGTGCAATCCCCGATGGCTAGGAAGGACCATACAAGTCAGTAATGGTCACTGCAATTAACATTGCTGCACCGAGTTTGCTGCCTCTGGTGATGTAGGGAAAAAATGTATCTCTTGAGGTGGACAAAAAAAGCAAAATACTGCAGATGCTGGAAATCTGAAACAAAAAACAGAAAATACTGGAAACAGTCAGCAGGTCAGGCAGCAACCCAGAAGAGAACACAAGACAATGTCTCAGGTATTGAACCCTTCCTCTTGGGGTGGGTTCTTTCTGCCATCATGGTCAAGTAAATGATGTGATGCATCACTTCATTTACGTGACCATGATGACACGTGGCTGCATCATATAGGCCTCCCAGTAATGATCATGAACTACACTTTTCACCAAAGTGTTTACTTTCCTTATGACTTGAAATTGATGGTGCAGTCATCTTGAAAGTTTGCGTTCGAATCCAGTTCAGATTGATGCAATGAAAATCTTTTTCTGCCAACTGTTAAAAGTACTGTGTGAAATGAGTTTGGATTGCCTCAACTCAGCTCCCAGTGGCCACATAACCATAGCACAAAATTGCCCACAATTCAACACTAATTGTCAACAAATTGCTGGTCTGACTCAGAGAGGCTACAAGGATGGTTGGTATGGGGAATGTAAGCATCACACTACTGCAGCAAAGCATGCTGTTCTAGGTTGAAGTTAAGGCACGTTGTTGGGTCTGAATAAAGGGGCCTTTGCTTAACACTGCACTTGGCCTGCAGGCACTCCTGATGGACCAGTGAATAAATGCACCAGCTGCTGTAATACCAAAGTAAATTATCCAGGTTCGATCTTTAGTCTGTACTTAGTTAACTGATCGCTGACTAAGCTCACACATTAAGAAAAGTCACTCAGGCGACTGTTATATTTTTGAGTCTTTCCTACCCTTCTTATTCTAGATTATTTTGGCTCTCTTGTTTTAGGTTGGACTCACGGGCAAGTCCAACATACCTATACCTCCATACTAGTGCTTCTGACATGTCTTCCTTTTTCCTCAACCGAGGATTCCCCTCTACCGTGGTTGACATGGCCCTTGACCGTGTCCGTTCTATCTCCCGCACTTCTGCTCTCACCCCTTCCCCTCCCTCCCGGAACCACAATAGGGTTCCCCTTGTCCTCACCTTACACCCCACCAGCCTCCATATTCAACGGATCATCCTCCGCCATTTCTGCCAACTTCAGCATCATCCCACCACCACACACATCTTCCCCTCGCCTCCCCTTTCAGCATTCCGAAGGGACCGCTCCTTCCGCGATACCCTGGTCCACTCCTCTATCACCCCCAACACCCCTTCCCCTTTGCCCGGCACCTTCTCGTTCAAGCGCAGGAGATGCAACACCTGCCCTTTTACCTACTCCCTTCCCACTGTCCAGGGCCCCAAACACCCCTTCCAGGTGAAACAGCGATTTACTTGTACTTCTTGCAATTTAGTATACTGCATTCGCTGCTCACGATGTGGTCTCCTCTACATTGGGGAGACCAAACGCAAATTGGGTGACTGCTTTGTGGAACACCTCCGTTCAGTCCGTAAGGGTGACCCCGAGCTTCCAGTCGCCTGTCACTTTAATTCTCCGCTCCACTCCCACTCTGACCTCTCCGTCCTTGGCTTCTTACACTGTTCCAATGAAGCTCAACGTAAGCTTGAGGAATAGCACCTCCTCTTTCAATTAGGCACTTTACAGCCTTTTGGACTCAACATCGAGTTCAACAATTTCAGACCATAACCTCTGCCCCTATTATTTTTTTTCTGTCTCTCACATGGCAGCTGTTGATCATCCTGCCATTGCCATTTACACTTCATCTAGAGTCATCTTTTGTTTCTTAACTTGTCCCATTACCATCTCCTTTCACCTTGCACCATCGTCCCTATTGTCTCTTAATCTTTCCTGCCTTCCATCCTATCGCAGACCTTTCCTTTTGTTCTTTCCTCCCCCTCCCCCCTCTCCCTGCCCCTACACTTGCTTTAAAACCTGTTACATCGCCAACTTTTTCCAGTTCTGATGAAGGGTCATCGACCTGAAACGTTAACTCTGTTCCTCTCTCTACAGATGCTGCCTGACCTGCTGAGTATTTCCAGCATTTTCTGTTTTTATACCTATACCTTCAGTAGTTTCTATCTTAGTCTTGAGATCTCGGTAAACTCTCGGTAATGTGCCTGGGATAATGAAGCATAAAACCCTGTCTAGCAACTATGCCCTCATAGAATCTCTCTCGTCTTCAATGAGCAAACAAAGGGTCACATCTTTGTGCTCAAGATTACAAGGGGTTTTGATAGAGTAAATAGAGAGAAACTGTTTCCACTGGTAGGAGGGCTCATAACCAGAGGACCTAGATTTAAGGTAATTGGCAAATGCACAGCGAGTTGTGATAATCTGGAGTGCACTGCCTGAAAAGGTGGTGGAAGCAGAATTAATAAAAAAATTTAATTGGGAATTGGACAAATACTTGAAGGGGAAAAAATTGCAGGACTATGGGGAAAGAGCAGGGGAGTGGGACTAATTGGATAGCTTTTTCAGAGAGCCGGCACACACGATAAGCCGAGTGGCCTCCTGTGCTGTATGATTCTATGATCATTAGACCTTATTTAACAACTGAGTGAATGCTATTAAACAAAAGACATAGCCTCAGGCTAAGGGGTCAGCCATTCAGGACTGAGATGAGAAGAAATTTCTTCACACAGAGGGTGGTGAATCTTTGGAATTCTCTACCCCAGAGGGCTGTGGAGGCTCAGTCATTGGGTTTATTCAAAACAGAAGTCGATAGATTTCTGACTACTAAGGGCATCAAGGGATATGGCGATAAGGCCGGTGAATGGAGTTGAGGCAGAAGATCAGCCACGATCTCACTGAATGGCGGAGCAGGCTTGAAGGGCCGAATGGCCTACTTCTGCTCCTATTTCTTATGTTCTTATGTTCTAAGACGAACAAGTGACTAAGTAACAGTCATATAATACAGCTATGTACTTACAGTAGAAGTCCTTCCACCTAACTCAAGTGGAAATACAATAAGAGGATCGTAACTCTAAGTACAAAGCTAATCTTTTGTTAAAAACTTTTATATTATGCAGGGTTTCTTTTATTAAATTTATTAACACTGTGGGAGCCAGATTTAATCAGTTATCTCCTGGAAGTTTTAAACCAATCTGTCTCTCTCAGGAGTTTTAAACTGACTGGCTTTTTATCTCCGAGATTTTCAAAGTGACCCTCGATTCAAACAGAACAGTTCTTTTTCTTCTTATAACAAAAGAGCTTTTGGGACTTCTTGGATTTTGAATAAATGGCCATTCACATTTAAAAGTAAGTTAGTCCTGCACTAACTGAACCAATCACACAGCATTGTTTAACTTTCCACTATTCCCCTCTCAAGCTTGCAACTGATGAAAGTTTGCACTTCAGCCAGCTTTTAAACTGCTTATGTACTATGGATGAATTTAAAGAAACAGCCACCAAACCAAAACTACTTCATTATTGTCACCGTGACCAAAGAAGTCAGGAATTTGAGGAAAAACCAAGACAAAAAGCATGACCTGACATGGAAGTATTTGACGAGACAGAGTAGAGGGCACTTTACTCATAGCTACCACATCCCATACCTGTCTGAAAGTGCTTATTGGAACTGTAGCGGGTATTTTATCCTGCAGCTAACTCTTAATGTATTTGACCTGAGAATGCATGCTGTTACTAGTTAGTGCCAAAGTGGAAGATGGTTCCAATCCTCAGTTAAAATGCAGAGTCAATAATTTATTAAGCAGTGTTGCTGGAGAATGCACAGAATATGTGAAACCCATGATCCGATTGTTGGCACTGCAGTTTTTCTTTGTTTCCGGCAAACACCAGGGCTAAATTTGAGAGACATTTGTAGATGTTATGATTTTCTTTACCTGCACCCTATTACTATGCTAACATGCCAAGACAAAAAGAGAATTGTGGAGGATAGTAATGCAAGATTGGAAATTGTAAAAGGGTTATGGATGTCAGTATTACTGAGGTAGTAGTTGTTTGGCAATGGAGACATTACTGTTGGGTTTGGGGGAGGTAGTAGTACAAAACTTGGGAGTGATTTGTTGGATTGTGGAAGTTAGTAAAGTGAGATCAGCAGGTTTTAGGAACAGAACTGTTAGGTTTGGGAAATCTAGTGGTATGGGACTTGTAGACTGCGAGAATGAATTGGAATGCTCCATGCAAAGACTAACCATCAGGTGACTGATGGACATCTCCTGTTGTACAAGGCATACTATGCAAGACAAAGGTTCCTCCCTAGCCTGGCATTTTGAAATCCACAAACGATAAGGGTTAAAGTTGTGGGCCAAAGAATCCCAGTGTACACTTCAATACTGAGGACAAGGAAAAGTATTGAAATCACAAAATATATGTCACACAGGCATTAAACATATTGGGCTAGAAATTCATTATAGCCCAGGAATGGGCGGTGTCTTTAGAAAAGTTTGAGAATTAGCGCCAGGACTGCATGCAAAATTCATTCTCACTGCTCAAAGAAATGATTGGGGCGCTAAATCAAGTCTTAAAGGCCTAGCTCAGTGGCGTTACACTCAAAGGGTGGGCCAATTGGGTGCAGTCTAATCTCAACTCATCATTGCCACAGGCTTTTCCCAGTACTTAAATGGGAGGTTCATTGATACTGCAGCATCTCATTCGCAGCATTGCTGGCTGTGCAGCTGCCTCAGCAAGGAGAAGCACAACAAGGAGAAGGAGCCGGAGAACTGAAGCAGGTGTGCTCATGGCAGATCCACCTCAATCGGGTGGTCAGGGTGATTGAATGCTTCAACAAATGCTACATACCACTGTCTGTACCACAAGCTTCACACACTGCACAAAGCACCAGACCCCCAGCACTCACCCACCAACAATCTCTACCTACCAACACTCACACCCACATCTCACGCCTTGCACAAAATGACAGCTATTCAACTATGGCAGGCACAAGGGTCATTAGTTATTAGAATGATTGTGATATGTGTGATATGTTTATGCATAAATTTATTCATGGAGTTTGCAATATTTTGTGGTCTCTATCATTTCATATTTGCACCCAGGAGGACACTGTGATATGGTATGACACAGGGATGATATGATGGGCATATGGTGAGCAAAAGGGATCAGGGGTTTAAGTCATCCTGCTGTGAGGCTGGAGGTCTGTTTGGAGGAGGTGGCAGAACTCTGTGACCACCACCTTGGTGATGCAGAGCTGTCTAATACACTGCTCCTTGCTTAATTGAAGGTAGGAGAAGTGCTGTCGGAATACCCTCGGAGGGTAGGGCCTCGTGGTGAGAGCTCTGATGTCCCTCCTCAACCCTCTGCGCACATGTTCCTGTATTTCGCGCTGCCTACGCTCCCTCCACCGTAGATCCTGGAGGGCGAGGTGGCATGCCAGTACAGCCCCCATTAATGTTGCCAAGTGTAGCAGTTTGAATCATTGAACAATAAATGTAGCCACTTTGCACGTGCCAGAAGACTGCTGATAAAAAAGAAGCTTGAAATTACTCATACAAACTACTCCACTGGCTGAAACTGACAAGAAGCCACTGAAACTAACCTGCCCTGATAGCTGTGAGTGATTAATGCTGATGCCTTTAAATAACGTCGCTGGAGCCAGCTTCTGTCAGCTGTGCGCCTGCTCTCCCTGTCGCTGTCTGGTCGAGGTGCAAAGGTAAGTGGCGACAATGAATTTTGAAGATCGGGCGCTCGGTGAGCATTGCACACTTACTGACGTCATGATCTGCCTGCGTTGAAGTCCCCGGCAGTCCCCGTGCGGTGCTGGATTCGCCTCGTCCCGGCGCTACTGCATCAGCGCCCCATTACCGCCCTCTGCAGGCGCTAACGGGAGGCACTAACCTACTGAATTTTTCCCTCCATTAAATATACATACACAAACAAACATGCATGCCATGTGTCCATAAGCACACAGCTGTAATTCTGTGCACATTTAAATCATACCGTATAATACTGACAGTGTAGACATGTATTTGCAGTGTAGCTATTTAAACATAAATTAGAAATGTATATATACCATATGAACATATATGCATCGGTGCTCACAGAAGTATTTTATGCATTATTACAAACACATACACAGACATGGACACTATTTTCACACAATCAGTAACCTATTTCTAACACCCTGCCTGTTGCACTCTCCAGTGTCACTGTGAGAGAAGAAATGTATTTTGAATCAGATGGATTCCTTCTTTGCAGTGGCTTTGCACCGTGTGCAAGGAGCATCCCACTCAGGCATCATCTGGTCCATCAACTAAGTTTTCAGTTCTGTTGTGCTGACTTACTGTAGTCTTTCACTAAACTGGTAAAATGGAGACCTCTGCAGATACAATTAAAGTGCAGCCCTTAGAGGCATATGTTATTGACGTACTGTTAGCAGGCACATTCTGCTTAATGGGCCACATCTGAAACTGCACGTTATATCATTTATAGCTTCCATGAATCGAACCATCAGCCCAGCAATTAGAAACAGGGGCTGGGAAGTGAAAACAAATTAGCAAATACTGTTTATTTCTGAAAATAAAAGCTTTGACATTTGAGCTGTTGGTTCTCTAATCAATGCATAGTTTGATTCTTAATGGACAGAAAATCATGCGGCGACTGGCCGGTTGGACTGATGCTCATGAAGCATACATGGATGGTACATTGCATCAAATCATACTGCACTTCATCCTGGGCAAATTCAAAGCGGAAACATGGGGCGGGATAGGACAGAGAGAAACAAGATGACAGAAAGAGAATGGGAAATCAACAAAGAGGCAGACAAAGAGAGAGAAAGAGATCAGGAGCATGAAAGAAGGAGACCATGAGAAAGAGAGAAAGAAAGACTTGCATTTATATAGCGCCTTTCGCGGCGACCGGACATCTCAAAGTGCTTTACAGCCAATGGAGTACTATTTGAAGTGGAGTCACTGTTGCAATGTGGGAAATGCGGCAGTCAATTTGCACACAGCAAGGTCCCACAAACAGCAATGTGATAACGACCAGATGATCTGCTTTTGTTATATTGGCTGAAGGATAAATATTGACCAGGACACCGGGAATAATTCCCCTGCTCTTCTTCAAAATAGTGCCATGGGATATTTTACGTCCACCTGAGAGAGCAGACGGGGCCTCGGTTTAACGTCTCATCCGAAATATGGCACCTCCGATAGTGCAGCACTCCCTCAGCACTGCACTGGAGAGTCAGCCCAGCTTTATGTGCTCAAGTCCCTGGAGTAAACCCAGAACCTTCTGACTCAGAGGCAAGTGTGCTACCAACTGAGCCACAGCTGACACAGGGAGAAAGACCATGAGAAAGAACAAGACCAAAGGAGGCAGACCAAGTGAGATCAACAGAAGGTTAGAGAAAGGGAAAAACCATGAGAGAGAAAAATTAACTGAGCAAAGAGGAACAAAAGGTTTACATCCTGGGATAATTTCTGCTTTCCTAGATGTTAATTCCTGTTAATTAACAAAGGATAGCCTGACACTAAGTGACCCAGTTTCTCCGTCTCCGCCACATCTGCTCCGACGATGCCACCTTCCACACCAGTGCTTCCGACATGTCTTCCTTTTTCCTCAACCGAGGATTCCCCACTACCGTGGTTGACACGGCCCTCGACCGTGTCTGTTCTATCTCCCGCACTTCTGCCCTCACCCCTGCCCCTCCCTCCCGGAACCACAATAGGGTTCCCCTTGTCCTCAACTTTCACCCCACCAGTCTCCACATTCAACGGATCATCCTCCGCCATTTCTGCCACCTGCAAAGTGATCCCACCACCAAACACATCTTCCCCTCCCCTCCCCTCCCCTTTCAGCATTCTGTAGGGACCGCTCCCTCCGAGACACCCTAGTCCACTCCTCTATCACCCCCAGCACCCCTTCCCCTTCGCCTGGCACCTTCCCATGCAAGCGCAGGAGATGCAACACCTGCCCTTATACCTCCCCCCTTCCCACTGTCCAGGGCCCCTAACACTCCTTCCAGGTGAAACAGCGATTTACTTGTACTTCTTGCAATCTAGTATACTGTATTCGCTGCTCACGATGTGGTCTCCTCTACATTGGGGAGATCAAACGCAGATTGGGTGACCACTTTGCAGAACACCTCCGTTCAGTCCGTAAGGGTGGCCCCGAACTTCCGGTCGCCTGCCATTTCAATTCACCGCTCCATTCCCACTCAGACCTCACCGCCCTTGGCCTCTTGCATTGTTCCACGGAAGCTCAGCATAAGCTCGAGGAACAGCACCTCATTACAGGCACTTTACAGCCTTCCGGACTCAATGTCGAGTTCAACAATTTCAGATCATAACCTCGGCCCCTATCATATTTTTATATATTTTTTATCCACTTTTGGTTTGTGCCTTTTCCTTTTTTTCTCTCTCCCACATGGCAACTGTCTTTCATTCTGTCAGCGCATTTCACACTTCATCTAGAGCCATCCTTTGTCTCTTTACCTGTCCTATTACCATCTCGTCTCGCCTTGAATATCTCTTAATGTCTCTTCACCTCCCACAGACCTTTTGTTCTTTCATCCCCTCCCCCATTTCCCAGCCTCCAAACTTGCTTTTTAATCTGTTTCATTTCCTGCTTTTTTCTCAGTTCTGACGGATGTTGCCTGGCCGCTGAGTTTTTCCAGTGTTTTCTGTTGTTATTTTGGATTTCCAGCATCCGCAGTATTTTGCTATCACTAAGTGAATGAATGCTAGACCACTGTTGTTTGCTTTGATACTGCTGAGAATACCATTCAGCCTTCTAAAGGAACAGCTAGACAGAAGGAGAAAGTGAAAATAAATCCAGTTTTGCCACAGAATCAACTTGCTTACTCTGAGGCTGTGCGGAAAACCAAGAAAAGCAGATCAGCAACTTGCAAAGTCCTACTGGCCAATGAGCATAGTGTGCCTTGTTGTGGAACAGTCAGGTGCTTGAATAAAAAGTTTCAGTGGGCTAACTTCTTCTTGTGCTTTTTTGCATGTAAAAGATTAATTTAATCCATCTAAAGTCTCAGGTGGTCTGCCGATTGTGTATGTGAGGCATCCATTTACCTGCCAGAGATGGGATCTGTCAGTCTGTTTCCCTGTTTGATGTGGCAGTGGAGGGGAAATTTCTCAGCTAAGCCATGCTATTTTTGACCTTTGAGTACTTGATGCCGACACAGGGTGTCCAAAGTAAAAATATTTTAAATTCCCCAGCACTGACATCTCTCGCCTTGATGAACATAATAAAATTAGGCAAAAATCAAACATTAAAAAAAATGAAAAATTGCTGAAAATGTCTGACAAGAACTCCAGTAATCACAGCAATTTTGTATGTTATAATTAAATATTGATTCAACTTTTACCCCCTCCTGAAGCCACTGCCTGTGCACGTTCTACATACACTACAGGTCCTTTAGTGCCTCAACTAAGTGGCCATTCTTTATGTGTGGGCTTGGACAGTGAATGTCAGCAGACTATTTGACCAAAGCCAAGCTCAATTCTGTCCTCACTTGGTGTCCACACATTTGTACTTTCCAGCAATGGGAGCCATTGGACCCAGGGTTATTTTCTCTCCTAAACCAGAAGCACTGAATTCAACTGAAGCCCCTTTAACTGCTGCCCAGGCTTCGGTCCGCTAACTGAGCAATGACTTGGGATCAAACCTGGGACACTGTGGCTCAGTACCACTTCGGACGGTGCTTTGACCAACTGAGCCGATAGGGCAATGGTCGCTCCCTTTGATCTTTAAAAGCGTTTAATTTGTGTGTTTTATTCATGCATTGCCCATCCCTCCAATCTGGGTCTCAATCTCAACTAAAAAGCATTGAGGATGTGGTGTCTGCACTAACCTCTCGCTGTATTCTGGGACCAAAGAATGTCACACAGGGGAAATCAACAGAAAGCGACATTACCCGGACAGTCCTGAAAAATAAATGAATTTAAAAAAATGAATTTCTCACTACAGTAATCGATTTCCCAGCTCAGCGGGACAACACATCTTCCAATAATAAACACGCTGTGATAACCGCTGCCACGCACCCGCGGCGCCGGCATTCCCACAAAAGGCTGCCCTGCTCCCTGTCTCAGCAGCCGGGAGAGCTCGGCATCACCATTTGGGAAGGGAAAGTTTGGAGAAAGACGAAACCTTTCGAAAAGTGGCGCGCAGCAAGGGCTGGGGAGGCTCTCCTGCAGCTCCCACTCTGATCCGCACTGAAAAATTCATGAGCAGCAGAAAGTAGGCCACGGCAGCAGCTCTCACTCAAGAGCTGGCTGGAGAAGCAGGTCGGCGGCTGTTACAGAAACGACGACGTTTGGATTTGTATCCGGGTTGTGCTTCGATCCCTGTTGTGATGAAGCAGCATCTCATTGACTTTGTATCAGTCTTCACAGCAGAGGAAGAGGAGAATATACCAGACATTCCAGGGAAACTAACAATGAATCAAGGACTAGAACTCACTAAAGTTACTGTAAGCAAGAAAACAGTATGAGAAAAAATAATGGCACTAAAGACTGACAAATCCCCAGGATCTGATGGTTTCTGCCCCAGGGTTTTAAAGGAAGTAGGTGAGGAAATGCAGATGCTTTAGCCAGGATCTTCCAAAGCGCTCTCGATTCAGGAATTGTCCCTTTAGAAAATTGCAAATACAACTCCATTATTTAAGAAAGATGAGAGAGAGAAACCAGAAATTATAGACCTGTTAGTCTAACATCTGTTGTGGGGAAGTTATTGGAATCTATAATTAAGGACAGAGTGACTGAGCACTTAGAGAAATTTGAGCTGATTAGAGAGAGCCAACATGGATTTGTAAAGGGTAGGCCATGTCTAACAAACCTAATTGATTTTTTTGAGGAAGTAACTAAAGTAGTAGACAGGGGAATGTCTGTGGATGTAGTTTATATGGACTTCCAAAAGGCATTCATTAAGGTTCCACATAAGAGACTGTTAGCTAAAATTAAAGCAAATAGAATTGAAGGCAAATTATTGACCTGGTTAGGCGGTAGAAGACAGAGAGTAGGGATAATGGGTATATACTCGAATTGGAAGGAAGTGACTCGTGGTGTCCCACAAGGAACTGTGCTGGGGCCTCAACTGTTCGCTATATTTATTAATGAGTTAGATAATGCAATAGAGAGTCAGAAATCCAAGTTTGTTGATGACACAAAGATTGGTGGCATAGTAAGTAGTATAGATGGGAGCATAAAATTATAAAGAAACATTGATGGATTAAGTGATTGGACAAAATTGTGGCAGATGGATTTCAATGCAGGTACGTGTGAGGTCGTCGATTTTAGACCAAAAAAGGATAGATCCGAGTATTTTTTAAATGGTGAAAAGCTAGGAACAGCGGAGGTCCAAAGAGATACAGGGGCCCATGTTCACAGATCACTAAACTGTATTAGTCAGGGACAAAAAAATAATCAAAAAGGCTAATGGAATGTTAGCCTTTATAACTTGAGGGCTAGAATATAAAGGGGAGGAAGTTTTGTTACAGCTGTACAAAGCTTTGGTTAGTTCACATCTGGAATATTGTGTACAGTTCTGGGCACCGCACCTTAGAAAGGATGTATTGACCTTGGAAGGAGTGCAGCACAGATTCAGCAGAATGTTACTAGGGCTCCAAGGGTTAGGTAAATTAGGCTTGTATTCCCTGGAATAAAGAAGGTTAAGGGGTGATTTGATTGAGGATTTTAGGATTTTGAAAGGAGTCGATAGGGTAGATAGAGAGAAACTTTTTCCGCTGTTGGGGGAATCTAGCACAAGAGGACATAATCTTAAAATTAGAGCCAGGCCACTCGGGGAGAAGTCAGGAAATATTTCTTCACGCAAAGGGTGGTAGAAGTGTGGAACTCTCCCCCAGAAAAAGCAGTAGGTGCTAGCTCAATTAATAATTCTAAATCTGAGATTGATAATTTTTTGCTAGCCAAGGGTATTATGGGATTATGGAGCTAAACTGGGTAGATGGAGTTAGGATACAGATCAGCCATGATCTAATTGAATGGAGGAATAGGCTTGAGGAGCTGAAAGGCCTACACCGGTTCCTATGTTCCTACATCTTGTGCATCAGTGTGGTTGCTGGTTTATTTAATATACAGGTACCAAGACACCTTTGGGAGATTATGGCTAAAGCATCTGCAATTTCCTAACCTCCCAGCTTCAAAATTCCATAAAAAATTGTGCCAATACACCTTGTGTGATATTCTTAACCATCACCTCTGACGGTTCCCATCACTGCGGCCACCAGTCCTTCACTTCACCCTAGGGTTGCCAACACTGGTTGGACGTATTCCTGGAGGTTTGATCATATGACCTCCTGACTCCAACCTTTCAAACCCAGTCAAACCTCCTCTTTTTCCAACTCCAATATATTTATAACTAATAAACAAATGTGTTCAAAGAAAATGAAAAAAAACCCCACTTTTTTTCTAATGCCTTGTGGTTTTTCTCCCTGGTTGCTCGCAGCAGTGTCTGGACGATTAATTTTTAATTCCTGGAGACTCTAGGACAATCCTGGAGGGTTGGTAACCTTACAACTCCCCAAGGCTTAGCATTCTCTGTCCAGCCACAACCCAACTTTGTGAGGGTGGAATCTGTAACTGTACTGCTGGGTATTTTTCACAACTCAGGTGGACACAGCAAGAAAGTTTCACACTCCCACCACTGGTCTCCACTGAAACACTGGTAGCTGGTCAACAGCTCACAGTTTCTACCAGGCTGCAGCTCCAGCTATCAGAAGCATCAGAGCTGTGGAGTTTAGAAAGTAGCCAACTCACGGGGTTACGTGGCTGCTGGCCCAGTTTGAAACAGTTTTGCTGTTCTCCCAAACATGTTCGTGAATGTTTCCATTTGCTCAGTATTTTCGCATCTGTCTTAATTTATGTGGTTCACCACTGGAGCCCTTAATTCTCTTAATGTTTAACCTGCTGTTCTGACAAGTCCAGGGAAATGACTGGGCCCACCAAATGGTTCCCTTTTCAACTCAAGTACTGAGAGTGTAATGTACTTGGGATTATTGAAAGAACACAATTTCTATGTAAGGGGCATCGGGGTTCTCTGCTCTCAATTCCACTGTAGTATTCAGAATGACAGATTTACCAACCCATATCTGGGTGAATGTATTGGGGTGAAAAACAGGTTCACAACATGTAAAAATTCTAACCACTTAACATAGCGAAATGGTGGATTTGTCCATGTCAAGCCAGTATTAACTGAAAATAACAAGTGGACAAATACTGAGAGGGTTGTGATGAATTCCACATTAAACAAGAATTCAAGCAGCAACAACACATTGAGAATCTAACCAACCAAAGGGAATCCGACACTTGGGAACTTATACCTCTTTCAGTCTATTCCAGTCATTCTGAAACTCTGTAAACAAGTACCTCTCTCACTCTGTCCCAGTCACTTCTAGATTCTGTGCCAGTACATCTCTTATCTTTTCATTACTTCTGGACTCTGTGAACCAGTATCAGTCACAGTATATCCAGGTGCCTGCAGGACTCTGTGAACCAGTACATCTCGCAGTCTATCCCAGTCTCTCCCAGAATCTGTGAACCAGTACATCTCGCAGTCTATTCCAGTCTCTCCCAGACTCTGTGAACCAGTACATCTCTCAGTCTATCCCAGTCTCTTCCAGACTCTGTGAACCAGTACATCTCGCAGTCATTCTGGTTCCTCCCGGACTCTGAACCAGTACTTCTCTCGTACTATCCTGATTTCCTATTCCCAGACCTTCCTGCCATATATATTTCCTGATGCCTTTACATGTGTGATATGTCTATGTACAGTTCGCCTGTTAATAACATTTAATATTTACCACTAACATAAAACATGTCAGTAAGATAATTCAGCAACACAGTCTAGTGCCCTTTGAAATTAATTAAATATAAGGATAAGGGGTAAGCCATTTAGGACTGAGATGAGGAGGAATTTCTTCACCTAGAGAGTGGTGAACCTGTGGAATTCCCTGCCACATAGGGCAGTTGAGGCCAATTCATTAAATATATTCAAGAAGGAGTTGGATATATTTCTTGAGGCTAAAGGGATCAAGGGATATGGGGAGAAAGCAGGGACAGGGTACTGAATTTGGATGATCAGCCATGATCTCATTAAATGGTGGAGCGGGCTCGAGGGGCCGAATGGCCTACTCCTGCTCCTATCTTCTATGTTTCTATAAAGGGAACACAAAAGCACCAGGTATAGCTGTACAAATCGTGCCTGAGAATGGAAGATAGTCAATGAAACGAACGCCTTTGTTCAAGAAGGGAGAGAAGGCTAAACCAGGTAATTATAGACCAATTTGTTTAACATCAGTTGTGGGCAAACTATTAGAATCTATAATTTGAGCTAAAATTAGTAAGCATTTAAAAATGCTGGACCAGCATGGATTTGTTAAAGACAAATTGCATTTGACAGATTTAATAGAGTTTCTTTTGAAGAAGTGACCAATTGGATAAAGGGAATGCCATAGATATAGTATATATGGATTTTCAGATAAGCTGTCTCGCAGGAGGCTTTTTACAAAAATTCGAGTGTATAGTACAAGAGGAAATTTAACAGCATAAATAGAGTTCAGTTATGGACAGGAAGGAAAAGGTTAGGATTAATGGATATTGCTCAGATTGAAGAATGGTTGGCAGTGGTGCACATCAGGTGTCGGTGCTGGGTCTACTTTTGATCTCAATATATAAAGATTTGGACTTGGGCATAGAGAGAATAAGTTTGATATTTGCTGATGACACAAAACTATGGAGCTTGGCAAAGAGCAAGAAGGACTGTTACAGAGTTAAAGAGGACAAAAATACGTTGGTAGGATGATCAAATGATTAAGAAAGGGAAGATAGATTATGAAAGTAAATTAGCAAAAAATATAAAAACAGATAGCAAAAGTTTCTATAGTTATATAAAAAGAAAAAGGGTGGCTAAAGTAAATGTTGGTCCCTTAGAGGATGAGACCGGGAAATTAATGGTGGGAAACATGGAGATGGCAAAAACGCTGAACAAATATTTTGTATCAGTCTTTACGGTAGAGGATACTAAGAATATCCCAACACTGGACAAACAGGGGGCTCTAGGGGGGGAGGAGCTAAATACGATTAAAATCACTAAGGAAGTGGTACTTGGTAAAATAATGGGACTCAAGGCGGATCAATCCCCTGGACCTGATGGCTTACATCCTAGGGTCTTGAGGGAAGTGGCGGTAGGGATTGTGGATGCATTGGTAATAATTTTCCAAAACTCCCTGGACTCAGCAAAGGTCCCGGCAGATTGGAAAACTGCTAATGTAACACCCTTATTTAAAAAGGGTAGTAGGCAGAAGGCTGGAAACTATAGACCTGTTAGCCTAACATCTGTGGTTGGTAAAATTTTAGAGTCCATTATTAAGGAGACAATAACAGGACATTTGGACAAACATAATTTAATAGGACAAACTCAGCATGGTTTCATGAAGGGGAAGTCATGTTTGACAAATTTACTTGAGTTCTTTGAGGAAGTAACATACAGGGTGGATAAAGGGGAACCAGTGGACGTAGTGTATTTAGACTTCCAAAAAGCATTTGACAAGGTGCCACACAAAAGATTATTGCTCAAGATAAAAAATCACAGGATTGGGGGTAATATTCTGGCGTGGGTGGAGGATTGGCTCTCTAACAGAAAGCAGAGAGTTGGGGTAAATGGTTCATTCTCAGACTGGCAATCAGTAACTAGTGGTGTTCCGCAGGGGTCAGTGCTGGGTCCCCAACTCTTTACAATCTATATTAACGATTTGGAGGAGGGGACCGAGTTTAACATATCAAAGTTTGCAGATGATACAAAGATGGGAGGGAAAGTAGTGAGTGAGGAGGACATAAAAAACCTGCAAAGGGACATAGACAGGCTAAGTAAGTGGGCAGAGATTTGGCAGATGGAATACAATACTGGAAAGTGTGAGGTTATGCACTTTGGCAGGAAAAATCATAGAGCAAGTTATTATCTTAATGGCAAGAAACTGGAAAGTACTGTAGTACAAAGGGATCTGGGGGTCCTGGTGCACGAAACTCAAAAAGTTAGTATGCAGGTGCAGCAAGTGATCAAGAAGGCCAATGGAATGTTGGCTTTCATTGCTAGGGGGATAGAATATAAAAATAGGGAGGTATTGCTGCAGTTGTACAAGGTATTGGTGAGACCGCACCTGGAATACTGCATACAGTTTTGGTGTCCATACTTAAGAAAAGACATACTTGCGCTCAAGTCAGTACAAAGAAGGTTCACTCGGTTAATTCCGGGGATGAGTGGGTGGACATATGATGAGAGGTTGAGTAGATTGGGACTCTACTCATTGGAGTTCAGAAGAATGAGAGGCGATCTTATTGAAACATATAAGATTGTGAAGGGGCTTGATCGGGTGGATGCGGTGAGGATGTTCCCAATGATGGGTGAAACTAGAACTAGGGGGCAGAATCTTAGAATAAGGAGCTGCTCTTTCAAAACTGAGATGAGGAGAAACGTCTTCACTCAGAGGGTGGTAGGTTTGTGGAATTTGCTCCCCCAGAAAGCTGTGGAAGCTACATCATTAAATTAAATACATTTAAAACAGAAATAGATAGTTTCCTAGAAGTAAAGGGAATTAAGGGTTACAGGAAGCGGGCAGGAAATTGGACATGAGTCTAGGTTCGGAATGGTCGTGGCCCTGTGGGTAGTGGAGCGGGCCCAGGGACCGTGTAGCCTGGTTCTGCTCCTACTTCTTGTGTTCTAATTCTGTGTTAGATTTCAGGAGATGGTTTTATTCCTGTTCCTAGCTGGGGTGGAGATTGCCTTTACAGAAGGTAAGTACTGTAGAAAATATAGGGACAGAGTGATCTCCTGGACGAGTTTCGATTGCCTAGATGGGTCGGAGAGGAATTTCCCAGATTTTTTCTCCCAAATTGCCAATTGGCTTTTTTAATCTGGTTTTTGCCTCTCCCGGGAGATCACATGGGTTCGGGTGGGATGGAGAGTGATCGAAGATTTGAGGTTAGGATCAGATCAGCCATAATCTTATTGAATGGTGGAGCAGGCTCGAGGGGCCGATGGCCTACTCCTGCTCCTATTTCTTATGTTCTTATGTTCTTATGCTTTTCAATGTGGAGAAGTGTGAAGTGATGCATTTTGGCAGGAAAAACAAGTAACAGGAATATGCACTCATTGGAAAGGTGCTGAAGATGTGAATGAACACAGATGTCCACACTAAAGACCTAGGGATCTAAATACATAATTCCCTGAAAGCATGATAAAATCATCAAACTGCCCAATGGCATTTTAGCAAAGCAAAATACTGCGGATGCTGGAAATCCAAAATAAAAACAGAAAATGTTGGAAATACTCAGCAGGTCAGGCAGCATCTGTGGAGAGAGAAACAGAGTTAACGTTTCAGGTCAATGACCTTTCGTCAGAATGGTATTTTGGGTTTTATAAACTGGGCATAGAGTACAAGAGTAAAGAAGCAATGATAAAATTGTACAAGGCAATGGTTATGCCTACAATGAGAGTACTGTGTGTAGTTCTATAGAAAAGACATTAAAGCCATAGGGAGCATACAGTGTAGATTCTGGCATCATGCCAGAGATGGGAAATTAGCATTATGATAGTAATGACTGGACTATTTCCACTGGAGTAGCCAAGGTTAAGAGGAAATGTAATAGATTTCTTTTTTAATTATGAAGAGTTCTGATAGGATAATAGGGAAAGATTATTTCCTCAGGTTGGGGAGTCAGTGATGATGAGGGGTCAACAATTTAAAATTATCACTAAAAGGACGAGGAGAGAAGTTAGGAGAAATGTCTTGAGTGTTGTTGGAACATGGAATGCTTTGCCACAGGGAGTGGTTGGGGCAGAAACCATTTCATCGATTAAGGGAAAATTGGATCAATATTTGAAGCAGAGGCAGATAGAGGGCTATGGGATGAGAGCAGTAGGATTGCACTCGCAAAGAGCTGGCACAGACCATGTGGGCTGAATGGCTTCCTTCAATAGTTCTATGATGAAAAAGCCCAAACTGTTCACAATGGACTTGCCCCATTAATGGACAATTAGAATCTTGAAATGGTTACAGCACGGACAGTAATTCGGCCTGTCGGGCCCATGCCAGCTCTCTGCAAGAGCCCTTTCCCTGTAGCCTTGCAAAAAAATTTCCTTCAGGTACTTTTCAAAGACGTGATTGAGTCTGCCTCCACCACCCTTTCAGGCGTGGCATTCCAGATCCTAACCACTCACTGAGTAAAAAGGTTTTTCCTCATGTCGCCTTTGGTTCTTCTGCCAATCACCTTAAATCTGTGTCTTCTGGTTCTTGACCCTTCTGCCAATGGGAATAGTTTCCCTCTATCTACTCTGTCTAGACCCCTCATGATTTTGAACACCTCTATCATATCTCCTCTCAATCTTCTCTGCTCTAAGGAGAACAACCCCAGCTTTTCCAGTCTATCCACGTAACTGAAGTCCCTCATCCCTGGAATCATTCTAGTGAATCTTTTCTGCACCCTCTCTAAGGCCTTAACATCCTTCCTAAAGTGTGCTGTCCAGAGTTGGACACAATACTCCAGTTGGGGCCGAACCAATGTTTTATAAAGGCTCATCATAATTTCCACACTTTTGTACTCTATACCTCTATTCATGAGCTTTTTTAACTGCTTTCTCAAACTGCTCTGCCACCTTCAACGATTTGTACACATATACCCCTGGGTCTCTCTGTCCATGCACCCCCTTTAGGATTGTACCCTTTAGTTTATATTTTCTCTCTTCATTCTTTCTACCAAAATATATCACTTTGCACTTTTCTCCATTAAATTTCATCTGCCATGTGTCCGCCCATTCCACCAAATTGTCTATGTCCTCTTGAAGTCTATCACTATCCTCCTCACTGTTCATTATACTTCCAAGTTTTATGTCATCTGCAAATTTTGAAATTGTGCCCTGTACACCCACATCCAAGTCATTAATATATATCAAGAACAGCAGTGGTCCTAGAATCGACCCCTGGGGAACACCATTGTATACCTTCCTCCAGTCCGAAAATCAACTGTTCACCACTACTTTCTGTTTCCTGTCACTTAGCCAATTTCGTATCCATGCTGCCACTGTCCCTTTTATTCCATGGGCTTCAACTTTGCTGGCAAGCCTATTATGTGGCACTTTGTCGAACGCCTTTTGGAAATCCATGTACACCACATCAACTGCATCGCCCTCATCAAGCCTCTCTGTTATCTTGTCAAAAAACTCTATCAAGTTGGTTAAACACGATTTGCCTTTAACAAATCCGTGCTGGCTTTCCTTAATTAATCCACACTTGTCCAAGTGACTGTTAATTTTGTCCCTGATTATTGTTTCTAAAAGTTTCCCCACTACTGAGGTTAAACTGACTGGCCTGTAGTTGCTGGGTTTATCTTTACACCCTTTTTTGAACAAGGGTGTAACATTTGCAATTCCCCAGTCCTCTGGCATCACCCCTGTTTCTAAGGAGGACTGGAAGATTATGGCCAGTACCGCCACGATTTCTTCCTTCACTTCCCTCAGCGTCCTAGGATGCATCCCATCTGGTCCTGGTAACTTATTTACTTTAAGTACAGCCAGCCTTTCTAGTACCTCCTCTTTATCAATTTTTATCCCATCCAGTATCTCCTCTACCTCCTCCTTCACTATGTCTATGGCAGCATCTTCTTCCTTGGTGAAGACAGATGCAAAGTACTCATTTAGCACCTCAGCCATACCCTCTGTCTCCATGTGTAGGTCTCCTTTTTAGTCCCTAATCGGCCCCACCCCTCTTCTTACTACCCATTTACTATTTATATGCCTATAGAAGCAGAGAGTAAATTGTTTGAATATGCTAGCCCTATCTTTGAGCCCTCAGTTTGAGAACACTTTGTGTTGGTCAGACGACTTTGGCAGTAGCCTTTTCTCAGCCTTTCCTTCCTGTAAAAGGATGCATTGTGGCGGATCGCCACCTAAACGGGCGCAATCCACTTTTCCGTCCGTGGACAATAAATCGGGCACCTTGCCTTTAAGAAGCATGCTGCCTTTAAGGCATGACAAAGGAGCGGGCGTCGCCCTCAGTGTGTACTCAAAAGCGTAGGCGTCGCCCTCATTCTGTTTTCGGGTTTAGCAGAGAGAGGAGCTGAGGCAGCCATCTCTCAAGAGAATGTAATAAAAGCCATGTGTTCTTCAGATCGGTTCGGCCTCCATTCGTGTTCCGCGGCAGCCTCAACATTGGTGACCCCGACGCTCAGAATGTATTCCGAGCACTGCAATGGCGGACACGAACGCAGTTTCCGTGAAACTGCCGGAGTTTTGGGAAAACCAGCCCGAAGCCTGGTTCCTCCAAGCTGAGTCCCGATTCCGGCTGCGACACATCACCACAGATGGGACGAAGTATGACTACTTTGTCACATCACTCGGTAGCTCCACAGTCACGAAGGTCTGGATAGCGCTGCAGAACTCACCAGAGGAGGGCAAGTATGCACATCTTAAGGCCGCGCTCCTTAAAAAATTTACGACCTCGACATACCAGCGAAACTGCCGCCTCCTCGACCTTCCAGGCCTCGGTGGCGCCTCACCGTCAGACCTCCTCTCCCACATGCTCTCACTCACCGACGAGAGCCCACCCGGGTCCCTCTTCCGCACGCTGTTCATCCGCCAGCTACCTCCCAGCATCCGCCCAGCGATCGTGGCATCCGGCCTCACGGACCTAGAAGCCCTGGCCGACGAGGCCGACAAGCTGCTGTCCGCTCACTCCAGCCACGACGTTGCTCCGGACCTGGCAGCCACAGCCTGGGCGCGCCCCTCACCGGCCACCACGCGGCCACAAGGCCCAGCCACGGGGCCTTCGCGCCCCACAAACCTGGGCTACTGTTACTACCACGCACGGTTCGGCGCCAGGGCACAACGGTGCACACCTCCCTGTTCCTTCAAGTCCGCCCCCGTACCAGCCCCCGCGATGGCCGTGGGCCACGCGGGCTCCCTGCTGTACGTCACGGATGACAAAACCGGCCGCCGGTTCCTGTGCGACACTGGAGCTCAGCACAGCATCATCCCGGCCTCCGCCCTCGACATCCAAAAGGGTGAACGAGGACAGGCGCTGGCTGCCGCTAATGGCTCGGACATCCGGACGTACGGCACCCGCACAGTCACCCTCGACCTCGCTGGTCGCCGCTACCGATGGGAGTTCATCACTGCCAAGGTACTCTCCCCTCCCATCGGCGCAGACTTCCTGTGCGCCCACAGCCTACTGGTAGACATCCCTCGACACCGCCTCGTGGACATGAACACCATGTCCCCCATCCTGGGCGCCATGGCCCCCCGTCAACCCGCCGACATGGCGTCACAGTGCCATGCCCAGGCCACGGATGACTACTCGGCACTCCTGGCCGAATTCCCGGCCCTCACCAATCCGACCTTCTCCGCGGAGGTCACCAAACACGGGGTGGAACACTTCATCCCCACCAGGCCCCCCAGTGTACGCCCACGCCCGCAGGCTGGACCCGGCCAAACTGGAGATCGCGCGGACCGAGTTTGCCACTATGGAACAGCTCGGCATCATCCGCCGCTCCAACAGTCCCTGGGCCTCCCCACTCCACATCGCCCCCAAACCAGGCGGGGGTTGGCGCCCCTGCGGGGATTACCGCCACCTCAACGATGCCACCACCCCTGATCGGTACCCCGTGCCGCACATTCAGGACTTCTCGGCTAGACTGGCCGGCCGCTCAGTCTTTTCCAAAGTCGACCTGGTGCGCGGCTACCACCAAGTCCCCGTCCACCCCGCAGACGTCCCCAAGACGGCCGTAATCACCCCCTTTGGGCTTTTCGAGTTCCTGCGGATGCCCTTCGGCCTCAAAAATGCGGCCCAGGCATTCCAACGGCTCATGGACTCGGTCCTTCGGGACCTGAAGTTCCTGTTCGTCTACCTGGACGACATCCTGGTAGCCAGTTCCTCCAAGCAGGAACACCTCGAACACCTTCGCATCCTGTTCGGGCGCCTCAGCGACCACGGGCTCATCCTCAGCCCAGCCAAGTGCCAGTTCGGCCTGGACAAGATCGACTTCCTCGGCCACCACATCACCCATGCTGGGGCCATTCCCCTGCCCACCAAGGTGCAGGCCGTTCAGCAATTTCCCCGCCCCACCACCATCAAAGGACTCCAGGAGTTCCTCGGGATGGTGAATTTCTACAACCGCTTCATCCCCAAAGCGGCGTCCCTCATGAGGCCCCTGTATGAAGCCCTCCGGGGCAGGAGCGGCAAGATGGCGGTCGAATGGACGGCAGACGTATCAGCCGCCTTCAACTCCACCAAGACCGCGCTCGCCGACACCACCCTGCTCGCGCACCCACGGCCCAATGCCAGAGTAACGCTCACCACGGACGCCTCCGACCATGCGGTCGGCGCCATGTACGAGCAGTGGGTCGACGGCGCCTGGCAACCACTTGCCTTCTTCAGCCGCCAACTACGCCCCCCGGAGGTCAAGTACAGCACCTTCGACCGCGAGCTCCTCGCGCTGTACCTGGCAGTCCGCCATTTTCGTTTTTTGCTGGAGGGCCACCCCTTCACTGCGTTTGTCGACCACAAACCCCTGACATTCGCAATGGCAAAGACAACCGACCCCTGGTCCACCAGGCAGCAGCGCCAGCTCACAGCAGTGTCCGAGTTCACCACGGACATCCAACACGTCTCCGGCCGAGACAACGTGGTAGCCGACTGCCTCTCCCGCCCCGCCATCCACGCCGCACACCTGGCAGTCGACTATGCTCAACTCGCAGCAGACCAGCTCACGGACCCTGATCTGCTCTCCGCACCTACCAACCTACCAGGGCTACGCCTGACCGACGTCGCCTGCGGCCCGACCGCAGTCACGGTCAAGTGCGAAATATCCCTATCTCAACCTCGGCCCGTCGTCCCAGCGTCCTGGCGCCGCCGGGTATTCGAGATTCTCCACAACCTCTCCCACCCCGGCGCCCGCGCATCCATCAAATTGGTAGCCAACCGCTTTGTCTGGCGCGGCCTTTGCAAGGATGTGCGTACTTGGGCCAACTCCTGCCTAGCCTGCCAACGGGCCATGGTGCAGGAACACACGAAAGCACCCCTCGAGGAGTTCACCGTCCCTTCACGTAGATTCGACCACATCCATGTGGACATCATCGGGCCCCTGCCGCTGTCGCAAGGCCACACGCACTTGCTGACGATCGTCGACCGCACCACGCGCTGGCCCGAGGCAATTCCACTGACCTCTACCACCACCGCCGACATCGCCAGAGCCTTCGTCAGCACCTGGGTCGCACGGTTCGGCGTCCCCTCCGACATGACGTTGGACAGAGGTCCGCAATTTACCTCTGAACTCTGGACCGCCATCGCACGCAATCTCGGGGTGACCATTCACCACACCACAGCGTACCACCCCCAAGCCAACGGACTGTGTGAGCGGTTCCACAGATCCTTGAAGGCATCTCTTCGAGCCAGCCTCCAGGACGGCGCCTGGACCGATCGACTCCCGTGGGTCCTCCTCGGCCTGCACTCCGCGGTTAAAGAAGACCTCCACACATCGGCAGCAGAGCTCGTGTACGGCCAGCCGCTGCGCGTACCCGGCGAGTTCCTGCCCACCGCCACGACACCCTGGTCAGCCGACCAGCAACGCCACGACTTCGCCTCACCGGCGCTACAGTTCGCCCCGGTGCCCATTGCCCGGCACGGCGAATCCCCCTCACACGTCCCGCTAAGCCTGCACCAGGCACGGTTCGTTTTCGTCCAGCACGATGCCCACCGTGGACCCCTTCAACCCCCGTACGACGGGCCCTACAAAGTGCTACAGGCTGGGGACAAATTTTTCGACCTACAAGTGGGCGACAGGACTGAAAAAGTGTCGGTTGACCGACTCAAGCCAGCACACTCGGAGCCCGGTGAGAAGGTCCCAGTAGCTCGTCCACCGCCATGCGGCCGACCTGCCCTCAAGCCAGTACACCCGGCTGCTCCACGCCCGGCCATTCCACGTCCACCAGCGTCCTACAAGAGCCGCTCCGGCCGGCCCATCAGACCGCCGCACCGTCTCGTCCACACCTCCTAAGCGGATTCTGGGGGGAGCTGTGTGGCGGATCGCCACCTAAACGGGCGCAATCCACTTTTCCGTCCGTGGACAATAAATCGGGCACCTTGCCTTTAAGAAGCATGCTGCCTTTAAGGCATGACAAAGGAGCGGGCGTCGCCCTCAGTGTGTACTCAAAAGCGTGGGCGTCGCCCTCATTCTGTTTTCGGGTTTAGCAGAGGAGCTGAGGCAGCCATCTCTCAAGAGAATGTAATAAAAGCCATGTGTTCCTCAGATCGGTCCGGCCTCCATTCGTGTTCCACGGCAGCCTCAACAGCATCCTAATTGAAGGAGTCAAGATGGAATCTGGGCAAAACACTCCACCATAGTAGTGCAATGACATACTTTCAAGCTGCAGCACAGACTGCACCAAAACACAACTGGAACTTCCAGGGACAGTAATTCTCTATCTTCCTTTGCCTCCCAGGCTCTCTTCCCCTTTTCCCCAGTCTCACTTGTTCTTAGTCCCTCCCCTAATGTTAGCCACTGAGAGTGATGCTATGGGCAGTACAGTTTATCCTGTCCCCTTAGATATCACATAAACAGTCCTATCGGCATAAACTGCTGTCTGTTGTCCAGGGCAGTGAGAATACATTATCTAGGGTGCAAAGTAGAAAATATTAAAACTATCCAAAATACATCAGATAGAAAATACAGCAAAATCAAAACTTTAAAAACAGCTTAAAGTATGGTCTCTAAGCCTTTTTGTATTCCTGGTGGCAGTCCTGGTGCATGTCTTACCATAACCTGCCACTAAAATCCAGATCACAAGTATTTCTAAAGGCAAGATTGGCCCCTCATGTTTACCAGTCCAGTGCTTATATATTTATGATAGATTTTGTAGATTCTTTGAACAATCCGTGTGACCTATTGATTTCTCACAGTTTTAATGCTCTGCTTAGTATGTGGCTGTGAAATAAGTAAGTTTCAAATAATTTGAAGATCGTATTTCACAAATCAGAAAAATGTGACCACAATCATTTCCCTGTCACTTTGAGCATTGCAGAAAGTCTGTAATGTTGCACAGAGCAGAGATGAGAAGAGAGATTCTTTTAGAAGTGGAGTCAGATGATGATGCCGTTTTATTTCTGGACCCTTTTAATCACAATGGCAGGTCTCTGCATCACTGGAAATCAATCTAGTGGAACAAACCCTTTACACTGTACATTCCATATCCGTTGTCATAAAAGTGTCCACAATGAACCACATTTAAAGATTAGTATCTCAGAAAATTTTAGGATTCTACAGACTGATTTTATTTAGAAAAATAACAGCTTTATGTAATGCCTGATCAATTAGAAACATCTAAAAGCTTCACATACAATGAATTACTTTTGAAGTGCAAATCTTGCCTGTCTAATAAATGCAGCAGCCATGTTGCACAGCAAGATCCCACAAATAGCCATGAGAACAATAATCACTTAATTTGTTTTTGATGCTGTTGCAAAGGGAGGAATGTTGGCCAAATCGCCAAGAGAATTAAGTGTTCAACTTCGGTGCTTTGATGCCTGTGTATTGCACTAGTCTCCATAGGTTCCTCAAGTATTCTGGCTACAAGCTAAATGTATAACCTCCAGGGCTCACTAAGCTCAGTAGTTGAGAAGACCCACTAAAAATCAGTGGGTCTTTCAGATAGACCGTCTTGTTAAGTCTTGGCAATTTAACATTTAGTTTGCAGTCAGCTGTGCAAGACATATGCTCTGGGGACTAACTGGCACATAATATAAAAGCACCTTTTGAATAGCACCACATGATCTTTAATGTTCACCTGAACTAGCAGATGGGGCTTTGGTTTAACATCTCATTCGAAGGATGGCATCTCTGACAATACAGTACTCAATTAGTACTGCACTGGAGTATCAGTCTTTTTTTTTCCATTCCTGGGATGTGGGCGTCTCTGGCAAGGCCAGCATTTATTGTCCATCCCTAATTGCCCTTGAGAAGGTGGTGGTGAGCCGTCTTCTTGAACCGCTGCAATCCGTGTGGTGAAGGTACTCCCACAGTGCTGTTAGGGAGAGAGTTCCAGGATTTTGACCAAGCGACGATGAAGGAACGGCGATATATTTCCAAGTCAGGATAGTGTGTGACTTGGAGGGGAACTTGGAGGTGATGGTGTTCCCATACTCCTGCTGCCCTTGTCCTTCTAGGTGGTAGAGATCGTGGGTTTGGGAGGTGCTATCGAAGAAGTCTAGATTATGTGCACATGTCCTGGAGTGGGGCTTGTACTCACAACACAGAGTACTACCAATTGAGCCACTATTGATGAGGACGATCATCTCAGCTCATCCTTCCGGAATGACCCTACAACCCCACCAACACAGTATTCAATTGTTTTTTAAATGATCCCAGGATTTTCATTTCCACTACCCTACTCTGGAAGTTCATTTCATGGATTCAGTCTCTGTATGAAGAACTTCTAACATCAATCCTAAACTTTCTTTTACTAGTCGGAACCAGTATTCTCTTTTCCTACCATCATAGTTTAGTTTGAAGTAAATTCCTGAATCTACCTTGTCTATACTGATGCTATCTTATATACCTCAATAAGGTTACCTCATTTCAAGGCTGAAACCCCCAAGATTCTCCAGTCTCTCCTTATAACTCAGTCATCTGAAGCCAGCAATCAGCTTTATGGCTTTTCTCTGAACTGCCTTCAAGCCCCAAATATCTCCCCTGTGTATCACGGTACTCAAGGTGTGGACTGACCGGAGAACTGTACTCTTTAAGTATGATTTCTTCCATCTTGTATTCTATTCTGGTTCTATTGTTCAACATTCTATTGGCTTTGATGATTGCTGCTCCACAGTTGTTGGACATGTTGAATGTCAAATTTACCAAAACTCCCAGATCACTTTCAACTTCACCCTTAATTCAGAATACTTATGTTGCCCATTTTTTTCTACCTAAGTGCAGTAATTTATCCTTGTCCATATTAAACTGTATCTGTCAGAGTTCCACTCACGTTCATATTTTGCAGTTCCCAAGCTGTCTTTTCAGATTCAACTGTCCTCCTAATTTAGTATCATCTGCAAATTTGACCAATTTGTATTGACTTTATGAATCCAAGTAATTAGTGTAAATTTTAAATCACAGGATCCCAATACCAATCCCTGGGGCAATCAGTAATTCCCAACACCCCACCACCACCCTGACGTGACTTCTTTAACAAGTATCTACTGCTTTCTACCCTTTGTTTATTATCCACTCCTACGTTTTACCACGAATCCCCATTTTGTTGAGTCTAACTAGTAGGTTTTTATGCACATCCTTGTCAAATATTTTTTGGAAGTTACTCTCTGCACTCACCAAATGTACACTGAACTCTGTTGTATCTCCTCGTATCATTATGAAGACACGGTGACAGCTCTGGTGTGAGATGCCAGCCACCCAATGGTCACTGCAGGATTTAGTTTTCAAACATTGCTCTAAGTGTCTCAAGCTCCTTGGACAATGGATAAATCTAGGAACCCAATGCTCATTCTTTTTTTTGCAGCACGACACCTTCAGAGAATTGATGTGACTCATTGGAATTCCTATTTCTAGGCCACTTCTCATGCATTGTCCTCTCCTTGCACACTCCATCACCCCATTCATTGGACTTTCTTGGAGTATGAGAGGGGGCACTGGCCGCAGGGTGTGGCGGAAACAAGAGACAGATGAAAAGACACAAAGAGGCATAGCTATCCAAACACAGGCAAGAAATGCAGACCGTCGGAGAATCCATTCTTCACCCTCTTAAAGTGACCAGAAAGCCAATTGCCCCCTGCCTCCTATTGATCGGCATCAAAGCCCCAAGGGGTGGCACTGGGAAGCGGCAAACCAGCACCGAGCGAGCGGACAAAGGGCGAGAAAGCAAACGGAGGCCAGAAGCATTTCACGCAGCTGTCCACAGGAGTCCCGCTGCAACTGACACGGGGAGGGGTCCAGGTCCAGGGAGGCCCGTCTCCGCAAGCAGCTCAACTCGGCACAAAGGGCAGCAGAAACATTTCAAAGGAACCGGTGCATCTCTGGACAAAAGAGTCTGTCTAGGACCGTGTCGGCGCTGCCAGCACCAACACCATTAGTTATTTTATCACTGCCACTATTAGTACTGCTACTAGCATCCTTTAAAACAAACTGAACACATGGCCGCGCCTTTAAAATAGGAAACAATGGCAGTTTGAGGGGTCAAGTCCAGGTCTTTGGGGCTTAGTAAAAACAGCCGCCTCGGGGCAGGAAAGATCCCAAGTACTTCACTGGACAGCAGGCGACTCGAACGACCGGCTGCTTCCAAAAAAAAACAACGCAGTTGCTGTAAGATTTCAGAGTGAGAGCGATGGGATGACCAGTGGATTTCACCTGACAATAAAGGACTGGCATCACATCCATTCAAAAGTTGAGCATTGATATTACAAAAACCTCCTAGGGGCTGCCAGATACAGGAGAAAAGAACAAAACCTGGTTTGGGGGTGGGAGGTGGGGAAAATGAAATAGACAGACACGTAGGAATAAAGACATCAGCCGGCAATTAAGACATGGAGACAGAATTGATACTGAGAGGAGTGAAACAGAAAAGCACAGTTAGACGGCAAAGCAAAGAGTGAGTGAGGAACAGAGAGGGAGAAACAAAGAGAGAGTGAGAGAGGAATAGAGAGAGAGAGGGAGGGGGAACAGAGAGAGAGAGGGAGGTGAAACAGAGAGAGAGGGAGGAACAGAGAGGGAGGAACAAAGAGAGAGTGGGAGAGGGGGAACAAAGAGAGAGAGGGAGGAACGGAGAGAGGGGAAACAGAGAGTAAGGGAGGCAGAGAGAGTAGTTGATACAGAAATGCCAAGCAAGAACACTAGGAATATCAGTTCTATGACTGAGTTTGCCAACTCGTCTGGAGACTGCCACACGGTAGGAAAGAAACGCTTTAACAACGCCCTGAATCCCAGCTGTAAGTGTTCCTAAAGGTTGCGCCTGGAGGAGAGATAATACAAATCCCCCAGCGATTATCTGTCCCTCTGTCTGACAAACAGAATCTTCCTGGGATACCGACGGGTAACAGAGAAATAGAGAGCGATAAGTAGCCATTCGTACAGTACAGCACATGTACAAAGGCAGTTAAACAGAACACCGAGGGATCAGCAGACCCACCCTAATGGCCACGTACCTCGATCATTGTACCGGGTATTGCGTGCAAGGTACTACACAGCACATGGCAGCCTTCCGCTCAAAGAAATAGAGAGCAGTCCTAGACTCCCACTGTCTATACCCAAACAGTCCATTCACCGCGTCCCAACAGAACAGGTAACTGGAAAACCCATTATACCGATTATTTCTTTATTATGATAATATACGCGCTGGCATGAGGGAAATGCTAATGGAAGTAGTATTTACATCCTGGATGCAGATCTGCCAATTCTCCGGGAATAATTCTACATTTGCACCAGGAAGTATTATAGATCAAAATCATACATTAAAAGATAGGCTTTTTCAGTTTTCCAGGTCTCCGTGAACATGATTTCGGAGACATGTTATTTACTTTCACCCCGATACCAATATCGTAGTTAAGTAGTTTTCAACCTGCACGTGCCCAGCTTTTTCAAAAAAAGCAGTCTAGTAAATGCAGAGAGCGTTTTAAGAAGTGCAAGACTACTTATCCCGACGAATATAAGCTGTGTATCATATACAGTCTGGCTCGTATTATCCTGAGTACATGAGTCTATTTGTCTAAAGCGATTACAGTTAAAGATAATCAGCAGGTTAGAAGAGAGTATACTGTTAGTTTAAAAAATGGTACAATACCTATTGAAGGATCCGTGTCTCGGGTCTAGCTGCCGTGTTATAAACCGCCTGACTATAGAAGGAACCCAGTTGCTAATATAATTGTACGTTTGACAGGAGGTAGACAGACTGCGGTTGTACTTACTTCTTCGAAATCCAGCCTGTTACGGATTTATTTTCTCCGGCTGAGAGTCAAACCCTGGTCGTACTTATTGTGGCTGAAGCAGCCAGCTCTGGTTGTATTTCCTCGACTGAGGCTGCCAGTCCCTGGTATATTTGGCGGGATTGATAGTGCCAGTCCCTGATGGTACTTTCTGTGGTTGAACCAATGCTGGTATATTATCTGTGGCTGAATTCAGTCAGTCCCTGGTTGTATTTGCTGTGGTTGAATGCAGCTAGTGATTGGTACATTTGCTGTGGTTGACCCAGTCTCTGGTTTAATTCTCTGGCTGTGTGCAACCAGTCCCTGGTATATTTTCTGTGATTGCATACAGTGAGTCTCTGCTTTAGTTTCCCTGGCGGAATACAGCCAGCCTCTGTTGTGGCTGATTGCAGCCAGTGCCTCATGCAGTTTGTCCCTGTAGGAGTGCTGCCGCTCCGACTCCCAGCCTGTGCATTGCTCGGTCTCTCTCCAGTTGCAGCACCACCCAGCTGCTGAACAGCTCCACGCCATGACCTCATCACGTCCAATCAGGACGCGGGATCCCACATCATCAGTGCGCCTGCGCTCCGGCCTGGGGCGTTGTGGGAATGGGAGGCATTCCTGATTATTGTCCCATCACAAACTGTATCTTCCCTGCGCTCGCACTGTGCAACGTGTCATGCAGTGGGGACCGTTTTACTTTTAAAATTGTACCTTAGGTAACTGACATAAATGTTGATGATAATTTGTAAGTGAGCATTCATGAATAAAATGCGGTACCTAACAAATCTAGAGCTCCTTGGATGTAAAGGGGCATACAGGGTAGGACAAAGAAAAAAGGGCAGCTTATGACAGATACCAAGGGCTCAATACTGCAGAAATCCTAGAGGGGTATAGAAAGTGCAGGGGTGAAATTAAAAAGGAAATTAGGAAAGCAAAAAGCGGGTGTGAAAAAATAATGGCAAGTAAAATCAAGGAAAACCCAGAGATGTTTTATAAATACATTAAGAGCAAGAGGATAACTAAAGTAAGAGTAGGGCCTATTAGGAACCATAAAGGTAACCTATGTATGGTTCTTAATGTATACTTTGTGTCTGTTTTCACAAAAGAGAGGGACGATTCAGACATTGCAATCAGGGAGAAAGAGTGTGAAATATTAGATATAATAAACAGTGAAAGAGGTTTAGCATCTTTGAAAGTGGATAAATCCCCAGGCCCAGATGAAATGTATTTCAGACTGTTAAGAGAAGTAAGAGAGGAAATAGCAGAGGCTCTCACCATCATTGTCCAATCCTCTCTGGCTACAGGTGTGGTGCTGGAGGACTGGAGGACTGCTAACATGGTACCATTGTTTAAAAAGGGAGAAAGGGATAGATCAAGTAATTACAGGCCAGTCAGCCTTACCTCAGTGGTGGGAAAATTATTGGAAAAATTCTGAGGGACAGGATAAATCTTCATTTAGAAAGACACGGAATAATCAGGGACAGTCAGCATGGATTTGTTAAGGGAAGGTTGTGTCTGACTAACTTGATTGTTTTGAAGAGGTAACAAGAAGGGTTGATGAGGGTAGTGCGTTTGATGTAGTCAATATGGATTTTAGCAAGGCTTTTGATAAGGTTCCGCATGGCAGACTGGTCATGAAAGTATAAGCCCATGGGCTCCAAGGCAAAGTGGAAAGTTGGATCCAAAATTGGCTCAGATGCAGGAAACAAAAGGTAATGGTTGAATGGTGTTTTTGTGACTGGGAGGCTGTTTCCAGTGGGGTTCCACAGGGCTCAGTACTGGGTCATTTGCTTCTTGTGGTATATATCAATGATTTTGACTTGAACATAGGAAGTATGATTAAGAAGTTTGCAGATGATACAAAAATTGGCCATGTGGTTGATAATGAAGAAAAAAGCTGTAGACTGCAGGGAGGCATCAACGGATTGGCCTGGTGGGCAGAACAGTGGCAAATGGAATTCAATCCAGAGAAGTGTGAGGTAATGCATTTGAGGAGGGCTAACAAGGCAAGAGAATACACAATAAATGGTAGGACACTGAGAAGTGCAGAGAAACAGAGGGACCTTGGAGTGCATGTCCACAGATCCCTGAAGGTAGCAGGACAGGTAGATAAGGTGGTTAAGAAGGCATATGGGATACTTGCCTTTATTAGCCGAGGCATCTATATATATAAATCGGTACTTCTGTCTGTCTGTCTGTCTGTCATCGCGTGTGCGTCTGTCGGGTATGCGCTCGAAAGTTACAGGGCGTACCTACGCGCGCGTTACCTCCAAAGAAAGCTTATGCTTCCGAGACAGTTTTAAGCATATTTACGTTTCAGCCGGGCTAAAATCGCGCCCGCGGTATCCCAAAAACCTTAACGTTCCACTCATTAGCATCTCATTATCCGCTCATTAGCGACAGAGTGACCTCGAGCTCGACCAATCGTACGCCGGGTTGCTGGCGTGTGCCGCTGGGCCAATCGGTGCGTGTGTGGCCGGGCCTTATCCTTCTGAACCGAGGTGAGTCGCCGCCATCTTGATTCCAAACTTTTCCTTTCTTTTTCCCGCTTTCTGCGTCTTAAAAAAAAACGTTGCTTTTAAAACACATATTGTTTTAAAAAAAAATGATTTAGAAAGTAATTAACTTATCTAATCTCATTAATTTTCCTACCTTTCCCCATTTTTCCAGGTAGGCCTAGAAGCCTCGGCGTCTCCTCCGCACCCACGCCCGAGCTAGGCACCTCCCGGCCCCACTCGAAGGCTGGAGGGCCGAGCCTCAGCCCAGCACCGCTAGTGTGATAAAAATGATAACTTCCGGGAAGTTATGTCATCACTTCCTGTGAACTATGAACTATGAACTGTGTACATACCTCACTTCCTGTCATATGTCACTTCCTGTTGGACTGGTATAAATACTGGTCTGTTCAGTATTGTAAGAGGCTTCTACCAGAGGCATGGTAAAGACCTCTCTTGTGTATATAGTGTGTTTATAAGTTACTTAAATCTTACTTTAAAGTTACTTGATGGTAAGTCTCCTTTTTCTTACATCAATTTAAGTAACTTAAATATTTACACTGACAAATACTAGACCTTCAGACAAACTCGGAAGTTAAGGATCCAGGGAACCACCCATCATGGAGAAAATCCTTAGACCTATTCGTCTGGACTTGGACCCGAATACACCAGCAGCTGGCAGGGTATGGAAGCATTGGTATCGTACTTTTGAGAATTTTCTGGATGAATGTAAAGCGAATGCTCCTGCTAAATTGAAGATACTTGTCAATTATGTGACCCCAAAAGTGTTCGAATATGTTGATGACTGGGATAATTACGAAGAGGTGATTCGGGCACTTAAGAAACTGTATGCGAAGACCCCAAATGAGCTCTATGCTAGACATCTACTGGCCACAGCCCGACAAGGGCCAGGGGAATCAATTGACGAATTCCTGCAAGAACTTCGCAGGCTCAGCGTAGATTGTAACTTTCAGGCAGCCTCAGCTGAGCTGTACCGCCAAGAAATGATTCGTGATGCTTTCATCTGCGGGATTGCCTCGCCATTTATACGCCAGCGTCTACTAGAAAGTAAAACACTTGAGCTACAAAAAGCTTTTGACCTAGCTTGTTCACTGGATTTGGCAAAGAGAAATGCAGACCTCTATCAGCTGCCCAGATCTCGATCTGCTGCTGTAGCTGCAACCAGACAATTCAAGCGGTCTCAGGTGAACCCTATCATGGGGGAATCTAATTCTGATAATTCTGATGAAGAAGAGGAGGACGACCCCACTTTAGCAGCCTCTTGGCAATCTAGGAAGGAATGCTTCTTTTGTGGAGATGCTTTTCACCCTAGGAAAACCTGCCCTGCTCGCAATGCAATCTGCAGTTATTGCGGGAAAAAAGGACACTTTGCTAAAGTTTGCCTATCAAGGGCCTCTACGAGGGCCAATCCAGCTAAGGCCTACCGAACTGCCCCAATTAGGGCCTATCAAGATGCTCCAGCTAGGACCTATCAAGCTTCCTCTCGAGCTCTCTCCCGAAGAAGCACACCGAGAGTTTTAGCCACTCTCTGTGCAACGACACCAATTACAGCTGCTTGCCCACAGAACCTGTCTCATGCAGCCACAAAAATTTCAATTAAAGGGCATACCTTAGATGCCTTAATTGACTCAGGAAGTACTGATAGTTTCATTAAGGAACAGATTGTTGCGAAATTGAAACTACATGTCTTCCCATCGGACCAGGCAATTGCGATGGCCCAGTCATCACTTAATACCAGAATCTCCGGCTTTTGTGTTGTTGATATGACACTTCATGGTCGTATGTATCCCTCCACCCGACTTTCGGTGCTCAAGGACTTATGTAGTGATCTCCTCTTAGGGCTGGACTTCCAAAAACAGCATAAGAAACTCACCATTGAGTTTGGTGGATCCAAACCCGGACTTACTATTTCTAATATACCGTCTAAATTACCATTTTGTGCATTATCAGCAGCTTCACTTGATGAACCCTCATTATTTGCCAGTATTCCGCCTCAACGCCAACCGATAATAACGAAATCGCGGCGCTTTAATCAGGAAGACCAATCTTTTATTGCGGCTGAAATCTCTCGACTTCTAGCAGAGGATATCATTGAACCATGTTCGTCGCTCTGGCGGGCTCAAGTCGTCATTGTCAAGAACCCTCTAAAACCTCACAAACAGCGACTATGCATCGATTATTCGCAAACCATCAATCAATATACCGACTTGGACGCCTACCCATTGCCACGCATTGATGATATGGTTAATAAACTGGCCGAATACAAAGTGTTCTCAACTTACGATTTAAAAAGTGCCTATCATCAGTTACCCTTGAAGGTCTCAGATAAGCAGTACACAGTTTTTGAGGCTAATGGACGGCTGCACCAATTTCGTCGCCTCCCATTCGGGGTTACTAATGGAGTGGCTGTCTTTCAACGGGCAATGGATGGCCTGGTTAAGCAGGAAAACCTAAGGGACACTTTTCCCTATCTTGATAACATTACCATTGCAGGTCACGATCAACAGGAACACGACTCCAACCTCCAAAAATTTCGGGATGCCCTCCATCGCCGTAATTTGACCCTGAATGAATCCAAATCTGTTGAGTCGCAACTGACCATCAACATCCTTGGCTACTGCGTAGGCAATGGTATCATTAAGCCAGACCCAGAAAGACTTCGCCCGCTCCAAGAGCTCCCGTCACCTAAGAATCCGGCTTCTTTACGTCGGGCTCTCGGTCTGTTTGCATACTACACTAAATGGATTCCTCATTTTTCAGACAAAATCCAACCCTTGCTGCATGCTAGATCATTTCCACTGGGAACAGCGGCTGTTGCAGCCTTTAACCTTCTCAAAAAACAGTTGGAGAAAGCGGCTCTTCACTCCATTGATGAGAATCTCCCTTTCGTGGTTGAATGTGATGCCTCGGAGGTGGCGATCTCGGCTACTCTGAATCAGGAAGGTCGTCCTGTAGCATTTATGTCCAGGACCTTACAAGGTGCCGAGCTACATTATCCTCCGGTTGAGAAAGAAGCCACAGCCATCATAGAGGCAGTACGGAAGTGGAACCATTTTCTAGCTCGCCAGCACTTTACATTGATCACGGACCAACGATCAGTCGCCTTCATGCCCGATAATCGAAAACGAACCAAAATTAAGAATAATAAAATACAACTTTGGAGGATGGAACTGGCCTCTTTTGGTTATACCATTCTCTATCGGCCTGGCAAGGAGAATGTGGCCCCGGACACCCTCACACGGGCATTCTGCTCCACTATGTCATCCTCCACTCTCATGGATGTCCACAATGGTTTGTGTCATCCTGGCGTTACGCGCATGCTACATTTCGTACGATCACGGAATCTCCCTTTTTCCACTGGAGATGTAAAGAAAATATGCTCAGAATGCCTGCTTTGTGCGGAATTAAAACCTCAGTTCTTCCGCCCCTCAGATGGTATACTCATACATGCAACCCAACCGATGCAACGACTTAGCATCGATTTTAAGGGCCCAGTGCCCTCTTCAACTCGGAACACATATTTGCTCACCATGATCGACGAATATTCACGTTTTCCGTTTGCCTTCCCCTGCTCCAATATGCTGGCGTCCACAGTAATCTGCTGCCTTGAGCAGGTATTTTCTCTCTGTGGCATGCCGGCTTATATTCACTCAGATCGGGGTCCATCCTTTATGTCAAGGGAACTCAAGGACTACCTCTCAGAGCGGGGAATTGCTACAAGCAAAACAACACCATACCATCCCATCGGAAATGGGCAGGTAGAGAGGTATAACGGTATCATCTGGAATTCCGTACGTCTCGCTTTAAGATCTCGGGGCCTACCAGACCAGCAATGGGAAACAGTGCTTCCAGATGCATTGCACTCTATACGGTCCCTGCTTTCTACAGCCACAAATACTACACCTCATGAGCGGTTTTTTGGATTCCAGCGTCGCTCATCTCATGGGACATCACTCCCGTCATGGCTAACTACTCCTGGACCTGTATTACTCCGAAGATACGTTCGGACGTCTAAAAATGACCCTCTCGTAGACGAGGTCGAACTAACCGATGCCAACCCCACCTATGCAAACATACGATATTCCGACGGCCGAGAATCTACCGTATCATTACGGGATCTGGCTCCCTGCCCACCAGGACCTAGTGGGACATCGGGTGATGGCATTTCACCAGGAAACTCTTGGGACCTATCGGGTACCCCTCTCCAGGATCCTGATCGGACACCAACTAGCTTGGTGCCGGTAGAACCCCGTGCTCAAGGTTGCGACCCTCCCAGTACCGCGCATGAAAGTACTGATCCGCCACAGACCAGCTCTGCACCTCCCTCTGAACAGAGGCAGTCCGACTTTGAACCTATTGGGGCTCGTACTCGAAGCCATGATCTCCCCGACCCTTCACAGGGCAATCCAGGCCACACAGACTCTGACCAATGGCCAACCGCATGTAAGCGGACCAGTGACCCTCTACGACAGGAATCCAAATGGGTGCGACTCTTCCTTGTTCGGCAGCTGCGGACCAAAAGGTAGACCACAGCCTCCTAATCCTGCAGGAGGGAAGAATGTGATAAAAATGATAACTTCCGGGAAGTTATGTCATCACTTCCTGTGAACTATGAACTATGAACGGTGTACATACCTCACTTCCTGTCATATGTCACTTCTTGTTGGACTGGTATAAATACTGGTCTGTTCAGTATTGTAAGAGGCTTCTACCAGAGGCATGGTAAAGACCTCTCTTGTGTATATAGTGTGTTTATAAGTTACTTAAAGCTTACTTTAAAGTTACTTGATGGTAAGTCTCCTTTTTCTTACATCAGCTAGGGTGCGCGCGCAGCAGGAGCTGAGACGCGGCGTCTCTCTCTGGCTCGGCCGGGGGGCGAGGCTTGCTGAGCGTCCAGCGTTACCCTGGCAACCGGGGCCGCCGGCCGTCTCGCACAGCCGCAATCGGCGGTCTTCACCTCGGGGGGGGGGGGCGCCGCGCGTGCAGCAGGAGCAGCTGAGACGCGGCGTCTCTCTCTCTGGCTCGGCCGGGGGGCGGGGCTTGGTCAGCGTCACGGTTACCCTGGCAACCGGGCCCGCCGGCCGAGCCAGAGAGAGACGCCGTGTCTCAGCTCCTGCTGCGCGCGCAATTGGCGGTCTTCACCTCGGGGGGGGGGCCGCGACCCTCGGGGGGGGGCCGCGACCCTCGGGGGGCTCCCGCCCTCCCTTCCCCACCCCCGCCCTCCCTTCCCCCCCCCCGCCCTCCTCCCTTCCCCCCACCCTCCCTTCCCCCGCCCTCCCCTCTCCCCCCTCCCCTCCCCCCCTCCCTCCCTCTCTTCCCCCCAGTCGCTCTCTCTCTTCCCCCCAGTCGCGCTCTCTCTTCCCCCCAGTCGCTCTCTCTCTCTCTTCCAACAACAACATTCCCTCGAAAAAGCCTCAGCACCGCCGGGCACTTCAGCTAGTATAATATAAGAGCAGGGAGGTTATGCTTGAAGTGTGTAAAACACTAGTTAGGCCGCAGCTAGAGTACTGTGTACAGTTCTGGCCACTACATTACAGGAAGGATGTGATTGCATTTGTGAGGGCACAGAGGAGATTTGCGAGGATGTTGCCTGGGCTGGGAAATTTTAGCTATGCGGAAGGATTGGATAGGCTGGGGTTGTTTTCTTTGGAACAGAAGAGGCTGAGGGGAGACCTAATTGAGGTGTATAAAATTATGAGGGGCCTAGATAGTGTGGATAGGAAGGACCTATTTCCCTTAGCAGAAGGGTCAATAACCAGGGGGCATAGATTTAAAGTAATTGGTCGGAGGTTTAAAGGGAATTTGAGGAGAAATGTTTTCACCCAGAGGGTGGTGCGGGGTCTGGAACTCACTGCCTGAATGGGTGGCAGAAGCAGAGACCCTCATCACATTTAAAAAGTACTTGGATATGCACTTGAAGTGCCTTAACCTTCAGGGCTAAAGACCAAGTGCTCGAAGGTGGGATTAGGCTGGCTAGCTCCTCGTCGGCCGGACGGACACGATGGGCCGAATGAACTCCTCCTGTGCCGTAAATTTCTATGATTTTCGTCTATAAAGAAGTCATTGGTTTCCGTGACAACAAATGGCGTCGCAACAGCCTCATTGATGCCCACGCGCTACGGGCCGCCAGGCGCATGCGCTCCTGTTGCTGCGTCTTCTGGGTGTTGTCGTCACGAAGTTGCTGAGACTGCAAACACGAGCGAACTGGGCAATCCTGGCTGCCGCCGGAAGCTGCGGTTGTCATGGCATTGCGCGCGCCTGTGAATGGGAAATGGTTATGGACGACCCGAGCGTGTGGTTGGAACCGGAGAGATTTAGTCGAGCGGGCCGGTCCAGGCAGCCCGCAGAACTGCGAGCGTTCACTGCCACTCCCCTCGTCGTCGACTTCCACAGACTACTACGTCTAAAAAATGCAACCGGCGGCCTGATAGCAGGGGTAAGAGAGGCAGCTAACAGCAAGTTGTCTGTGGTAAGGAGGACAGTCGTCAGGGACAATAGCGCCAACTAACAGTAAACTACCACTGCCAGGCGTAAGAGAGGCAACTAACTGCTCATACTAAGGCTAAGAAAGGCAAACTTTCACTGGCAGGGGACAAGCCCGTCACTTTCAGATACAATGCAACCATTTACGTACCCCTCTTGAACAGAACCCCCACCCCAAAAAACGGTGGCTAATTTAGAAAAATCTCTGGAAAGTTCCCTGTTGACTTGCTAAGGCTGGAGCATTGCTGTATGAGACAATGATATCTTATTACTCGTTTTCCTTCCATCTAATTAACAACTTGCCTTTTATAACTGGAAATGCCCACTTTTCTCAGGAACTTTGTGTGAGTCTCTTTTAAATCAACAAGCTCAGACTAAGCAAAGGTAAGCCAACATAAATGAACAAATTATGTGATTTAGAAAGGAAAAGTAACCTCTACAAATCCTAGTGGGGAAGGGGTTCACCGGGATGAATATAAGAAAATGCAGAAATGTGTTAAGAGTGATCACGGGTGAAGAAAAAAGCATGGTAGCTGTCTTGTTTTGCACACTTTGTACAAAAATAATAACTTGCAGGACAACGGAGTATTACAGTTTAAACTTTTTTATGAAGCATTAGGTCTGATCTTAACCATACAGCACAGTGGGGAAAAAGATGGTGTTAGGACCCCTAGCCTGGGTCTTCCAAACAATAGAAGTCCTTACAGATGCCTGCAGGCCAATGACAACTCGGCGTGTGATCACGTGAATATAATAGGTATTCCTTACAGATGCCTGCGGGCCAATGATAATTCAATATGCAAATGTTACAGTAGCAGAGGCTAAACATAACAGTCCCACTCCAGGGACTTGCGCACATAAAGCTAGGCTGACACGCCAGTGCAGTGCTGAGGGAGTGCTACACTGTTGGACGTGCTGTCTTTCGGATGAGACGTTAAACCGAGGCCCCGTCTTTGCGCTCAGGTGGACGTAAAAGATCCCATGGCACTATTTTGAAGAGGAGCAGGGGAGTTATCCTCGGTGTCCTGGCCAATATTTCTCCCTCAACCAACATAACAAAAACAGATTATATGGTCATTTTCACATTGTTGTTTGTGGGAGCTTGCTGTGTGCAAAATGGCTGCAGTGTTTCCCACATTACGACAGTGACTCCACTTCAAAAGTACTTTATTGGCTGTAAAGCGCTTTGAGACGTCCGGTGGTCGTGAAAGGCACTATAGAAATGCAAGTTTTCCTTTTTCTTTCTTTTAAAAGTGTAGTCAGAATTGGTGAAAACCATAGAAAATGAAAATTGACTTGTAACTGAGGATGAGCACAAGATTGTAAATATTCTGAATGATTACTTCCTTTTAAGTATTCATTAAGGAAGATGAGAGAAACATGCACTCCCCAAACAGATATACCAAAGTAAAATCAATAACTTTGATATGAGAGAATGGATGTCTCAGACAGGCTAAAGGGGCTCAAAACAAGAAATTACCAAAGATGGATGGTATTTATGCTAGAGTCCTGAAAGAGACAAAGGAGGAAACTTATGTGGCACTGACTATCATTATGAGGGAGTCAGTGGACATTGGGGAGGTACCTTTTGATTTGGAACCAGGCCAGTATGGTGTGCATATTCAAAAATGATGAGAAAACAAACTCAAGACAACTACTGATTCATTAGACTCGCTTCCATTCCGTGTGAAATAATAGAATCAATTGCCAGGAGTTATTTTAAGGATTATCTTTATAATAACCTAGGAAACTGTAGCAAACATGGATTTAACGAAAGAACCTGTTGTGGCGGAGCCACCAAGAGACTCAGGGCAATTAGTAATAATCCCTTTATCTACAGTGTAGTGCAGCTGTGGACTGCACCTTTAAACTGTCTGTTAACTATACTGTATGTACTCCTGCACTCTGCATGATGACGTCATGACGCCGATCACGTGACCGCCAGTGGCGCGAAGAACGCGATGACGTCAGCTTCCAGAACCTTCCAGCAGTCGTCGAGTGCCTTGCAACCTGAACAGACTTGTGGACATCTTCTCCTGTAGTTTACTAGCTAACTTCGTTGTTTATTAAACTTTGTTATTTTGATTCACTGAGTCGAACTCCATTATTCGGATAGGAACCTTCGTTCCTACATTGGTGACCCCGATCTCGTCGGACAACTTTCGTTGAGATTCCATAATGAACACGAATGCCGTCGCCCTCAAACTGCCGCAGTTCTGGGAACAGCAACCAGCAGCATGGTTTTTCCAGGCAGAAGCCCAGTTTGCACTCCGGGAGGTTACAGCGGATTCGACCCGTTATTACTACGTGGTCTCCGCTCTCGACAGCGCCACGACCTCGCGGGTCGTCAGCCTCCTTGGCAATCCACCGGCTGAGGGCAAGTATGAAGCTCTAAAAACCCGTTTGCTACAGGTGTTTGATCTCAATAAGTCGGAGCGCGCACGCAGGCTTATTTCTATGCCCGGCCTCGGCGACTCAAAACCATCGGAACTGATGAGCCAGATGCTCACGCTTTTGGGTTTGGAGCCCCAATGCTTTTTGTTCCGCGAACTCTTCCTCTGCCAGGTACCTGAACCAGTTCAAGCGGCCTTGGCCAATTCTGCCATCACGGACTGTGCTGAGCTCTCTGCAGAGGCAGACAAGATATTTACGGTTACACAGCAGTGTTGTGCAGCCACAAGGCGCCCTTCCCCCGCGCGAGCGAAGCCCAGCCCTCCTCCAGCAGGCTGGTGCGCGTACCACGCACGTTTTGGCGCCAAATTTCGATGCTGCCGTCCTCCCTGCAGTTTCTCCCCGAAAAAAAAAAAAAAAAGACTTCAGCAAGCCTGCACTTTTCGAGACAGACAGCAGGGTCTGAAAAACACGTTCAGGTCGCCATGGCGGTCGGTTCAGCGGGAAAACTCCTTTACATTACGGATTCCATGACGGGACGACGATTCCTGTGCGACACTGGTTCCCAGTGCAGTATTCTGCCAACTTCAAAGCTGGATCTACAATCCGGCGGGCACAGTCCTTCCCTCGTGGCAGCTCATGGCGCGGCTATTCGCACGTTCGGAAAACGGACAGTCAATTTAACCTTCGCCGGACAGCGTTTTGTGTAGGAGTTTATTACAGCTAAGGTCTCACAGACCATCCTGGGGGTCGATTTCTTCTGTGCCAACGGCTTTCTGGTCGACATCCAACACTGCCGACTCATTAATGCGTCCACTTTGCATGCGGTGCCCTGCCACCGCAGCGCCGCCGTGTCCTGGTCGGTCGCCTGTGCAGTTCCATCGCAGGACAGGTTTACGCGTCTGCTCGGCGAGTTCCCGGAGCTCACCAGGCCGGCTTTTTCGGCTGCAGTCACGAGGCACGGTGTGGCGCATCACATCACCACAACAGGATCGCCTGTTTACGCTCGGGCGCGAAGATTAGAACCCGGCAAGCTTGCAGCTGCAAAGGCTGAGTTTCAGACCATGGAGCGCCTCGGGATCATCCGACGCTCCGACAGTCCTTGGTCCTCCCCACTGCACATTGTACCTAAACCAGGCGGCGGATGGCGGCCTTGCGGTGATTACAGACACCTAAACGAGGCCACTACACCGGACAGGTATCCAATACCCCATATACAAGATTTTTCAGCACATCTGGCGGGCAACTCCGTATTTTCCAAAGTGGATCTCGTCCGCAGATATCACCAAGTCCCTGTGCACCCTCAAGACGTCCCCAAAACAGCGGTCATCACTCTGTTTGGGCTGTTTGAGTTCCTCTGAATGCCGTTCGGTTTGGAAAAACGCGGCTCAGGCCTTCCAACGGCTAATGGACTCTGTTACGGGATCTGCCTTTTATTTTCGTTTACTTAGATGACATTCTCATAGCCAGCAAGGATTTGAAGGAACACATGGTGCATTTACGCACACTCTTTGCCCGTCTCAGCCAACATGGCCTTATCAACCCAGCCAAATGCAAGTTTGGGGTATCCAGTATTGACTTTCTGGGGCACAAGATTACCTCAGAAGGCGCCGTTCCACTGGCCACCAAGGTAGCGGCATTTACGGCATTCCCGCGACCTCACACAGTCAAATCCCTTCAGGAGTTTCTGGGGATGGTGAATTTTTATCATCGTTTCGTCCCCAAGGCAGCCCAGTTAATGCAGCCCGTGTACGAAGCACTCAAAGGGAAGTCGGGCAAGGACGTTATCACTTGGACACCGCAGATGGACCAGGCGTTCCTCGACACCAAGGCGGCGTTGGCAGACGCAACGATGCTTGCACACCCACTCCTGGGCGTGACAGTCGCCCTCACTACGGATGCCTCCGACTACGTCATCGGGGCGGTCCAGGAACAATGGGTCGACGGGACTTGGCAGCCGTTAGCCTTTTTCAGCCGCCAACTGCGCAAGAACGAGCGAAAGTATAGCACTTTTGACAGGGAGTTGCTGGCCCTGTTTTTGGCCATCCGACATTTCCGTTTTCTCCTAGAAGGGCGCCCGTTCACTGCATTCGTGGACCACAAGCCTCTCACTTTCACGATGGCCAAAACGGCAGAACCGTGGTCAGCTCGGCAGCAGCGCCACCTCACATTTATATCTGAATTTACGACGGATTTACGGCACGTGTCCGGCAAGGATAATCTCGTGGCTGATTGCCTCTCCCGCGCTCCAGTCCAGGCAGTTCACCTGGGCATCGATTTCGTCAGATTGGCGGAAGATCAACTGGCAGATCCCGAAGTGCAGGCATTTTGGTCCACGCCTTCCAGTTGGCAGGTAGCCAATGTTAAGTTTCAAGCAGCAGGCACCACGCTCTTGTGCGACACATCCATGGGAGTGCCCCGGCCCATTGTACCGGTCGAATGGCGTAAGAAAATATTCCAGGCTATACATGGTTTATCGCACCCGGGGATGCGAGCTTCACAACGTCTCATGTCCCGCAAATTTGTTTGGAAAGGAATGCATTTGGACGTCCGGGACTGGACAAACAATTGCGTCGAGTGTCAAAAATCGAAGGTCCATCGTCATGTCAAGGCTCCAGTGGCCACCTTCCCGGTGCCAGAACGACGTTTCGATCATGTACACGTGGACTTAGTGGGTCCTCTTCCCGTGTCGCGGGGTTTCACGCATCTCCTGACGGTGGTGGACTGTACCACCAGGTGGCCGGAAGCGATTCCCTTGGTCGCTACCACTGCAGCAGACGTCTCCAGAGCGTTCATTTCATCGTGGGTGGCTCGGTTCGGGGTGCCAGCCGACATCTCCTCTGACCGAGGTCCGCAATTCATGTCGGAGTTGTGGAACGCAGTTGCACAGGGCTTGGGTACCAAGCTGCACCATACCACCGCTTACCATCCGCAGGCGAATGGCCTGTTAGAGGTTTCATCGATCTCTCAAGGCGTCCCTCCGTGCCAGCTTGCGTGGACCCAACTGGGTGGACAGACTCCCCTGGGTGATGCTAGGCCTCCGCACAGCCCCCAAGGTTGATCTCCAGTCTTCATTGGCTGAGCTAGTCTATGGTCAGACACTTCGAGTACCAGGTGACTTTCTCCCTCCACACACTGAACCGTGGTCTGCAGCTCAGCAGCTCCTCCAGCATCACGAGGCGGCCAGGAATTTCCTGCCTATTCCAACCTTGCATCACAACCTACAGAGGCCTCATGTCCTGGCAGAGCTCATGAGCTCTGATTACGTCTTTATTCGGCAGGACGGCCACAGAGACCCGCTCAGACCGCCTTATGCTGGACCGTTTCGTGTCATCTCGGGAGAAAAACATTTCACGGTCTAAGTGGGCGGCAAGTCCGATACCATCTCTATCGACCGACTTAAACCAGCCCATCTAGATCGGAGTGAACCAGTCGTGGCTGCCCAGCCACCTCGCCGTGGACGACCACCGTTGACCGCCAGACCAGTTATTCAACGGCCCGCCATTTAACCGCCTGCATCGGCCTCATCCTTGCCCACACCACCTGCTATTGTTTCCTCCACGCCTGATGCGCCGCTGCAGACACAGCCAAGCACCAGCTCGTTTCCCAACGTTCCACCTCCGCTGCCTGAGTTTCGTCGTCGTTCGGGCAGGCTCATCAAACCTCCTGCTCGTTTGCCACTGGCTGTTAAAGAGAATTCTGGGGGGGCGCCTGTGGCAGAGCCACCAAGAGACTCAGGGCAATTAGTAATAATCCCTTTAACTACAGTGTAGTGCAGCTGTGGACTGCACCTTTAAACTGTCTGTTAACTATACTGTATGTACTCCTGCACTTTGCGTGATGACGTCATGACGCCGATCACGTGACCGCCAGTGGCGCGAAGAACGCGATGACGTCATGATGTCGGCTTCCAGAACCTTCCAGCAGTCGTTGAGTGCCTTGCAACCTGCACAGACCTGTGCACATCTTCTCCTGTAGTTTACTAGCTAACTTCGTTGTTTATTAAACTTTATTATTTTGATTCACTGAGTCGAACTCCATTATTCGGATAGGAACCTCCGTTCCTACACTGTTTATATAGTACTTCTCATGTCCTCAGGATGTCCCAATTTAAAAGGGGGTAGATCCTGTCTGACCATCCTCCTGGACTTATTTGAGGAAGTGACATCTCAAGTGGTCTGTGGAAAGCCATATGACATTGGGGACCTAGATTTCCAATGGGCGTTTGACAAAGTTGCACACAAACCGGCTATCAGTCAAACTCATAGCTGTGGGGATTCAGGGTAAATCCTGGGAATAAATTAGAAACTGGCTGAAGGGTAGAAAACAATGAGTACATGGTAGAGGAGTTATGTCTGATGGGGTTTGCGGGGGGGTGGGTGTGTAGGAGCGAGGTGGTACTGATTGGGGTGCCCCAGGGTTTGATATTGAGACCAGTACTGTAACCTTGATTCAGAAATAATGCAAAGTGGTCAGATGTACTGATGCCTAAATGGGAGGAGCATTGGAATTGGGGAAGCAATTCACAAAGGTTAACAAATTGGATAAAGTATGTAAGTGGGCAGAAAAATGGCTGATGGAATTTAAGAGACAAGTGTAAAGTACTGCACATGCGAAGCATGTCCAACTAATGCAAAGCATCAATCAAAAAAGCCAATAGAATGTTGAACTACATAACCAAAACAGTGGAATATAAGTCAGAGAACATCATGATCAAACTGTAGAGTGTTCTGGACAGACCACTCCTTGAGTTCTGGGTCCAGTTCTGGTTGTCGAGATATGGGAGATATTCAAGCATTGGAGACATTGCAAAGAAGAGCCACGAGGCTGATTCCTAGTTCAGAGGTTTGTGTTATAAGGAAAGACTGGAGAAACTTGGGCTTTTCAGCCTGTAATGAAGATGTCAGAGGGTATACAAGACAGTTAAGGATGTGGAAGAGGTAAATCTAGAATATGACTTTAAATTAAATTGAGAGTAGACAAGGGGTTACAAGTTCAAACAAACAGGTTCTAAATTTGCCTTTTATCAGGAAATTCTTCATGCAAAGAGTGATCAATACATGGAATGGACTTCTGAGTAAAGTAATGGAGCCAAAACCCCTGGAATCACTTTTTTAAAAATGTGTTTATGGGATGTGGGCGTCGCTGGCAAGACCAGCACTTATTGCCCATCCCTAATTGCCCTTGAGAAGCTGGTGGTGAGCTGACTTCTTGAACTGCTGCAGCCCATGTGGTGAAGGTACTCCCACAATGCTGTTAGATAGGGAGTTCCAGGATTTTGACCCAGTGACGATGAAGGATCGGTGATATACTTCTAAGTCAGGATAGTGTGTGACTTGGAGGTGGTGGTGTTCCCATGTGCCTGCTGCCCTTGTCCTTCTAGGTGGAAGAGGTTGCAGGTTTGGGAGGTGCTGCTGAAGAAGCCTTGGCGAGTTGCTGCAGTGCATCTTGTAGTTGGTACATACTGCAGCCATGGTATGCCAGAGGTGGAGGGAGTGAATGTTTAAGATGGTGGATGGGGTGCCAATCAAGCGGGCTGCTTTGTCCTGGATCAGTTATTCAATTGGATATTGAAATGGCGGCATGTAGGGTCCTTCTGGATGGATAGATAAATTCTGGGGCCAGTATAAGGGTGCTGTTTAATCCAAGAGCTGTTGGAGAAGTGGGGAATGATCCAGTAGCCATTGGAGGAGTGGAGAAGGAACCATTTGAAGCTGCTCCAAGGGATCAGTAGAGGATCAGAGTTTGATCAGGACACACTGCGGGAGCAGCGTTAAACCCAGGAACAAGGTGCAGCCCAAAAGCGAGCAGGAGAGGGAAGAACAGGGGCACAGTGGAGGAGAGCAGGGTCCAGGATCCAACGCAACAGATTAAAGCCCAAAAACTGCTGGGCGAGTGGATTTCAGTCCAGGACTGAACCCAAGAAGTAACATCAGATTTTTAAAAAGTTACCATTTGGTAGCAGGCAGGAAATTCCAGGTGGTCTAGTAGAAGAGCAAAGTTCCTGCAGCAGAGGAGTCCAGAACATTGGGGATATCAGAATACAGGTGATGAAAGCAGAATCCAGTTCAGATACAGTGAACGTCTTGGGACATTTTATTACAGTAAAGATACTATAAAATGCAATTTGAAGTAGTAGCTGGAAGAAACATAGGTTGCCAGGCTGCCAATGAAAATACAAGGGTAGAAATTCATCTGGAGTGGCAACGCAAAACAGACGATAGCGAATCAGCAGCCCGTTTTACACTCTGCCCAGTTCTCATTTCTGTTGAAGTAACTTGTTACCCAGCTGACCCACCAGTTTGCTGACTCACCACACCTTTGTAAAACAAGCAAAATAGAACTGCCTGTGGCTTTTCCTTCATAGTTAATCTGGATTTATACTGTAATATTCAAATTTTCTGCGTATCGATATGTCAGTAGTCTCTGCTAAGCCTTGTTATGGCACTGAAATGAATTTATATAGATAATACCAAGCAATGTTCTGCTTTGTTATCTTGAAATACATTATCGTGCTGCAGTACACAATCTTGTGTATTAGCTGCAGATGGAGAAGGTTTTATTTTTCCATCTTGGCCCTGCAATGCTGCAGACATCACTCTGCTGAAAGTGGCTGATTTGATTCTGAGCTGGTATATTTCGTCGAAGGGCTCAGTTCTATTCCATCTTTATGCTGTGATCTGACCCGAGGGCTGTTACCCCCTACCCCATAATTGTATGACTGTAGCTTTGGAGCTTGCAGCAGCTGCAACTTGTTTGGACACCAACGCTTATGACAAGACAACTTGATAAACCAAAGGTTGTACTTTTGTTGTTTGTGAGATAATTGGGATGATTGGCGTGCCTTTACTGTGGGGTTTGATATGTGGATATCCCTGCTTGTTGATGAAAAGCATTTCATATTTCATTTACGGCAGTTTGTACTTCATATTTCATTTACACCTCTTTTATTTGTCATGGGTACAGCGGGCTTATTTTTGGTGCAGCAATATCTGTACTCCTGTACCGCTGAAAGGTTTAATGAATGGCATTGAACAGCTGTCTGCATTGTTGATATTTCTTCTCCCAACCTGAGGATTTTCCTTCTTTCGTTGAAATGTGTGAAGATGGAATGCCTTGGATTAATTGTCCTTTTGTGTAGTGCTAGGCATGTATGATGGGAGAGGACATGATGCAACTGACATGGAGGGGGAAGAGTGAGAAAAGTATGTGAGGGCAGAAGATATGAAAATGCACAGAGACCAGAATAGCAGTTTACTGAGAGAACTCCCAACCACTTGGTTATACATTTAATATTTTGTAGCTGACGCTTCCCCTCCCCCACCACCATGATTTGCGGCTCTAGCAAAGAACCACAAAACGAGGCTTCTGTTGTAAATACCTTTTAACTATTGTTGCCTTTTAAGAAAATTGCACTGTGCAGTATTCTTAAATGTTAATATAACGTATACGTGTAGTCACTTCTGTGAGTAAACATGTAGCGAAGTTTGAATTGCTCATTTCATTTACTTAAAAAAAAAATCAGATTGTGACTTTGATCAAAAGATGAAATTTGTTTCCTTAATTAATAGCAGTTTGTTTAATAGAGAGAACTGGTTTGCATCATTGTGATGATTTGTACGACAGCAGAGAAATGCAAAATGTCAATGTCGTCCTGCAGATTCAATTTTGTATTTGATCAGTTTTCGATAAACAAATATAATATAAAGATATGTGGGAATATAAATACCTAAGGTGTTTAAAAACAAGTCATTGAAAAATATAGGAGACTTTTTTGATATTTGCTTTGTGATCAGAGGTTCAGTATTACAGGGTATTCCTTTTTTGAGGGACAAACTTGTGTGAGGATGAGAAAAGCTGAATTTGGCATGTAAAAACAGAACTATGCTAAATTGAATTTACAAAGTCTCTTGAACTCAATCTGAAGCTGTTCTTGTGAGTGGTAATAGACCATTACAATTGTTATTACTGTACGTTTAGTTAGTATCTGCCAAGTATTGCACTCATAGTATGATTTATTTATGAATCATGATATTGACCAGAATCTTTACTTGAGAGTTGGGGCGGGTGCGTGTGGCCGTGTAGCGGGTCGCCATCCCGAAGTTTTTAACAGCGCTTTCTGCACTGCGTCTTTAATGCAATGACATCAATTGAAACAGTCATGCGGGTTTCCCGGCCCAATTAAATGGAGTGGGTCTGCTGATGTCAGCGGTGAGTTTTCAGCTCAGATATTTGAAGGCGCCATGCACACGTCCCAGTTGAATGTTGTTGGAGGAGGCATAAAGGTGGCACAAAGGAGAGGTAGCAATTGCTCGATATCACAGAGATTTGTGTGGGTCCAAGCAGACATGGAGTCACAGCGGCAGAAGGCTGCGCCAAGATTCTCTGATGCCTCCCTGGAAGTCCTGATCCAGGGAGTCAGAGCGCATAAGAAGGTCCTGTTCCCTGGAGATGGGTGCAAAAAGAGCAGCCAGAACCACCATGGCTGGAGATCGTGGAGGAGGTCAGCAGCAGAGATGTAGTAAGGCAGCCCTGGATCCAGTGCCAGAAAATATTCAATCTCATGAGGTCAGGAAAGGTGAGTGCAATGCCACATTCAACTACATCCTGATGTGCGTGTCACCCCAACCCCATCACTCTGCTTTCCCAAGCCTACTCCTGCATGTCGATCCTCATATCGACCTACCCTACAAGGTGCACCCATCCCTCACTCTCTGTGTACCTACTCACATCCCCATCTGACTAACCACCACTGACACTTCCTATGATTGCATGAGGGCGAGTAACGCTACAGGAGGAGGCCATTTGGCAATGTCATGCCACTCCCTCAGTCACCCTCTACAGATGTAGCCCATCCATTCCCTACACTCATTCCAATACTCACTCAAAGTTCTCTTCTTTCCTTCCTTGCAGGAGAAGAGAGCCCAGAACAACAGGGAGAGGCAACGAACCGGAGGTGGCCCTCCAATTTACACCAACTTGACTCCAGCAGAGGAGGTGCTACAAATCACTGGAGTTGTAGAGCTGCTGATGGTGGGAGATGGAGAGAGGGGGAACCTCCCAGCAACCTGGTGACAGAATTAAATATCATACAGCCACATGGCATACAACAGTCACTCATAGTGACTTTGTCAGCAGCCAGTGAAATGTCATCACGTGCATTATGGTAACATTGCGGATTCTTATAATTACATTTCTAATTCATGTCTTTACTCTCCTGCAGGTCCATCAAGTGCCCTCTTAACTCTTCCCCCCCCCCCCCCCCCCCACTGTCCAGCCGGAGGAGGAAGACGACTCCTCAGAGGAAGCTCCACTCTGAGGGTGCATCGTCATCAGACCCATGCTCTCCCAACACCAGTGCAGAAACGCGCACCTCGGTGAGTCCAGCAAAATATAGAGTAGTGTTGTCACCTGATGTCTCTCAGATCACAAGTGAGCAAGAGCAGATGGTGAAGACAGGGATGGCAGTGGAGTGTCCTCGCCGGAGAGCGCATACACTCCCAGCTCTGCTCAGCCATGTGCAGATGCTGAACCTCGGGGGGGCTGTCGAGAAAGAGGGTGATCTTTGGAGGAGCAACAACAAATATGCGATGCTCTGGCAGCATTTGCAGCCACGATGTGTGCGACTATACAGAGAATGGAGGAGTCCATCTCCAACATGAACACCACCATCTCGCAGGCGATGATGCCAATGTGCTGTTCCATGGAAAGGATGGCCACCTGCTTGGAGCAGCAAATGGGCCACTCGAACAAGAGCATGCTTGCTGTGAACAACAGATTGCAGACACTTCTACCTCCTCGAGATGAGGTCAATACCAACATAGACTTGGGCAGTCATCGCCCCATTGATGTGTAGCAAGGTGCTGTCCAGCTTCTTGCTAGCAGGGCAGTGCAGGTGGCCCATGAGAGGGATGATGGTGAGAGGGGACATGGAAGTGTGGCTCTTCTCATAGTGCTCCCACTTCTCATAGAGTCACAGTGTTTTACAGCACAGAAAGAGGCCCTTTGGCCCATCGTGTTCTCTCCTGTTGCCTCCCCCTCAGTCACATGCTTCCTTGGATCGCGATGGCCTAGTCTGCCCCTGCACAGTTGCAAGAGGAGCAGTCTTTGGTGGGGTCCTCATGGGCCCTAAAACCCAGAGGACATCTGCCAAATGTGTCAAAACAGTCGCAGCAGGGAAGTGAGCAGCCTGCCTCTACCTCTGCTGAAGCCGCAGGGGTTGCACCTCATAGAAGCATGCGGAAAACAAAATAGACACAATCATAGATGCACAAGGGCATGCACAGGGTGTTTGCCAAAATGTTAGTGTTAAGTTTCAGTTCTATTTATGATGCATACAAATTTATTTCTTTGCACTACTTTCCTGCCTTGTCCATTTTTGCCTGCTATCTGGGAAGTGGCTTTGCCACTTGGAGTGACTGGTGAGACATTACTTAATCTTGAGCAATGGGGGTTTGGTCATTGTAGGACTGCTTTGTGGTGGTGTTGGCGGGGGTGGGGGGGTGGTGGTGGAAGTTGGTACAGCATCTAGGAGCCATATGGGTGCACTGGTGCAAGTTAAGTAAATCGGACCATTATGATGCCATTCCGGGCCTCCCGGGCACCAATGTGCGCCGCTGCTAATGCCATCTTCACCTCAGGTTGCACCTTTTCCTCCTCCGACATCCAGTTCTGGATTAGCAGAAATTTTCTCCAATTGAATATTGGGAAGACAGAAGCCATTGTTTTCGGTCCCCGCTATACACTCCGTTCCCTAGCCACTGATTCCATCCTTCTCCATAACCTCTGTTTGAGGCTGAACCACACTGTTCGCAACCTTGGTGTCATATTGGACCCTGAAATGAGCTTCTAACCTCCTATCCATGGCATAACTAAGACCGCCTATTTCCACCTCTGTAATATCGCTCGTCCCCGCCTTTGCCGCTGCTGAAACCCTCATCCATGCCTTTGTTATCTATAGATTTGTTCTACCCTACATAAACTTGAGGTCATCCAAAGCTCAGCTGCCCGTGTCCTAACTCGCACCAAGTCCTGTTCACCCATCACCCCTGTGCTCGCTGACCGACATTGGCTCCCGGTTAAGCAGCGACTCGATTTCAAAATTCTCATCCTTGTTTTCAAATCCCTCCATGGCCTCGACCCCTCCTTGGAGGGGTCAAGAGAAATGGTGGTGAGGTAGAGTCATAGAGTTATACAGCACAGAAAGAGGCCCTTCGGCCCATTGTGTCCGTGCCGGCCATCAAGCCCTGTCTATTCCCATTTTCCAACACTTGGTCCGTAGCCTTGTATGCTACGGCGTTTCAAGTGCTCATCTAAATGCTTCTTGAATGTTGTGAGGGTTCCTGCCTCTACCACCCTTTCAGGCAGTGAGTTCCAGATTCCAACCACCCTCTGGGTGAAAAGGTTTTTCCTCAAATCCCCTCTAAACCTCCTGCCCCTTATCTTGAAACTATGCCCCCTGGTTATTGACCCCTCTACTAAGGGGAAAAGTTATTTTCTATCTACCCTATCTATGCTCCTCATAATTTTATACACCTCAATCAGGTCCCCCCTCAGCCTTCTCTGCTCTAAGGAAAACAACCCCAGCCTGCCCAGTCTCTCTTCATAGCTGAAGCACTCCAGCCCAGGTAACATCCTGGTGAATCTCCTCTGCACCCTCTCCAGTGCAATTACATCCTTCCTATAGTGTGGCAACCAGAACTGCACACAGTATTCCAGCTGTGGTCTAACTAGCGTTTTGTACAGCTCCATCATAACCTCCCTGCTCTTATATTCTATGCCTCGGCTAATGAAGGCAAGTATCCCATATGCCTTTTTAACCACCTTATCTACCTGTCCTGCTGCTTTCAGGGATCTATGTACATGCACACCAAGGTCCCTCTGATCCTCTGTCCTTCCTAGGGTCCTACCATTCATTGTGTATTCCCTTGTCTTGTTAGTCCTCCCAAAATGCATCACCTCACACTTTTCAGGGTTAAATTCCATTTGCCACTGTTCTGCCCATCTAACCAACCCATCTATCGCCCTGTAGCCTGAGGCTTCCCTCCTCGCTATTTACCACTCCACCAATTTTCGTGTCATCTGTGAACTTACTGATCATACCTCCTACATTCATATCTAAATCATTAATGTACACTACAAACAGCAAAGGACCCAGCACCGATCCCTGCGGTACACCACTGGACACAGGCTTTCAGTCACAAAAGCAGCCTTCGACCATCACCCTCTGCCTCCTGCCACTCAGCCAATTTTGGGTCCAATGTACCAAATTGCCCTGGATCCCATGGGCTCTTACCTTCTTGACCAGTCTCCCATGTGGGAGTTTGTCAAAAGCCTTACTGAAGTCCATGTAGACTACATCAACTGCACTACCCTCATCCACACACCTAGTCACCCCTCTCAAAATTCAATCAAATTGGCTAGACATGATCTCCCCTGGACAAAGCTATGCTGGCTACCCTTGATTAAGCCTTGCTTCTCCAAGTGGAGACTAATTCTGTCCCTCAGAATTTTTTCCAATAATTTCCCTACCACTGATGTTAGGCTCACTGGCCTGTAATTCCCTGGTTTAACCCTACTACCCTTCTTGAATAATGGTACTGACATGAATCTTGCCATTCATGTAGAAATGACTTATGGCATAATACTGAGTGGCCTGCTGGTGGCGCTGTCCAGGGAGAGCATAAATACTCTGGCATGGGCCCAGCTTGCTCAGGACATTTTGTAAACAGGAACTAGTGAAGGACAACTAGACTGCCATGTTGTGAAACAGTTGATTAAAGTCTTGTTTAATACTCAGACCAAGTGCCTAGCAGTTTTCTTGCATCAATTTAATCAACTGAACCTGCTCCACGCTCTTGAGTGGTTTTGGGAACAGACGGCTATGACTCAAACGGTAGAAGGAACCAGAGGAAGTAATCAATCCATCATGGAGAAACTACTCCAACCCGCCCGTCTTGACCTGGACCCGAATTCACCTACAACTGCTAAGGTATGGAAACACTGGTATCGTACCTTCAGCAACTTCCACAGGGTGTGTGGTGAGAATGTTCCTGATAAGTTGGAGATACTTGCCAATTATGTATCCCCTCGTGTTTGACTATATCGAAGACTGTGTAGACTATGACTCCACTATCCAAATACTGCAGCAACTATATGTTAAGGCCCCAATGAAATTTTCGCTCGGCGTCTACTAGCCACAACTCGACAACAACCCAGGATATCACTTGACGAATTCCTTCAAAAGCTTCACAGGCTCAGTAAGGATTGTAATCTCGAAGCTGTTTCGGCTGAGCAGTACCAGAAGGAGTTAATTCGTGATTCCTTTATTAACGGAATTGCATCTCCCTTCATACACCAGCGTCTGTTGGAGAATAAAACCCTCAAGTTACAAGCTACCTATGACCAGGCATGTTCTCTGGACTTAGCCACCTGCATTTTTTATTTGCTATCATTTACCACGTGCACAGAATGCTGCTATCACTTTTGGTGACTCCTCCGATGGGCCTCAAGAGGAAGCCCTCACTGATGACGACTCTATCCTAGCTGATGACAACCCTACCCTAGAAGCCCTCGCTGATGACGACCCTGCCCTAGCGGTATCTTGGCAATCTAGAAGGAAGTGTTCCGTCTGTGGAGGTGCATTCTGTAATATATGTACCTTTTAAGGGAGAGAACTACTTTTTACAGCTCCTGTATACTGTAGTACCGGCAGTGACCACACCTGTATATAAACCCTGAGTAGTGATCTGTATAGTTAGTTCTAGAGTAACCCTCATTCAGTAAACACCTGTTGTACCGTTTCTCCTGCAGTCTGTGTCTTATTATACACAGACACAACATTGGCGACGAGCAGATTCGAACCTACCTGCAACTCTGCATCACCTCCCAGGGATTCGCTCCTGGAGAACAGTGGAAGGAGGTTGAGTCCAGAAGCACGGGCGTCGACCACGGGCAACCGCCCAGTCATCCAGCGGAGATTTGAGCATCGCAGGGGAGGCTGTCGAGAGCCAGGCTTGGCTTTCCAGTCACGGTGGTCCAGCGAAACGGGCTGGCAACAGGTACTGCGCAGACCCTTCCCGGACAGCTGCGGGCTAGAGCCCGACCGAGCGGCACAGAAAAAGGCCGAGCAGCGTCGACGGGGGAGAGAGAGAGGGCAGAGCGCACAGGGCGCAGCCAGTGTTCAGGACCGAGCGGCGTCAACGGGGGAGAGAGACGAGAGAGAGCAGAGCGCAGCCGGTGTTCAAGGGCCGAGCAGCATCAACGGGGGAGAGAGACGCGCAGGAAAACGCGAGGCGCTGCCATTGCCACGAGGAGCGCAGAGAGCGGCATTGGCAGCAGCGCAGGAGCAGAGCACAAAACCCACAGGGTGTCGCCATTTGCCACGACGACCTCCGAGAGCGGCGTTGGCAGCAGCGCGGGAGACGCCATTTTAAGTCGCAGCGGGGAAGAAAGGAAAGCGCGGGAGACGCCATTTTAAGCCGCAGCGGGGAAGAAAGGACAGCGCGGGAGACGCCATTTTTAGCCAGTCTAACCACACCCAAAAATGCCGAAGAGTGGCAGCATCACAGCGTTCGACAATGAAGTCGAAGATTGGACGACATATGTCGAACGCATAGAAGTATACTGCAAGGCGAATGAAATGCCAGATGACAAGAAAGCGCTGATATTGTTGAATTCAATGGGTGCAAAAACGTATGGCTTACTACGAAACCTAGTAACCCCAGAGAAGCCAGCAGAAAAGGATTTTGAAAACCGTGTCAATCCTACAGGACCACTTAAACCCCACACCGCTGCTGATAGCAGAAAGATTTAAGTTTCACAAAAGGAACCAGCATAAAGATGAAAGTAATGCTGAGTATTTAACGGAACTGCGCAAGCTATGGAAACACTGCCAGTTTGGAACGGGACTAGCAGATACTTTAAGGGACAAGTTTGTGTGTGGGCTTCAAAGTGAAGGAACCCAGAAACGGCTTCTATCAGAAAAGGATCTTACGCTGGACAAGGCTTTCAACATTGCAGTATCACACGAAGCAGCAGCACGGGGCGCTGCAGAGATACAACGGAGACCGCAAGAATATGGCACAAATGAAATGTCATACGGAACAGTGAAGTGCTATCGTTGCGGCAGAACAACACACGACCATAATGATTGCTGGTTCAAGGACAAAGCGTGCAGACAGTGTGGAAAAGTAGGACACATAGCAAGAGTCTGCAGGTCGGGAAAGAAAACCAGCAGCAAGAAATCTCCACAGGAGAAGTACAAGAAGGTACATAAGGTGACGGAGAGTAGTTCAGACGAACAGAAGAGTGATACAGACTCCAGAAGCAAGGAGCTGGGTTGTCTGAAACTACATAATGGGATCAAAACGGAGGATCACCAAACTATCTGGGTCACACTCAAGATAGCCGGAGTCCAAGTGAAAATGGAATTGGACACAGGATCAGCCCTAACGGCCATAAACCGAAGGGACTACAAGCGGCTATTCTCACATATACCCTTGAGAGATAGAGAGATTGTCTTGAAGACGTACACGGGGCAAAAAGTCTACCCCAAAGGAAAAATAAGGGTGAACGTTATATATAACGGCACGGAAACACCAAAATTGGAACTATATGTATTGCCAGATGGAGGACCACCACTACTAGGACGTGAATGGATCCGGAAGATACAGCTAGATTGGCATTCCATACAAGCACTGACTGTAGATGCTAAAAAGGATGACGACGTCACACCTGGACGACTGTCAAAAATGCTAGCTGACGCACAAGAAGTGTTTCAGCAGGGACTCGGAACACTAAAAGGCATAACAGCGACGATCAAAATTGAGGAAAATGCAAGCCCAAAGTTTTTTAAGGCCAGACCGGTACCTTATGCGATCCGCCCAGCCGTCGAAGTAGAGCTGGAAGGTTTGGAACGTTCAGGAGTACTGTCCAAAGTGGACTGGAGCAAGTGGGCTACACCCATCATTCCTGTAATGAAGAGGTCATTGAGTAATACGCCTGGGGAACCAAAGAAGGTTCGCATCTGTGGGGACTTTAAGGTGACAGTGAACCCAGTCCTTCACACTGTACGATATCCGCTTCCGCGGATTGAAGATATTTTCGCCTCGCTATCTGGAGGGAAACCCTTCACTACGATTGATCTGGCCCAGGCATACCTGCAAATGGAGGTAGAAGAAGCCTCGAAACAGTACCTCACGATCAACACTCATAAAGGTCTCTACCAATACAACCGGCTGGTGTTCGGGGTAGCATCAGCTCCGGCTATTTGGCAAAGGGCAATGGATCAAGTCCTGCAAGGGATTCCAGGGACCCAGTGTTATTTGGACGACATCCTGGTCACGGGCGAAAATGACAGTGGTCACCTCGCCAACCTGGAGCAGGTGCTCACTAGATTGAAGGAATATGGGCTCCGAGCTAATCGCCACAAATGCGAGTTTTTCCAGAAGCAGATCTCGTATTGTGGCCACGTTATTGATGAGGGGTTACATAAGTCCCCTGAAAAGATTGAGGCAGTAGTCAAGGCTCCAGCACCGGAAAATGTGTCGCAACTGAGGTCGTTCCTCGGGCTGGTGAACTACTACCATAAGTTCTTGCTGAATTTGTCCACCGTACTACACCCACTGAACACCCTACTGCAAACGGGGGTACCATGGAAGTGGAGTGACGAATGTAAACGAGCTTTCCAGAAGAGCAAAACATTGATCACATCTAAAGAGGTGTTGGCTCATTTCAACCCAGCACTGCCAATTCGGTTGGTGTGTCATGCATCACCCTATGGCATTGGGGCGGTGCTGTCGCACAAATTCCTGGACGGCTCGGAGAGGCCAGTAGCCTTTGCGTCTTGGTCACTAACCTCAGCCGAGCGTAACTACGCCCAGATTGACGGGGAGGCCCTCAGCTTAGTGTGGGGAGTGAAAAAGTTCAATCAGTATCTGCACGGGCAGAAGTTCACCTTGCTGACTGACCACCAACCACTTGTCTCCATCTTTAATCCAAAGAAGGGCGTTCCGGTGATGATTGCGCAACGCCTACAAAGATGGTCCCTTTTTCTAGGGGCGCACCAATATGAAATCGAGTATAAGGGCACGAAACAGCATGGAAAAGCTGATGGGCTATCACGCCTGCCACTGCCTACTGCGGAGGAAGCACCAGCAGTGGATCCTGTCGAAATATTTCATTCGACTATAATTGAATGCTTGCCAGTAACTAACGCTGGTATAGAGAAGGAGACCCGAAATGACCCGACACTGTCTCGGGTATATGATTTGACGGTGAAGGGATGGCCAGCACATGGCGACTCACTGTTGCCAGCATTCTCATCCAGAAGAGAACAGCTGTCAGTATGCCAGGGGACCTTGATGCGTGGATCCCGAGTGGTAATTCCACCCAAGTTAAGGGAGAGAGTGCTCAATGAGCTTCACGAAGGTCATCTGGGAGGGGTGAAAATGAAAAGCCTTGCTAGGGCTTATGTGTGGTGGCCGGGGATCGACCAGCAAATCGAGGACCTGACAAAGAGCTGCTCGGGATGCCAGAAGGTCCAAAGTGTACCACCACATGCCCCTCTACACCCATGGGAGTGGCCCTCATCTCCATGGCAACGGGTGCATATTGATTTTGCTGGTCCATTCATGGACTCAATGTTTTTAATAGACGTGGATGCGCACTCGAAATGGCCTCAGGTGATCAAAATGTCCTCCACCACCATGGCGAAAACTATTGCAGTCCTACGGACCATTTTTGCCAGGAACGGCTTGCCAGAGCAGATTTGCTCTGATAACGGACCACAGTTTGTGTCCGAAGATTTATGAAAAGGAATGGGGTAAGGCATTACACATCCGCCCCGTATCATCCAGCCACAAATGGATTGGCTGAGAGGTTCGTACAAACCTTTAAAAAAGCAGTAAAGGCCATGTGCGATGACGACATTCCACTGCAGCATAAGGTGGACAATTTCCTGTTAGCCGACAGAAATGCGACACATGCAGTCACCAACCAGGCCCCGGCCATGATCTTTAACCGAAGGTTGAGATCTCGTCTGGATTTGCTCAGACCAAATGTACGAAGAGATGTTGAGAGTAAGCAATTCCAGCACATCCATGAGAAGCCGACAAGGAGCTTCAATGTAGGGCAACCAGTATTGGCCCATGACTACCGAACAGAGAAATGGCAACCAGGAACGATATGCACACGGCAGGGGCCACTAATGTACACAGTGGATGTTGGGGAGAACATTGTGAGACGCCATGCTGACCAGATCCTAGAGTCACAGGAATGAGTCAACCCCATGCCTTGGCCATACGTACCTGGTGAGGAACCCGACGTACAGGTCGCATCTACCTCAGAAACAATAGCATTGGAAGCTGATGAATCAACTGACGACAGGGTGCTAGAATCGCCTCCGCACCAAGAGCGAGACAGTCGGGGAAGGCGTTATCCAGAAAGAATCAGGAGGCCTCCCCAAAGACTGAATATATAAATAGACTATTTTCAGCTAATGTTGCATGTTAAAAGTGTTAATTGTAATTAGTTTGATATTTAATTGTTAAATGAGTGTTATGGTACTGTTAATCTAAAAGGGGAGGAATTGTAATGTATGTACCTTTTAAGGGAGAGAACTACTTTTTACAGCTCCTGTATACTGTAGTACCGGCAGTGACCACACCTGTATATAAACCCTGAGTAGTGATCTGTACAATTAGTTCTAGAGTAACCCTCATTCAGTAAACACCTGTTGTACCGTTTCTCCTGCAGTCTGTGTCTTATTATACACAGACACAACACATTCCACTATAGGAAATTTTGTCCTGCCCGTAATACCATCTGCAATCATTGCAGTAAGAAAGGTCACTTTTCTAAGGTATACCAGTCAAGAGCCCCTGTTTGTTTTGCAGCTGCTATCTATAAAACTGCTCCTCCCCCAAGAGCCACTACTAAGGTTACAGCTGTCAAGGGTAAAACTGCTCCTCCTCCCATCACAGCTGTTTATCCCAAAGCCCAACCCATGCAGCCACGAAGGTTTTGGTAAATGGACACATTTTGAGTGCGCTAATCGACTCGTGCAGCTCTGACAGCTTCATCAGTGAGCAGGCTGTCAGTAAGTTAAAACTGCGTATTTACCCCTTGGACAGGGAAATTGAAATGGCTCTGACGACACTGACCACCAACTCTTCCAGCTTTTGTCTTGTCGACCTTATTCTCAATGGCCGCACTTATTTCTCCACCCGGCTCGGGGTGCTCAAGAACCTGTGCAGTTATGTGCTCCTGGGACAGGATTTCCAGAAACAACAGAAAAGACTCACTTTCGAGTTTGGAGGGTCAAAGGTGGAGCTTACTATTTCCAAAGTACCGTTTTGTTCACTTTCGGCGGCTTCGCTCGACGAGCCCTCCTTGTTTGCCAATCTTTCCCCCCGATGTAAGCCCATAGTCACTAAATCAGGACGTTTCAGCCAAGGTGATCTATCCTTTATCGAGGCAGAGAGATCTCGCCTTCTAGCTGACAGTATCATTGAGCCATGTTCATCTTCCTGGCGGGCTCAAGTCGTCGTCGTTAAAAATCCTCCTGAAGCAACACCAGAAACGTCTTTGCATCGATTACTCGCAAACTATTAACCAGTATACAGGCCTGGATGCCTACCCATTACCATGCATCGATGACATGCTCAATAACCTTGCCAACTACAAGGTATTTTCAACTTTTGATTTAAAGAGTGCATATCATCAAGTACCATTAAAGGACTCTGACAAAAAGTATACGGCCTTTGAGGCCAATGGTCGGCTTTACCAGTTTTGTCGCCTTCCATTTGGGGTCACCAATGGGGTGGCTGTCTTTCAACGAGCAATGGATAGCCTAGTCAAAGAGGAGAACTTAACGGAAACGTTTCCATATGTGAATAATATCGCCATTGCTGGTCATGACCAGAAGGAGCATGATGCCACCTCCAGAAATTTCTTGACGTTCTCCGTCATCGCAACTTAACCTTAAATGAGTCCAAATCTGTGAAATCAGTACCATCAGTCAACATCCTTGGCTACTGGGTGGGCAATGGTGTCATCAAACCGGATTCATAGCGACTTCGTCCGCTTCAGGAGCTCCCTCCTACGAATCTCTGCTCTCTTCGTCGGGCCCTCGGCATGTTCGCCTATTATGCGAAGTGGATACCCCATTTTTCCGACAAGATCCAACCCCTGCTTCACGCGAAGTTATTTCCGTTGGAGGCAACGGCTATTTCAGCTTTCGACCTCCTCGAGCAACAACTGGAAAAAGCCACGCTTCGTTCCATCGATGAAAATCTCCCTTTCGTGGTCGAGTGCGATGCATCGGAGGTGGCGATCTTGGCTACCTTGAATCAAGGTAGTCGACCCGTTGCATTTCTGTCCGGAACTTTGCAGGGTAGCGAGCTCCATTACCTTCCTGTCGAGAAGGAGGCTATGGCTATCATCGAAGCAGTACATAAATGGAGTCATTTTCTCGCTCGTCGCCATTTCACACTTATAACCGATCAGCGCTTCGTGGCTTTTATGCTGGATAACCGGAAACGCACTAAGATCAAGAATAACAAAATACAGCTCTGGAGGATGGAATTGGCCACCTTTTGGCTACACCATACATTATCAACCCAGCAAAGAGAATGTAGCCCCGGATACCCTCACGCGTGCATTCTGCTCTTCCATGTCAACTTTGACTTTTGCGGATCTTCATACTGACTTATGCCATCCTGGTGTTCCCCGTATGTTGCACTTTGTGCGATCTGAAAATCTCCCATTTTTTACGGAAGACGTGAAAAGAACATGCTCCACTTGTAGTATTTGCGCGGAATTAAAACCGCAATCCTTCTGTCCGTCGGATGGCTCGCTCATGCACGCTACACAGCCTATGCAGCGACTCGGCATTGACTTTAAAGGGCCATTGCCTTACTCAACGCGAAACACCTACTTGTTTACTATGGTGGACGAATATTCACGCTCTCCCTTTGCTTTCCCCTGTCCCAATATGCTTACTTCCACAGTGATCAAATGCCTCGATCGGGTCTTTTCCCTTTGCGGTATGGCCAATTTCATCCACTCTGATCGGGGTCCCTCCTTCATGTCAAGCAAACTCAAAAGTCATCTTTCCCAACGGGGAATTGCCACAAGTAAAACGACACCGTATCATCCTATTGGAAACGGACAGGTTGAGAGATACAACACTATCATTTGGAACGCTGTTCATCTTGCACTGAAGTCACACAATCTACCAGACCAGCAGTGGGAAATTATGCTCCCTGACGCGTTGCATTCCATCAGGCCTCTTCTTTCTACATCCACCAATGTTACTCCTCACAAATGATTCTTCGGGTTCCAGCGTCGCTCTGCTCATGGGACGTCCCTACCATCATGGTTGGCAGCTCCCGGGCCCGTGCTGCTCCGAAGATTTGTCCGATCTTCCAAAAGTGATCCTCTCATCGATGAGGTGGAACTAATGGACGTCAATCCTACATACGCGTACGTGCGGTACCCTGATGGCTGGGAGCCCACAGTTTCACTTCGGGATCTGGCTCCCTGTCCAACTGGTCCCACGGACCCAATCGATAGAGGGATCCGTATCAATGACACCGATACTCTGCACTCCTCCGAGGATGACACCCTACCCGAGACATCAAGGGATCTGCCAGCTACTCCGCCGGATCAACCTGGGGAACAGAGCGCTCCCCGCAGGATGGCCACCCGAAGCCAGGACGCCGGTCAATCACCGGCTACTGAGTAGGATGAAGTCTGCTCTGCACCTGTGGGGACCCGCACCCGGAGTCACGATCTTCCCCAGTCCCCCTCAGGTCGATCAAGGCGACACTGGCCCTGCCAGCCTGCCGGAACGAACCAAGCGACCCAGGGACCAAGACACGGTCCGAAGAGACGTGCCTTCCTGCCACAAGCGGAGATCCAAACGACTGCGGCTATTCGTAGCCCGACTAATTTGCTAGAAGGAAGTCGCCGGACTTCCAATCCCTCAAGCGGGAAGAATGACATGAATCTTGCCATACTTGTAGAAATGACTTGTGGAATAATACTGAGCAGCCTGCTGGTGGCGCTGTCCAAGGAGAGTATAAATAAAGTATTTTGTAAACCGGAACTAGTGAAGGACAACTAGACCTCCATGTTGTGAAACAGTTGATTAAAGCCTTGTTTAACACTCAGACCACGTGCCTAGCAGTTTTCTTACGCCAGGTACTACGTTGGCTGTCCTCCAGTCCCCTGGCACCTCCCCTGTGGCCAGAGGTTCTGAAAATTTGTGTTGGAGCCCCTGCAATCTCCTATCTTGCCTCACACAGCAGCCTGGCATACATCTCGTCTGGCCCTGGGGATTTATCCACTTTTAAGCCCACTGAAACCGCTAGTACCTCTTCCCTTTCAATACTAATTTGTTCAAGTATATCACAGTCCCCCTGCCTGATTTCTATGCTTACATTATCCTTCTCCATAATGAACACAGATACAAAATAGTCATTTAAAACCTTACCTACATCTTCTGGCTCTACACAAAAATTGCCACTTTGGTCCCTAATGTGGCCTACTCTTTCACTGGTTATCCTCTTGCCCTTAATATACTTATTAAACACCTTGGGATTTTCCTTTATTTTGCCCCCCAGTGTTTTTTCATGCCCCCTCTTCGCTCTCCTAATTTCTTTAAGTACCCCCTGCACTTTCTATACTCCTCTGGGGCTTCCACTGTTTAATCCTTTGTATCTGCCAAAAGCTTCCCTTTTTTTCCTAATCCATTCTTGTATATCTCTTGACATCCAGGGTTCCCTGGGCTTGTTGGTCCCACCCTTGACCTTTACGGGAACATGTTGGCGTTGTACTCTCTCTAATTCCTTTCTGAAAGACTCCCACTGCTTTGCTGTGGATTTTCCTACAAGTATCTGATCCCAGTCCACTTTGGCCAGATCCTGCCTTATCATATTAAAATCGGCCTTCCCCCCAATTTAGAACCTTTATTTCCGGTCCATCTTTGTCCTTTTCCATGACTACCTTTAAATCTCACCGAATTATGGTCACTGTCATCAAAATGCTCTCCGACTGACACTTCTACCACTTGCCCGGGTACATTCCCTAGAATTAGGTCCAGTACCGCCCCCTCTCTTGTAGGACTTTCTACATGCTGGCTCAAAAAGCTCTCCTGGATGCACTTTAAAAATTCTGCACCCTCTAAGCCTTTCACACTCTACTATCCCAGTTAATATTGGGGAAGTTGAAATCCCCTACTATTATTACCCTATTATTTCTACACTTCTCTGAGATTTGCCTACATATCTGTTCCTCTATCTCCCCCTGACTGGGGGCCTATAGTACACTCCCAGCAAAGTGCTTGCCCCCTTTATGTTTTTAAGTTCTACCCATATGACCTCATTAGAGGAACCTGCTAAGATATCATCCCTCCTTACAGCAGTAATTGACTCCTTGATTAATATTGCGACCCCCCCTCTGTCTCGCCTGAAGATTTTATACCCCGGAATATTGAGCTGCCAGTCCTGCCCCTCCCTCAACCATGTCTCTCTGATAGCAACAATATCATACTCCCATGTGTTCATCAACACCTTCAATTCATCTGCCTTACTCGCAAGACTCCTTGCATTAAAATAAATGCCATCCAGCCTTGCTATATTCCCTTGTGCCGTTACATATTTGCTCTGCCTTCCAGACTGACTTGTGTTTTCCTCTATATTTGGCTGTGAATCACCCCCTACTATAGGTAGAGCCAGGTGTCGTCAGCATACATATGGAAACTGACGCTGTTTTTTCAGATGATGGCACATGTAGATGAGAAATAGGGGGCCAAGGATAGATCCTTCTCTGTAATCTCCTCCAGCCCCACAACCCCCCTGAGATATCTCTGTTCCTCTAATTCTGCCCTCTTGAGCAGTCCTGATTATAATCGCTCAACCATTGGTGGCCATGCCTTCTGTTGCATAGGCCCTAAGCTCTGGAATTCCTTGCCTAAACCTCTCCGCCTCTCTACCTCTCTCTCCTCCTTTAAGACGCTCCTTAAAACCTACCTCTTTGACGAAGCTTTTGGTCACCTGCCCTAATTTTCTCCTTATGCGGCTCGGTGACAAATTTTTTGTCTTAATACTCCTGTGACGCGCCTTGGGACGTTTTACTACATTAAAGGCGCTATATAAATACAAGTTGTTTTTGTTGATTTTTATTTGGCTGCTTCTTCAGCTCTCCAGAGTCAGTCTTGTAACAGAAAACACTGGATGTTTCAGGTATAAAACCTTTCCTCAGAATTATTTTGCTTTTTGTTTAGGGTCAGTCTTGTGTTGCAGGTTAGTGCAGCAGATGTGTATTAATTTTTAACGTTTCAAGGAGTTTAGTATAAGTTTGTCATTACTGTAAATGTAATGTTTGCACTGTGCTGTTCTTTTGCCTGTTGTATGTTTAATTTAATAGTTTTATAGTCTGCACCATGGTCTAATAGTGTTATTCTTCTGCCTACTGAAAGTGGATGCGATCACCTGACATCATACGCTATATTCCAGTAAACTGGAGTACAGTGACAATGGCTCTCTGTCTGACCCTTGCTACATTTGCCTAGATATTGGGCTGGTAAAGGTGTGCTCTTGTAGGGTACACAAGGGGTGCTTACAGAAGTGACCAGTGACATTGAACATAAGGATCTATCTTGTGTAAAAATGCAAAAAAAGTAACATATAATTATTTTATCGAGAGCTGTGGGGACAGAGCAGGCAGAGGGATTATTTTTAAATTGCTGTAGCAAAGAACCAGAACAGACACAATGGGCCAAGTCACTGCCTCTTGTGCAACTTCTATGGTTTTATTCACAAGATGTAGGTTCATGTTTTCAGTATTTCATCCTATATTTTACTATTGGAAACATTGAAATGTGAGTTGTAATAATCAGCAGCTTTTCCTTACTATGGATGTACAAAGATTGCCTGGGGACATCAGACCTATAGAGGAACAGCAAGATAAAACTCCTATGGCTTTTCCAACAGGAGGGAGTGTGACCTTTGATCCTTTCCACTGAGATATGAGAAACTTTGGCATTTTATTTCTGAATGTGGAAATGTCACCGCTTGTTATTCTGGTGGCTCTTCAGTACCTTTGGAGATGCAATGTTTATGAAGTAGTTTAGATTTGTGCCTTGACTTTGCTTTTGTTGCCTGATTTGGTCTCAACACTGTGTTATCACATTGTTATTGTGCTCTTTGTCAGCAAGATGCTGATGCAAAGCTACAATGTGTACATTGTAGTGTATGTACCTTTTTAAGGGGAGAACTACTTTTTACAGCTCCTGTATACTGTAGTATCGGCAGTGACCACACCTGTATATAAACCCTGAGTAGGGATTTGTACTGTTAGTTTTAGAGTAACCCTCATCCAGTAAACACCGTTGATTGTTCCTCTGCAGCCTCTGTCTATTTATTGAAGGACACCATACATCAAAATTCACGGATTTAACATTGGCGACGAGTCGATTCGAACCTACCTGCAACTCTGCAGAAGAAGGCCGATTCCAGCGGCACGGGCGTCGACCATCCGGTGGAGACTCCAGCGAGACGGGCTGGCAGCAGGTACGGCGCAGACCCTTCCTGGACGGCGGCGGCTGGAGCCGACCGACAGCACGGGAAGGCCGAGCAGCGTCGACGGTGTAAGAGAGAAGGTAGAGCGCACGGGGCACAGCCGGGGTTCAGGACCGAGCGGCGTCAACGAGAGAGGCGTGCAGGAAAACGCGCAGAGCGCGGCCGGTGTTCAAGGGCTGAGTAGCGTCCGCGGGGTAAGAAAGGAAAGTGCGGGAGACGCCATTTGAGCCGCAGCGGAGAAGAAGTGAGAGCGCGGGAGACGCCATTTTTGAGCTGCAGCGGAGAAGAAGGGAGAACGCGGGAGACGCCATTTTTGAGCCGCAGCGGAGAAGAAAGGAAAGCGCGGGAGACGCCATTTTGAGCCAGCGGAGAAGAAGGGAGAGCGCGGGAGATGCATTTTGAGCCGGTCTAACCACACCAAAAAAAAAAAAAAAAATGCAGAAGAGTGGCAGTATCACAGCGTTCGACAATGAAGTTGAAGATTGGACGACATATGTCGAACGCATTGAAGTATACTGCAAGGCGAATGAAGTGCCAGATGACAAGAAAGCGCTGGTATTGTTGAATTCAATGGGTGCAAAAACGTATGGCTTACTGCGAAACCTAGTAACCCCAGAGAAACCAGCGGAAAAGAATTTTGAAAACATAGTGTCAATCCTACGGGACCACTTAAACCCCACACTGCTGCTGATAGCAGAAAGATTTAAGTTTCACAAAAGGAACCAGCATAAAGATGAAAGTAATGCTGAGTATTTAACGGAACTGCGCAAGCTATGGAAACACTGCCAGTTTGGAACGGGACTAGCAGATACTTTAAGGGACAAGTTTGTGTGTGGGCTTCAAAGTGAAGGAACACAGAAACGGCTTCTATCAGAAAAGGATCTTACGCTGGACAAGGCTTTCAGCATTGCAGTATCACACGAAGCAGCAGCACGGGGTGCGGCTGAGATACAACGGAGACCGCAAGAATATGGCACAAATGAAATGGCATATGGAACAGTGAAGTGCTATCGCTGCGGCAGAACAACACGTGACCATAAGGATTGCTGGTTCAAGGACAAAGTGTGCAGACAGTGTGGAAAAGTAGGACACATAGCAAGAGTCTGCAGGTCGGAAAAGAAAACCAGCAGCAAGAAATCTCCACAGGAGAAGTACAAGAAGGTACATAAGGTGACGGAGAGTAGTTCAGACGAACAGAAAAGGGATACAGACTCCGGAAGCAAGGAGCTGGGTTGTCTGAAACTACATAATGGGATCAAAACTGAGGATCACCAAACTATCTGGGTCATGCTCAAGATAGCCGGAGTCCAAGTGAAAATGGAATTGGACACAGGATCAGCCCTAACAGTCATAAACCGAAGGGACTACAAGTGGCTATTCTCACATATACCCTTGAGAGATACAGAGATCATCTTGAAGACGTACACGGGGCAAAAAGTCTACCCCAAAGGAAAAATAAGGGTGAGCGTTATATATAACGGCAAGGAAACACCAAAAATGGACCTATATGTATTGCCAGATGGAGGACCACCACTACTAGGACGTGAATGGATCCGGAAGATACAGCTAGATTGGCATTCCATACAAGCACTGACTGCAGATGCCAAAAAGGATGACGACGTCACACCTGGACGACTGTCAAAAATGCTAACTGACGCACAAGAAGTGTTCCAGGAGGAACTCGGAACACTAAAAGGCATAACAGCGACGATCAAAATAGAGGAAAATGCAAGCCCAAAGTTTTTTAAGGCCAGATCGGTGCCTTATGCGATCCGCCTAGCCGTCGAAGCAGAGCTGGAAGGTTTGGAACGTTCAGGAGTACTGTCCAGAGTGGGCTGCACCCATCGTTCCTGTAATGAAGAGGTCATTGAGTAATACGCCTGGGGAACCAAAGAAGGTTCGCATCTGTGGGGACTTTAAGGTGACAGTGAACCCAGTCCTTCACACTGTACGATATCCGCTTCCGCGGATTGAAGATATTTTCGCCTCGCTATCTGGAGGGAAACGCTTCACTAAGATTCATCTGGCCCAGGCGTACCTGCAAATGGAGGTAGAAGAAGCCTCGAAACAGTACTTCACGATCAACACTCATAAAGGTCTCTACCATTACAACCGGCTGGTGTTCGGGGTAGCATCAGCTCCGGCTATTTGGCAAAGGGCAATGGATCAAGTCCTGCAAGGGATTCCAGGGACCCAGTGTTATTTGGATGACATCCTGGTCATGGGCGAAAATGACAGTGATCACCTCGCCAACCTGGAGCAGGTGCTCACTAGATTGAAGGAATATGGGCTCCGAGCTAATTGCCACAAATGCGAGTTTTTCCAGAAGCAGATCTCGTATTGTGGCCACGTTATTGATGAGGGGTTACATAAGTCCCCTGAAAAGATTGAGGCAGTAGTCAAGGCTCCAGCACCGGAAAATGTGTCACAACTGAGGTCGTTCCTCGGGCTGGTGAACTACTACCATAAGTTCTTCCCAAATTTGTCTACCGTACTACACCCACTGAACACCCTACTGCAAACGGGGGTGCCATGGCAGTGGAATGACGAATGTAAACGAGCTTTCCAGAAGAGCAAAGAATTGATCACATCAAAAGAGGTGTTGCTCATTTCAACCCAGCACTACCAATTAGGTTGGCGTGTGATGTATCACCCTATGGCATTGGAGCGGTGCTGTCGCACAAATTCTCGGACGGCTCAGAGAGGCCAATAGCCTTTGCGTCACGATCACTAATCTCAGCCGAGCGTAACTACGCCCAGATTGACAGGGAGGCCCTCAGCCTAGTGTGGGGAGTGAAAAAGTTCAATCACTATCTGCACGGGCAGAAGTTCACCTTGCTGACTGACCACCAACCACTTGTCTCCATCTTTAATCCAAAGAAGGGCGTTCCGGTGATGACTGCGCAACGCCTTCAAAGATGGTCCCTTTTTCTGGGGGCGAACCAATATGAAATCGAGTATAAGGGCACGAAACAGCATGGAAACGCTGATGGGCTATCACGCCTGCCACTGCCTACTGCGGAGGAAGCACCAGCAGTGGACCCTGTTGAAATATTTCATTCGACTATAATTGAACGCTTGCCTGTAACTAACGCTGATATAGAGAAGGAGACCCGAAATGACCCGACACTGTCTCGGGTATATGACTTGGCGGTGAAGGGATGGCCAACACATGGCGACTCACTGTTGCCAGCATTCTCATCCAGAAGAGAACAGCTGTCAGTATGCCATGGGACCTTGATGTGTGGATCCCGAGTGGTAATTCCACCCAAGTTAAGGGAGAGAGTGCTCAATGACCTTCACGAAGGCCATCTGGGAGGGGTGAAAATGAAAAGCCTTGCTAGGGCTTATGTGTGGTGGCCGGGGATCGATCAGCAAATCGAGGACCTGACAAAGAGCTGCTCAGGATGCCAGAAGGTCCAAAATGCACCACCACATGCCCCTCTACACCCATGGGAGTGGCCCTCATCTCCATGGCAACGGGTGCATATTGATTTTTCTGGTCCATTCATGGACTCAATGTTTTTAATAGCCGTGGATGCGCACTCGAAATGGCCTGAGGTGATCAAAATGTCCTCCACCACCACGGAGAAAACTATTGCAGTCCTACGGACCATATTTGCCAGGAACGGCTTGCCAGAGCAGATTTGCTCTGATAACGGACCACAGTTTGTGTCCGAGGAGTTTCGAAGATTTATGAAGAGGAATGGGGTAAAGCATTACACATCTGCCCCGTATCATCCAGCCACAAATGGATTGGCTGAGAGGTTCGTACAAACCTTTAAGAAAGCAGTAAGGGCCATGTGTGATGACGACATTCCACTGCAGCACAAGGTGGACATTTTCCTGTTAGCCTTCAGAAATGCGACACATGCAGTCACCAACCAGACCCCGGCCATGATGTTCTTTAACCGAAGGCTGAGATCTCGTATGGATTTGCTCAGACCAAATGTACGAAGAGATGTTGAGAATAAGCAATTCCAGCACATCAATGAGAAGCCGCCAAGGAGCTTCAATGTAGGGCAACCAGTCTTGGCCCGTGACTACCGAACAGAGAAATGGCAACCAGGAACGATATGCACACGGCAGGGGCCACTAATGTACACAGTGGATGTTGGGGAGAACATTGTGAGACGCCATGTTGACCAGATCCTAGAGTCACAGGAACGAGTCAACCCCATGTCTCGCCCATACGTACCTGGTGATGAACCCGACATGTACCCCAGAAACAGTAGCATCGGAAGCTGATGAACCAACCGACGACGGGGCCAGAATCGCCTCAGCACCAAGAGCAAGACACTCAGGAAAGGCGCTATCCAGAAAGGATCAGGAAGCCTCCCCAAAGACTGAATTTATAAATAGACTATTTTCAGTTAATGTTGCATGTTAAAAGTGTTAATTGTAATTAGTTGATATTTAATTGTTAAATGAGTGTTATGGTACTGTTAATCTAAAAGGGGAGGAATTGTAGTGTATGTACCTTTTAAGGGGAGAAGTACTTTTTACAGCTCCTGTATACTGTAGTACCGGCAGTGACCGCACCTGTATATAAACCCTGAGTAGGGATTTGTACTATTAGTTTTAGAGTAACCCTCATCCAGTAAACACCGTTGATTGTTCCTCTGCAGTCTCTGTCTATTTATTGAAGGACACCATACATCAAGATTCACGGATTTAACATACATGGCTCCTGTCTAAAGTGTAGGTACACTGATATTTTTATTAAGTGATTCTGGGCCTATTGCCACGCAATCGAAGGAGAGGTGAGAAGCAACTGTTATTACCATGAATTAATATTTATTTTTGAAAACCACGATCACTGTATAGATCTTGAAGTGATGCAAGTTCCAGCCTGTTAATAGCAGGTTATGATTTGATCTGAATTATTAATGTTAAATGGATCAGTGCAATAGTTATTGCATGGAGCAGTCTGTAATACCTTGTCAACCCAACAAATGGATTTTATTACTGTTAGTTTGCCAATACAATAAGGCAAGTTGTACTGTAACCAGATATGGGAACACATTACTGGAAATAGTGCATACATTTCTATAGCCCATTTTAACAATGCACAGCTATTGGATAACATTAGCCATCCAAAGAGAGAGTGCTCAACTCCGTGTTGGCGAGCCCACTGTCTAGTGACCCAGTTAAGAACCGACGCTGACCTGAATCCTGCACAGGCCAGCCTGACTCCAGAGTGGAGCAAAGTGAGGGAGTCCAGTTCTGTTTCACTCTGGACTCCATTCAAGCCCAGACTTGTACTGCATTTTCTTGCAGACCAATGCGACAGTTGTAATTAAATGAGTTCTAGGAAGGGTTCTGCTGTCTTTCTGCTATTGGTATGAATCGTGCAAAATAGAGACTAGCCAGAGTATTCTGAACTCTTAATATAACTCTTATGTTGAACATTTAAAAATTGTTTTAAATTTGATTCCAGGTCAGTGTATTGTAGTTTGGTCTGGAGAAGAGGATGAGTATGATTCTAAGTGAGTAGCAACTGGAATTGTTCCTGGAAGTTCAAGATGAAACATGTAATGAAGTCCAGATTGTATAACAGTAATCTAGGCTACAGTTTGATCTGCCCAGGGGTGTTCCCTTTGCAAGACACTGGTGGTGCAGAGACGAGGATCAGCATGAGCATTTGAGAAGCTGTCGAGGCAGTCACAATCCAAAAATCTAGAAGAAATATTTGTTTGTGTTAAAATGTGTTTGTAGGAGTGTGGAAAGTGTTTTTGGATCTTGTCAAAGCTGAAGCACAGTATATGGCAGCATTACCTAGTCAGTAAGAATTGCATCTTGCATAGAGAGAAGGATGTACAGATAAACATTATCTGTCTATGGCAGTTTTCTTTTCTTTACATAATACAACTTCTGGCTCTCCCTTGGGTTTTTGTATGTTCTATGTCTGAATTATTTTTCATTTTGTTAAGCCCTATTTACATTTCTTCATTACTGCTGGGAGGGACTTGAAATGGACCTTTAATCTAATTAAACAGGAACAGAAGTAATACATATGATGGACTTACAAGCCTCTGAAAGTGGATCATTAGCTCAATTCTTATTGCCTATTACAGTAGCAGAATTCATGATGCAACTAGATGCAGCTAATTCAAATGGCATCTCAGTTGACTTATTCTTATGAGAACTGCTGCCCATTCTATCGCTTAACTCTGAGTGGTGCTTAGTTTAGTAGCCTTTCATCCCTTTCATCACTTCAGGTGGCTTTAGTAACTTACCAGCCCTGTGCTGCTGCTTCGCCAGTACCTGCAGTGGAGCAACTCCAGTATTTTTCAACATAGCCTGTCTTCATGCTGTAAAACCTAACTAACTCTGCATTGAGAGCTCTTGCAGCACAGTAAAGATAATAAATAACCAAGCAGGTCCTGTGAGAATTTCTACTTCTAGGGTGAAATTGATTCTTCTGTCCTACAGGACAATCCTTGGCTGGGCTGTTGCAGTGCATGAACATTCATTAAATTGTTACAGCTTGCTGTGCATCTTTCATTGTTTTTGTGACCGTATAGAAGATGTGCACTTGAGTGTCCTCTAGGGATTTGGAACTATGGGCGTTCTCACACACTGCTTCTTTCCATTAATGACTCAGAGTCTATCCAGCATCATCTATAATAAAATTGGCATAGTTTAGAAAGCTCAGTCATCTGCCATTCAATCAAGCATCTCGCATTTTGTTGTCTGGTCTGTTACTTTATACAGATTACTTTTCTATCACTTTTCACTGTTCTTTCCAGGACATTTAACAGGCTTCGTATTCAACTTAATTCTGGTTATTCAAGTACATTGGAACAGACTGTTGCAATACAGGTTTTGTTATAATACTTTTAACTTGTGTTCACAGCAAAATGGCAATTTCTATAAGCAGATACAAGTTTCTTATGAACTGAAACTGACATGAATGGGATACTAACGATTACTCTCTTGCCACAAGAGTTTATACCAGAGACTATGTAGGCTGCCCACTTTCTGCTGTCCACTAAAAGCATGATATTTATCGGTTATCAGACAATAATGTCCAGGCTAAACTGATGGTTAAATTTATTTCCAAGTAGATAATTATAAAGATGCAGAAACACACAAACTATCAGTTCAATATATGACTTGCTCAGTGTATGAGTTGTTTCAGTGGTTCTTTTTACTTTGACTGAGTCTTTAAATTGTTATTCGGCACAGGCCCCATAGAGTCTCTTATTGATATATGTTTTGCGTTGAAACAGCTAGTCAAAGCATGAATCTAAAGTCCCTAGAAAAACTGCATAACTCTTGTACAATTTTCTGGGATTCCAAAGGCAGGTTTCCTCTGAATATCAAACTGATTCCTCACAATAGTTAGCAGTCAAGACTGGTCTTTAAATTTTTGACAAAAGTGAAAATTTTTGACAACAGTTTTCTTTTTGAAATGTCCCTCAATGCAAACATGCATATATTGGAAATAAAATAATCTGACGCAATTAAAATATTAATACCAGCAACAGCGCTTGGGGAACCAACTTGAGCAGATGGCCCACAAAAAATTTTGATATCTCCTTAGACAGTTTTGTGTATTTCTTGTCATGCCACAGCTAACTGAAGTTGGCTTAAGAGCCTATTACAGTACTTTGGTCTATCTGATTTCATATCAAAATAAAAAGGCATGGCAAAGCTCTGCTTCTGTCACACACTGTCTTTTTTTTTTAATGCAACTAGAAAAGCATACCAAACACCTGTTAACAGACCTGTTTTAAAAGAAAGATTTGCATTTATATTCAGGGCATCCCAAAGTGCTTTTCAGCCAATTAAGTACTTAAGTGTAGTCACTTTTGTAATGTAGGAAATGTGGCAGCCAATTTACACACAGCAAGCTCCCACAAACAGCAATGTGATAATGACTAGATAATCTGTTTTAGTGATGTTATTTGAGGGATAAACATTGGCCAGGACACCAGGGAGAATCCCCTGCTCTTCAAAATAGTGCCATGGGATCTTTTACGTCCACTCAAACTAGGTCCAGTCTGCCCTCTTAACGTCTCATCCGAAAGACTGCATTTACGTCAGTACAGCACTCCCTCAATATTGCACTGGAGAGTCGGCCTGGATTATGTGCTCATGTCTCTGGAGTGGGACTTGAACCCACAACCTTCTGACTCAGAGGTGAGCGTGCTACCAACTGAGCCACAGCTGACATCTTTTATGTATTTTTTCATGCCTGGGTTTTTGCTTTTACTTTTTGGTTTGGTGTTATTCTCCTATACAAGGAGGGGGAGAGCCTCATACATGTATGTATGCATGTGCACCTGTACGGATATAGATGAACGAGTTCTTGCAACAAATGAATCAAGGAATATTCTCACAACAAAGTGTAATGCACCAGCCACCTTGAAATTAACTTTCCAAATCAGCCACCTAAAGGTAAAGAAGTTTCAAATTGTAGAGAATGACAAAGCCCCACTATGATAATCCCAGTAAAGTAAACATTTGAGTTATTGAAAGAAGCTGTAAAGATGTGTGGAATGTATGTCCATGACTCTTGCATTTACAAACTAGCTGTCTATGATTGTAGAATCTTTGTTCATCAATGTACGATGCCCATTCCTGGAAACTTATTTTTTGCCCTTGCTATGATCCAAAGTCAAAATCTTTTTATTTTGGTAGTCATAGCCAGCGAATTACCTGCAATGGCTTCTCTTCCCGCTCCCGCATGGTTACCTCTGGTGTCCCCCAAGGATCTATCCTTGGCCCCCTGCTAGTTCTCATCTACATGCTGCCCCTTGGCGACATCATCCAAAAACACAGCGTCAGTTTCCACATGTACACTGACAACACCCAGCTCTACCTCACCACCACCTCTCTCGACCCCTCCACTGTCTCTAAAGTGTTAGGCTGCTTGTCCAACGTCCATTACTGGATGAGCAGAAATTTTCTCCAACTAAATATTGGGAAGACCGAAGCCATTGTCTTCGGACCCCGCCACAAACTCCATTCCCTAGCTACCGACTCCATCCCTCTCCCTGGCCATTATCTGAGGTTGAACCAGACCGCTCGCAACCTTGGTGTCATATTTGACCCCGAGATGAGCTTCCGACCAAATATCCGCACCATCACTAAGACCGCCTATTTCCACCTCCAACATCGCCAGACTCCACACCTGCCTCTGCTCATCTGCTGCTGAATCCCTCATCCATGCTTTTGTTACTTCAAGATTTGACTATTCCAATGCACTCTTGGCCGGCCTCCCATATTCTACCCTCCGTAAACTTGAGGTCATCCAAAACTCTGCTACCCGTATCCTAACTCGCACCGAGTCCTATTCACCCATCACCCCTGCGCTCGCTGACCTACATTGGCTCCCGGTTAAGCAACGCCTCAATTTTAAAGTTCTCATCCTTGTTTTCAAATCCGTCCATGGGCTTGCGCACCCCCCCACCCCCCTCCCCAATCTCTGTAATCTCCTCCAGCCCTACGGCCCTCCGAGATATCTGCACTCATCCAATTCTGGCCTCTTGAGCATCCCTGATTTTAATCGCTACGCTATTGACGGCTGTGCCTTCTGCCTAAGCCCTAAGCTCTGGAATTTCCTCCTTAAACCTCTCCGCCTTTCTCTTCTTTTAAGACGCTCCTTGAAACCTACCTCTTTGACCAAGCTTTTGGTCATCTGTCCTAAATTCTCCTTATGTGACTAGGTGTCAAATTTTGTTTGATAACACTTTTATGTAAAGCGCTTTGGGACGTTTTACTATGTTAAAGGCGCTATATAAGTAGTACTGTAGTATGATCGAATTCACTGTTAGGCTTGAAGAGGAGAAACTTCACACAGTTATTAAGATTCTAGATTTTGTTGAGGCTAACTTTCACGGCATGAGACTGACGACAGCAAACAGGTCAGAACTATTATCGGGTAATACTACAGATGAACAATGGGAGGTGTTCAAAAAAGAATTTAGCTTAGTATAGGACCAATATATACCCCTAAGGGGCAAGAGCTCTACTTTACCAAATAAAACAGCCTTGGTCGAAAAAAGAGGTGAGAGATAACATAGCACTAAAGAAAAAGCATATAAAAGTGCAAAGAATAGTGTAAATCCTGGGGACTAAGATATAAAGAACAGTAAAGGAAGACAAAGTTTTATAAGAGCTGCAAAAAGGGAATGCGAAAAGAAACTTGCAAGGGATATCAAGATTAACGCAAAAAGTTTTTACAATTTTATATTAGAAGATAAAGGGTAGTCAAGGGTAATGTGGGCCCTTTAAAAACAGGTGTGGGTAATATTGCAAATGAAAATAAGGAAATGGCAAACTTGTTGAATAATTACTTTGTCAGTCTGCACAGCAGAGGAAGAGGATAATCTACCTGTCATTTCCAGGGAAATTAATAATGAATCAAGGACTAGAACTCACCTAAAGTTGGATTAATTTAATGCCCTATCACATTGTTGAAACAGGTCAAAGTGCTTTACACAATGAATTACTTTATCAATGGCAAAAGGCATTCTTTGACAACCATTCTCTGAAAGCAAAAGTGCACAAACAGCAAGGCAATGAGATCAATTATATGGCACTCTGAAGTATGAAATATTGTTAAACTGAATGATTCTAATGTCCTTGCATCAAAGGAATTTGGGAGAACCATAGATTTAATGTAAGCAAGAAAACAGTATTAGAAAAAAATAATGGCACTAAAGACTGACAAATCCCCAGGACCTGATGGTTTCCACCTCAGGGTTCTAAAGGAAGTAGGTGAGGAAATTGCAGATGCTTGAGCCATAATCTTCCAAAGCGCTCTCGAGTCAGCAATTGTCCCATTAGATTGGAAAAATTGCAAATGTAACTCCATTATTTAAGAAAGGTGAGTGAGAGGAACCAGGAAATTTATAGACCTGTTAATCTAACACCTGTTGTGGGAAAGTTATTGGAATCTATAATTTAAGGACAGAGTGACTGAGCACTTAGAGAAATTTGAACTGATTAGAGAGAGCCAGCACGGATTTGTAAAGGGTAGGTCATGTCTAATGAACCTAATTGAATTTTTTGAGGAAGTAACTAAAGTAGTAGATAGAGTATGTAGTTTATATGGACTTCCAGAAGGCATGCAATAAGGTTCTATGTAAGAAGCTGTTAGCTAAAATTAAAGCAAATGGAATTGAAGACAAATTATTGACCTGGTTAGGAGATTGGTGTTTGAGTTTTGGAGATTTCATGCAAAGAGGATTGTAGCTAACCGCTACCTGTTTTTGGAGCTTTCCTACACTTGGCTGAAGTTTGATAGTCTACAGGGTGTAGTCTGGCTGATGCTGAAGTATTTTTCTGTTCATTTAAAAGCTTGTGCTGAAACAAGTTACTTCCAGACATGGCTGGCTTGGTAGGGCTTCCTCTAGAAATTGAACATGACTGGGTGAATGAAGAGAGGGCACACTGAGCAGGACAAGCTGCTAGAAGAGGGGGGAGAAGGGCCCTTAGCAGGAGGCCATATCTACCGAGGGTCTTTTGGGAGCAATTCATTTACCTCCACTTCAGTGAGGACCAATGCATGAGATGTCTTCGCCTCACAGAAGAGGTTGTGACTCAAATCTGATAACTGCTGCAGCCACAACTGCTGCAGCCACAAGGGAATTGAAGGAGGACATAGTGGAAGGGCTTGCCAAAATTCCAAATTTCAAAATTCGATAGACTCTGGAACAGTACCCATGGATTGGAGGGTAGCTAATGTTACCCCACTATTCAAAAAAGGTGGTAGAGAAAAAACGGGGAATTACGGTAAGCCTGACATCGGTAGTGGGGAAAATGCTAGAGTCCATTATAAAAGATGTGATAGCAGAGCACTTGGAAAACAGTGACCGGATCGGACAAAGTCAATATGGATTTACAAAGGGTAAATCATGCTTGACTAATCTACTGGAATTTTTTGAGGATGTAACTGGTAAAATAGATAAGGGAGAACCAGTGGACGTGGTGTATTTGGACTTTCAAAAGGCGTTGGATAAGGTCCCGCATAAGAGATTAGCGTGTAAAGTTAAAGCACATGGGATTGGGGGCAAGGTATTGACTTGGATAGAGAACTGGTTGGCAGACAGAAAGCAAAGAGTTGGAATAAACGGGTCTTTTTCCGAGTGGCAGGCAGTGACTAGCGGGGTACCGCAGGGATCGGTCCTTGGACCCCAGCTATTCACAATATATATTAATGATCTAGACAAGGGAACTAGATGTAATATCTCCAAGTTTGCAGACGACACAAAGCTGGGTGGGCATGTGTGCTGTGCGGAGGATGCTGAGAAACTCCAGTATGATTTGGACAGGTTGGGTGATTGGGCAGAAGCATGGTAGATGCAATATAACGTGGATAAATGCGAGGTTTATCCACTTTGGTGTCAAAAACAGGAAGGCAGATTATTATCTGAATGGCAATAGATTGGGAGAAGGGGAAGTGCAACGAGACCTGGGTGTCCTTGTGCACCAGTCGCTGAAGGTAAGCATGCAGGTGCAGCAGGCGGTTAAGAAGGCAAATGGTATGTTGGCCTTCGTAGCGAGAGGGTTTGAGTACAGGAGCAAGGATGTCTTGCTGCGGTTGTACAGGGCCTTGGTGAGACCACGCCTTATCTGAGGAAGGATGTTCTTGCCATGGAGGGAGTTCAGTGAAGATTCACCAGACTGATACCTGGGATGGCAGGAATGATGTATGAGGAGAGATTGGGTCGATTGGACTTATACTCGCTGGAGTTTAGAAGAATGAGAGGGGATCTCATTGAAACTTATAAAATTCTAAAAGGACTAGACAGACTAGATGCGGGAAGGATGTTCCTGATGGTCGGGGAGTCCAGAACCAGGGGTCACAGTCTAAGGATAAGGGGTAAGCCATTTAGGACAGAGATGAGGAGGAATTTCTTCACCCAGAAGGCCGTAGAGGACAATTCATTAAATATATTCAAGAAGGAGTTAGATATATTTCTTAAGGCTAAAGGGATCAAGGGATATGGAGAGAAGGCAGGAACAGGGTACTAAATATGGACGATCAGCCATGATTTCATTGAATGGCGGAGCAGGCTCGAGGGGCCGAATGGCCTACTCCTGCTCCTATCTTCTATGTTTCTATGTTGCCATAATTTTCCAATCTTTCCGCGATGCGGGGGAGGTGCCTGAGGATTGGAAAGTGACAAATGTGACACTATTGTTCAAGAAAGGGTGTAAAGACATCCTAGGAACTGCAGGCCGCTCAGTTTAACATCAGTGGTGGGTAAAGTTTTAGAAACAGTAATCAAGGAAAAAATTAAAGGGCACTTGGGGAGGTTTAAGCTAATTAAGGAGAGCCAACACAGATTTGTAAAAGGCAGGTCGTGTTTGACTAATTAGATTTTTTGATGAAGGGAATGCAATGGATGTTGTCTACATGAATTTTCGGAAGGCTTTTGACAAAGTACCACGTAGAAGGCTGGTTAACAAAATTGAGACTCATGGAATAGGTGGGTCAGTGGCAGTGGCAGCTTGGATAAGGAATTGGCTTAAGGACAGAAAACAGTGAGTTGTAAATGGCTGTTTTTTAGACTGGAGGATGGTAGACAATGGTGTTCCCTAAGGGTCAGTGCTGGGGCCACTGCTTTTTTTTGATATATAAATGACCTAGATATTGGAATACAGAGTAGAATATCTAAATTTGCCAATGACACCAAACTTGGGGGTGTGGCAAACAGTGATGATCGACTGCAACAGGTCATAGAGAGGCTAGCAGAATAGGCAGACAAGTGGCAGATGGAATTTAATACAGAGAAGTGTAAAGTGATGCATTTTGGCAGAAGGAACAGGGAGAGGCAATATACACTTAATGGGCCAGAAATTCCAGGCCAGAAGCGTGAGTACGGTCGGCTTACTCACGCTTCTGGCCGTTGGAAATGCCGGCGTTCAGCATGAACAGCGCATGCGGGGAACGCCAGCATTTCCAGACCTCGAGCGCGTGCGACTGCACAGGCAGCGCTTGCGCAGTGAACTTCGTGGATTTCATTCATGAAATCCGTGAGGTTAAGCCCTTAGAAGTTACACTGAAAAAAAGCAAGTGTAAAGTGGTTCATTGGCTGCGGAGGAAGATATATTTTATCGTGGAGCTTTTGAAATGCAATATTTTTGTTTGGGAAAGGGAGGGAAGTTATTTTAAGAAATTTTAAGTAAGTTTTAAAGTTAAAATTTTTTTTTTTTTTTTAAAGGGTTTTCAGAACGGTAGGTAGAAGGAGCAATTGTGGCTGTGTGAATGGAATGTGAGAATGAGTTATGTATGTATGTCCACATATATTCCTTTACGTATATGTATGTATGTTTTATATTCCTTTACTATGAATGTATGTTTTTAATTATGATTTTCCAATAAGTTACTTTCTCTGAAAGTCATAATTAAATAATACATTCATACACATAAGTAAAGGAATATATACATAACACGCAAAGGAATATATACAGACATACATACTTTCAGAAGCTCCACGATAAGAAATATCTTCCTCCGCAGCCTCTGTAGCAACTGTACCCATGCTTTTTTCATGTGTAAGTTGTAATGACTGGACCTCACTGAAAGCATTAATGAAAGCGGCGAATTATACTGCGCACGCGCTGCATGTGCAGTCGCATGCGTTCTGCCTCTGAACCCCTTCGTTCAGAGGACAGGAAATGCTGGTTTTCCCCACATGCACTGTGCATGCTGAAAACCGGCATTTCATCCGGCCAGATGCGTAAGTACCCCGACCGTACTAGCGCATTTGGAAGGGAATTATTGGGCCAACATTTTACATGTCAATAAAATAAAAAATTTAACACTTGCACGGCTTGCCCCCTCGCATCTGCGACTGAGGGTCCAAGGAGGTGCATTGCGCAAGAGGTCATCATCGGACGTATCCTCACACTGTTCCCTTTGGGGAACTGTATGAAGTGGTGGAAGGATTTATGGCCGTGATTAACGCTCATTCCGTGACCGTAACCATCTTTGAACCGGCCATTAGGGTGGTTAGTCCTATGGCGGGAGGGTTTTACGGGCTCCCACAACCCATCTGAGGGGGGGGGGGCCACCAACACCCACGGACGCAAGTATCCCGCTGGATGTCCACCCAGAATTTAAAGTTGGAGCTCCGACTCCACTTGCCGGGACTGTCTGGAGTGGGGTTCAAAACCCTACTCCTTCTGGCCCAGCGGAGGGGATGCTTACTGCTATGCAAAAGGCCCACTCCGCACAAAAGGTGACACCCATACGTTTCCTGCGCCTTTTCCCTCCCCGTGACTGGAGCCCTATGCTGCCATTTCACGTTGCTAATCGGATTGGGCGTTTGTCATAGCGGTAGGATCCCTGCCGCTGGGCCAGATCAGGGTAGGGTTTCGAACCCCGCTCCAGACAGTCCCGGCAAGTGGAGTCGGAGCTCCGGCTCTAAATTCTGGGTTGACATCCAGTGGGATATTTGCGTCCGTGGGTGTGGGTGGCCCCCCCTCCTTGTATAGCTTGTGGGAGCCCGTAAAACCCTCCCGCCATAGGACTAACCGCCCTAATGGCTGGTTCAAAGATGGTTACGGTCACGGAATGAGCGTTAATCACGGCCATAAATCCTTCCACCACTTCATACAGTTCCCCAAAGGGAACAGTGTGAAGACACGTATGACGACGACGTTGCTAAATAAATAAATGGAATTAAAAAAATTCTTTTAGGGCTTTTAAAAGTCTTTAAATTGCTTTAATTCTCTTTAAAACTACTTCAGATTACTCAAACTAATGTAAACATTTAAAAATGTTTATAAAAGTTACCAAAATCTTGAAAAAACTTCCAAAAACCTATTTAAACTGCTGCTTTGCATGTAAAAAAGCAAAGCAGCTTGACAGAAACATTGGGGGCGTGTCCAGTGAAACTGAGACCTCAAGGGGCGTGTCTCACTTACACTGCACGCTCCTGGGTCCGCGCTGGCTGCACTCCTGGGCGGCGTGACGTCATACGCTGCCCGGGATTCTTGTTTCAGTTTCTGGAAGTGCAGGCGTCCCTGGAGCTGATCGGCAGGAGCGCGGGGTAAGTGCAAATACGGGGCTTGCACGCGCTGCAAGCCCCGTTCTGGAATTTCTGGCCCATTGGCACAGTTTTAAAGAGTGTGCAGGGACAGAGGGACCTGGGAGTTAATGTGCATAGGTCCCTGAAGGTGGCAGGACACATTGAGAGTGTGGTTAACAAAGCATATGGGATCTTGGGCTTCATAAATAGAGGTATTGAGTACAAAAGTAGAGAAGTTATGCTGAACCTTTATAAAGTGCTGGTTAAGCCACAACTGGAGTATTACGTCCAGTTCTGGTCACCACACTTTTTAGGAAGGATGTGAAGGCCCTCGAGAGGGTGCAGAGGAGATTTACCAGAATGGTTCCGGGCACAGGTTGGAGAAGCTGGATTTGTTTTCATTAGAGCAAAGGAGGTTGAGGGGTGATTTGATAGAGGTGTACAAGATAATGCGTCTGGCTCCTTCTAGTCTACTGCTGGAGATAGAAGCAACATCTTGCAGTTTGCAGTGCACTGCTGCATAAGGCATGTCACTGAGGCTCTCTTTACACAGAGAAACAATTTTAATCTCTTTAATTTAATCATCTTGCCAGAGACAAACAGGCAGAGAGAACACAAAGGTTTGCATGGATTTCAGGCTTCCCCAAGGTGCAGGGTCCCATTGACTGCATGCCCATGCCTTGTGTGCGCCTCATGTGAATTTGGCCATTTTCATGAACCGAAAGGGATTTCACTCCCTCAGTGTGCAACTGGTGTACGACCAGAGGCAGCGTATCATGTAGGTGACTGCCTGTTATCTTGGCAGCAGTCACGATTCCTTCATTCTGCGGCAGTCCTCCTGTATTTGACCACCACGGCAAGTCAAAGGCTGCTGGGCAACAAAGGTTATCCACGTGTGGCATGGCTCATGACTCTGGTCCGGAACCCACGCACGTAGGTCTACAATAAGAGCCATGCTGCCACAAGGAACATTATAGAGCACACCATCGGCATCTTCAAGCAACGCTTCCGCTGCCTAGACCACTCGGGAGGAGCCCAGCAATCCTCAGCTGAGCGGGTATTAAGATTTGTAGTAGTATGCTGCACAACTTCGCCATTATGAGGGAACAGCCTTTGCCACCACCCATCAGATGAGAAACTGAGCAGAAGCATGAGGAATAGGAGGAGGAAGTGCAGCAGGAAGCGGAAGGGAGGCTACAACGTAGACGGCCCTTTTCTGCTCGGGCTCTACATGATCAAATAATTCATGAGCGATACTAGGAACCTCAATCACACCTCCCCATTCACCAACAGTCCCACATTCCCTATCTTTCCTCTTTCACTGACCATCACATTGTCCTCTTTCTGACAACACACAAATAAAAACCACCAGAAAATACACATTCCAATCCAATTCCCTTAGTGCCTGTCTTCATTGTGCCTTTGCCTATCTTAGTGCTCCTACGAGTTGCTTCCCTAGTGGCTGCAGCATGGTTTGTGGAAGGCTGCTGACCTTCAATTGGGGAGACTGCAGATGGCCTTGGAAATAAATCTTGAGCAGCTCTGGGGCTAGAGGGCCCGGCTTCAGACTGCACCATCTGGGCCAGGGTTGCAGCAGTCTGGGCTGGCGGGCTGGCTAGCTGACTGGCAACAGCAGGTTCGTGTTCCATGGGGCCACTGCCACTCTCCCAGGGTGGCGTCTCAGCAATCCTACTGATCTGTTGGAGAATAGATTGATGGACTGCTGTGACTCTCTGGAAGCCCCTTTGAACAGTGGTATCCAGAACCACGATGGCAGCAGTCTGAGCTTTCAAGACAGACCTTTTGATGGAAGCTGTTTGTGCTGCAATGCAAGCTGTGACATTGGCCATCAGACACTGCATCATGGCGGGTTCCACAGACGTGCTGATGGAGGTGACCACACGTTCCATCTTGGAAAGGATTGGCTCCAAGCTCTGCGCAAAGCCTTGTGCTAAGTTGATGCTGGACTCCTCCATGCTCCTTGACATTGACCGCAGGCTTTCCAGTGGGCCAAGCACTTGGTTATGTACACCCATCAGCCCTCTTCTGTAGCTTGGTCCATCAAAGTCCTCATCTGATGCCTCTGCAGCTACTAGTGTGTGACCTTGCCCTCCGGTGAGCTGGCGCCTTCACTATCTTTTCCCACTGTCCTTGCTCCTGCGCACTTGTGCCCGTTGTCTCTACTACGTGCAGATCTCTCCTCTATCCTACGTGCAGATCTCCCCTCTATCCTAGCCTCTAAAATACACGGTGTCAGTCTCTGAGCTGGTGGCTGGGAGTGTAAGATTGAGTGACTGTGTTTCTTCTTCTTCGTCCTCCTCTGAACGGGGAGATAGTAAAGGTTACAGTTCTTGGGTATCTGAAATGAAAATGGGAAAAGGGTTGGGTTGTGATGAGGGGAGAGGAGAAAGTAAGAAGTGCATGCTTATACCATCTGTAGCTTGAATCAGAAAAGACTGGGATGAGAGAAGGAAGATTAGGTATGCAAATACCCTCATCATCAATCCTTCCAGCTCCGCCAGGGGCCAAGGCCTCAATGATGGCCAGCACTGTCTCCTCCATGTGGGTTCAACAGGCAGGCGCACTTGTCCTCCAGTTCTTTCCTGCTGCCTTCTGTTATGCTCCACCTTCTGCAAGTAAGAGGGAAGTGTGTTGGTGAGTGTCCTGCCATATGTTTGGGTGATGTGGCTGTCATGGTTGAGTAGGTGCCAGTGTGTGCGAGCTGTGAATTGTGTGTACGAGTGTTGCTACAATGCTAAGTGTGTGAGAGTGAGGTAAAGCATATGAATTGAAGGGTTGAGTACTGATTGATAGAAATTGTTGATAGGTGGGTGATCAGGGTGTAGTGAATTGAACGGTGGATGAGGCTAGTAGTGTAGTTGGCAGGATATCCCATTTGAAATTTGAACTCGCTCACCTTGACAACTCGTGTCAGATCGTTAAACTTTTTCTGCACTGCATCCATGTTCTTGGAGCAACACTCCTGGCATTGACCTCCAACGCTATTTTTTCCCACTACCTCCTGAGCATGTGTCTGGTGGGTTTCCTGCACCCAAGGATATCTCTCCTCCTCGCCACGTCTTGCATCGAGATTTCCAGTACTTTGTCAGAAAACCTTGGTGCTCGCTCTCTTGCACGTTCAGCCATCCCTCAAAGCATCACAGCCCAGATTCACTTTGCAAAGGATTCCCACCGCTTCTTGCAGCCACCATGCATCTACCCTTTAAGAGGTGCAGGCTGCCTTTATGTAGTGCCAGCCACTCACGATATCAGGCCCCCTGCTGATGCGTGCAGCCAGTTAACCGTGAGGGTAGCGCTGGCTGCATGCAGCACTCAACAGCATGTAGCACGAATTTAAGGTGCTGCCTGCAATGCAATGAACAGGCATGGGATAATCGCATACTGCAATCCCCACGCCTGTTTTCGGGGGTTAGTGAATTTAACACCCCAGCACCTCCAGGAAAGAATGGGGGAAAATTGGGATCAAGCCATCGTCAAGAATTTCTAAACTGAAAAAGGTGTGTAAGAAAAAGACTATTCTGTTTGTACAGAGAAACTTTCCAAATGAGACTGATAATTTTTTTTAATCAATTGATATGTCTGATTACCGAACAGTGCTCTCTGGTGCCTGAATCAGCCTGATTTGAAACTAAGATCTATGTGAACAGCAACAAAGAAGTAGTAAAGTAGAATAATGTTTTGCAATCTGTTCTTTTGTCCTATGATTCAAGTTACAATGCCCATGATGTGATTTGGTTGTATAGCTGGCCCCAAGTTTCTGTCTGTTATGATGAGTTAGATGTTTTACAGCCTTGGAAAATTATTTGATGGAAAAATCTATCAATGACATTGGGCAATAGGAAGTGTACTTTGTGAGATTTGGTTCCTTGCCCTGCTGAAGTTTAATTTTGAAATAAAGCTGTTGAGAGCAATAACACTTTTAATAGAATACTTTGGGTTATCAAATCTCCCAATCCCGAAGCTGACAAGTTGTTGCAGTATAATTATTGGCAGATGGATTGGTGTAACTTGTCAAAACACTTGTCTTTCACATCTGAGACTTGGGCTGGAATTAGCCTAGACTGATGAGCTGAAAATTCCTTCAGTGATGGCTATAATAGTACTAGGTGATGTGAACCTGCGGCAATCTTAAACCAAATTCCAAAGTGTGTGTGCCCAAAATCTCATGAATTGTCACTGAATTCACAGTCCCATTCAGAGAGACCACAAGCATGGCTGTTGTGGGAAATGAAAATGTGTCACTGGTGTATCAGGGAGTATGCCCCAAGTCGCTTACAACTGCACTTTTAAACTCACAACTGCAAAGCCTTTGGCCCTCCATTCAACACAATTTGCTGAATCACCCCTTCACCTCCAATTTTTATGCCCTTGTCCCCAGAAAAACTTGTACTCTCTCCCATCCTGGTCGTCCCTCTTAGTATGGCCCCTATTTTTGCTCCCTCAAATCCAAGCGGTGCAGACTTGTGCATAACTGGTCCAGCCTGCCATTTCTAGATCTGGTTGCACCACATCAGGCCTCATTCTCCTCTGCCAAAACCACTCATTACTCCAGAATCAGCTTGGAGTACAAAAGTTACATAGAATTACATTGAAACGGGTCATTCGGGCCAACTGGTCTATGCTCCATAGAATGGAGCTCCCTTAAATGCATCTATGCTATTGGCCTCAACTACTCCTTGTGGTAGCAAGTTCCACATTTTAACCACTCTCTGGGTAAAGAAGTTTCTCCTGAATTCCTTATGTGATTTATTAGTGACTATCTGATATTTATGACCCTTAGTATTGGACTCCTCCACAGGTGCAAACATCTTCTCTATGTCTACCCTATCAAACCCCTTCATAATTTTAAAGACCTCCATCAGGTCACCCCTCAGCCTTTTCTTTATTAGAGAAATGAGCTCCAGCCCGTCGGTCTTTCCTCTCAGTGAACAAGGGAGGATTCGATATTGGATCTAGTAATGGGGAATGAACCAGAGCAGATAAGAGAAGTAAAGGTAGGGGAACATATAGGCAATAGTGACCATAATATAATATGCTTTAAGATGATAATTGAGAAGGACATAAGTATGACAAAAACCAGGTTAATAGATTGGAGAAAAGCTGATTTTGAGGGACTGAGCATAGAACTTGGGAAACAAAAATGGGCAACAATATTGGCAAACAATGATTTGGAACAGCAATGGGAAAGACTGAACGGGCTGGAGCTCATTTCTCTAATAAAGAAAAGGCTGAGGGGTGACCTGATGGAGGTCTTTAAAATTATGAAGGGGTTTGATAGGGTAGACATAGAGAAGATGTTTGCACCTGTGGAGGAGTCCAATACTAAGGGTCATAAATATCAGATAGTCACTAATAAATCACATAAGGAATTCAGGAGAAACTTCTTTACCCAGAGAGTGGTTAAAATGTGGAACCTGCTACCACAAGGAGTAGTTGAGGCGAATAGCATAGATGCATTTAAGGGAGCTCCATTCTATGGAGCATAGACCAGTTGGCCCGAATGACCCGTTTCAATGTAATTCTATGTAACTTTTGTACTCCAAGCTGATTCTGGAGTAATGAGTGGTTTTGGCAGAGGAGAATGAGGCCTGATGTGGTGCAACCAGACCTAGAAATGGCAGGCTGGACCAGTTATGCACAAGACGGTGTTCAACAGAGTGCAGGAAAAATATATTCCGCTAAAAGAAAAGAACAAACTAAACACCAATGGGACTCCATGGATGAATAAAGCCATAAGGGAACAATTGAGGGTAAGGAAAGAGGCATACATTAAGTACACAGACAGCAGGGGAGTGCATGATAAGAGAATACGAAAAGATTAGGAGAGAAGTAAAAAAAAAAATTAGGGAGGCAAAGAGGAACTATGAAATTAAATTATCAAGGAACATAAACAAAATAGTAAAATATTTTACAGGCACGTCAATAAAAAAAAAGAGTTTGGATGGGAACAGGGCCATTAAGGGGTAGTCAGGACAATACCACAAGTAACGATCGAGAGATGGCAGAAATATTAAATAATTATTTTGCTTCAGTAATTACCAGGGAGATAGAACAGGTGGACATGACATTGGATGATGAGATAAGTGCATTTAAAATTTTTAAAAGGGATATATTAAATAAATTAATCAAACTCGGAGGATAAAACCCCTGGTCCGGATAGCTTGCATCCACACATTTTTAAAGAACCTAGGGAAGAGATAGCAGAGGCATTACTGTGCATATTTAACAATTCGCTAGAAAAAGATATAGTGCCAGAGGACTGGCGAATAGCTAACGTAATACCGATATTTAAGAAGGGGGATAGAATATGTCTAGGGAATTATAGACCAGTCAGCTTAATATCAGTGGTAGGAAAAATAATGGAATCCCTACTAAAGGAGAAAATAGAAGAACATCTAGAAACCAAAAATATAATAATGAATAGTCAACATGGATTTCAAAAGGGAAAGTCTTGCTTGACCAACCTTATTGAATTTTTTGAAGAGGTAACAGAGAGAGTAGACAAGGATAATGCAGTAGATGTAATTTATCCGAATTTTCAGAAGACCTTCGATAAGGTACCCCATAATAGACTGATGAATAAGGTCAGGGAATGCAGAGTCAGGGGACAAGTAGCAGAATGGATTGCTGGCTGGCTTCAGGACAGAAAGCAGAGAGTAGGAGTAAAGGGTAGCTATTCAGAGTGGCAGATGGTGGGTAGTGGTGTTCCACAAGGATCAGTGCTGGGACCACTGCTGTTCACAATTTACATTAACGATTTAGACTTCGGAATCAAAAACACAATTTCCAAATTTGTAGATGACGTCAAATTGGGGGGATAGTCAATACTGAGGAGGACTGCAACAAATTACAGGAGGACATTAATAAACTTGCAGAATGGGCATATAATTGGCAAATGAGGTTCAACCCATAAATGTGAGGTATTGCATTTTGGTAGGGGGAACAGGGAGCTCACATCACTTGGGGGGTGCGAGTCTAGGTGGGGTAGAGGAACAACGCAATCTAGGAGTACAAATACACAAATCACAAAAATTTGTGACGCATGTTAGCAAGGCCAAAATAAAAGCAAACCAAATACTAGGGTTTATTTCTAGAGGGATAGAATTGAAAAGAAGGGAAGTTATGCTAAACCTGTATCGAACCTTGGTTAGACCACACTTGGAGTACCCAATACAGTCTGGTCGCAATATTATAAAAAGGATATAGAGGCACTGGAGAAGGTGCAGAGAAGAATTACAAGGATGATACCAGAAATGCGAGGGTATACATATCAGGAAAGGATGAACAGGCTGGGTTTCTTTTCTCTTGAAAAAAGAAGGCTGAGGGGTGACCTAATAGAGGTCTTTAAAATTCTGTAAGGTTTTGATAGAGTGGATACAGAGAGAATGTTTCCACTTATGGGGCAGAGCATAACTAGAGGCCATCAATATAAGATGGTCACCAAGAAATCCAATAGGGAATTCAGAAGAAACTTCTTTACCCAAGGAGTGGTGAGAATGTGGAGCTGGCTACCATAGGGAATGGTTGAAGCAAATAGTATAGATGCATTTAAGGGGAGGCTAGATAAGCATATGAGAGAGAAGGGTATAGAGGGTTATGCTGATAGATTTCTTCCCTTCTTAGGCAGTCCCTCGGAACCGAAGATGACTTGCTTCCACATTAAAAATGAGTTCACAGGTGACTGATGAGTCCAATGCGGGACCTACAGTCTCGGTCACAGGTGGGGCAGATGGTGGTTGAACGGGTGGGTGGGGTGCTTGGGTTGACGTGCGCTCCTTCCGCTGTTTGCGCTTGGCTTCCGCTTGCTTCCGGCGAAGAGACTCGAGGTATTCGGCGCCTTCCCGGATGCTTCCCCACTTTGTACGGTCTTGGGCCAGGGATTCCCAGATGTTGCACGTTTTCAAGGAGGCTTTGAGGGTGTACTTGAAGCGTTTCCTCTGCCCACCTGGAGTTCTCTTGCCGTGTCGGAGCTCCGAGTAGAGCACTTGTTTTGGGAGTCTCGTATCGGGCATAGATTTAGATGAGTAAAGACTGGAGAAGGCTCAAGTAGAGCATAAATGCTGGCATGGACTGGTTGGGCTGAATGGCCTGTTTCTGTGGAGTATATCCTATGTAAACCTATGTAGTTCTGGTATCACCCATATAAATCTTTTTTGCACCTTCTCCAGTGTGCCTATATCCTTTTTGTAATATGGAGTGAGAACTTTGCACGCTACTCTGTGTGGTCTAACCAAGGTTCTATATAAGTTTAACATTGGGCCAGAAATTCGGGTCCCCACGGGTGAGTACGCGCTGTGTACTCATGCGTAGGGCCAACGAAAGTGCCAGTTTCGTGCATGTGCTGGAAACCGGAACTTCTGTTCCCTTGAAGGAAGGGATTCACAGGTCAAACGCGTGCGCCAGAGAGGCAGCGCGTACGCCTGGAACTTCCGATTTTGTTTTACAGGTTTCTCTGGGAGCGTAAGTCTCTAGCAGCTGCGCGTTTAAAAAGCAGTCGCAAGGCCTGCTTTTAACAAGGTAAGTGGTGAATTCAGTAAAATTAAAACATTTTTTACACAGGTTTATTATTTTTGAATACTTTAAAGAAAGGTAAGTTTATTTTTAGCCCCATTAAAAACTAATTAATTTTTTCAAAAATTTAAATTATTGTTTAAAATAGTTATTTTATGTAATTTATAGTTATTTTAAAAATGTGATTTTAAAAAAAAAAAAAAAAAAAAATTATTTGAAGTTTTAGTTAGGTTTTGGGGCCGATCTCTATTCATAGATTTGACAGGTCTTCCTGTCAAATTTATGAATGGAGATTCCCTGCTACGATTGGCTCTCCATGGCCCACGTGATCCATGGGGACGCTTTGAACTAACTGCTCCCCTGGGATGCACTTTCACTGCGCGCCGGCAACTGGAGGAGGCCCAGGATCGGAATCCCACCCGGGCCCACAACACAACGGCAGGCGCGCTAGGTAAATGCAGGTCGGGGGTTTGCACCTGCGGGAAGCCTCCAACCCGAATTTCTGGGCCATTAACTTCTCTGATTTTCAATTCTATTCCGCTCGAAATGAACTCCAGTACTTTGTTAGCATTTTTATGGTCTTTTAACTTGCGTTGCTACTTCAATGATTTGCGAATCTGTACCCTTAGATCCCTATGCTCCTTTACTGTAGACTCTTATTTGCCAAGCAGTATATTATTCCTACTACCAAAATGCACCACTTCACACTCTTCTATATTGACCTCATCCACCAAACTAACCACTGTTTCTTTTCTCCATTACCAAACATCTCTTTAAACCCCTCATCCCTGCTCCCTCCACTTCTCTTTCAACAAGTGCAAGGAGCTTGTGCAGATCACCAAGATTGAGACCATTTGTTCCGCTGCCTCTGCTGCTATCTTCTGCCCCACCCCCCCACCTTGCCCATAAAGTACCTCTCTGGACCCCACTGCTGTCTCTGTTGCCAGACTGCTTGTCCAGCATCCAGTCTCGGATGAGCTGCAATTTCTACAGCTCATCATTGGGAAGACGAAAGCCATCGTCTTTGCCTTAGCCTCAATCTCTGTACGCTTGCCATGGATTCCATCACCTTCTCCAGGCATTGTACTCTGGCTGAGCCAGACTATTTGTAACATTGTTATTGCTATGTGATCCCAAGCTAAGCTTCCAACCCCATATTCTCTCCACAAAGATTGCCTACTTCCACCTCCATAACATTGCCCGTGTCTCAGCCTATCTACTGCTATGAAACCCTCATCCATGCCTATGTCCCCTCCAGACTCGACTATTCCAATGCTCTCCTGGCCAGCCTCCCATTCTACATAGTCTGTAAACTTCAGCTCACCCAAATCCCTACATCCCATATCCTATTCTACACCAAGTCCTGCTCACTGATCACCCTGTTTTCACTGACCTATATTGGCTCTCGGTCCCACAATGTCTCAAATTTAAAATTCTCAACTTCAAGCTTAAATCACTGTGTCCTTGCCCCTATCTCTCTAACCACCTGCGGCCCTATAACCCCCACTCTGGTCCTGTGCGCATCCTCTGCTCCCTTTGCCCCACCGTTGCTAGCAATGTCCTCAGCTAGCAGGCCTCACGCTCTGAAATTCCATCCCTAAACCCCTCTGCCTTTCCACCTCTATCTTCGCCTTAAAACCTTCCTCCTTTGACCAAGCTTTTGGCCACTGTCATAAATCGCAACTTCTACAAGAAGTACTACTGAACGGCCAGCTGAGGGCGCCGCCCGAGGAGTATAAATACTCGGGCGTGGGCCCACCTTGGCCAGAGACAGTCTGGAAACAGGAAGCTAGTGACTACTAACTAGACCTCCATGTTTTGTTACAAAACGATTAAAGCCTTGCTTTATGTACAACCATGTGCGTAGTGAGTCTTTATTACGTCAGCCACCTTGACTAATATCTCCTCCCTTTGGCTCAGCGTCCATTTTCTTTTTTGAGTATGCCTCTGTGGAGTGCTACGGGATGTTTTTCTATGTTAAATATATGCTACATAAATGCTATATAAAAGTTGTTCTTCTGAGGATGAAGTTGAGATGCGTTCTACTGGCAGTACAGTGGGGGCTTTATTCTTACATTTAACTCTGTCTGTAAATGCTTGATGCTGACTCAGGATGCCAGCAGTAAGTTGAATATACTTTGTTCTCTTATCTTGAGTGAGAACTTACTAAAAAAAAATTGATACAAGTAGATTAAGATGTTAACTGATAATCATGGCTGCCACTGCACCTGGCTTCAGATGCTCTGGGTGCAGTGAGGAAATGTGAACAGATGGAAATGGGTGATTTAAATTATGCGGTGCTTAAACATTTAAACAAACTACTATGAATGTGTGGTGAATGAGCGTATTAATTGATTTCTCTTTGCAGGTATTAATCTCAAAATGACTTTCCATTAAACTGCTTTTTAAAGGTTGTGGTGATAACAGGATGTGAGTGAGTGAACAGAATCCCACAGAGTCCTAACATATGACTCACTGCATTGTCTATAGCAAAGGTAGTTCAGTATAAAACCAAGGTTTTTTCTGGAAAGGAGTAGTTAGAATAATAATGTACGAAGCCATTTTTGTAGTATACCAAGTAACTTGGAGGTTTTTGAAATTAGCAAGGCAGAGATATTTGGTAGGTTAAGGTGACTGAAGACTAACCAATTCCCTGGTCATGTGGCATATGATCTAGGGTGCTAAAGTGGACTAGGGAGAAGATTTGTGGGGTGTTGACTATAGTTATCGTGGGCACTGATGAGGTTCCAAAGAACTGGAAGTAAGCAAATGTAGTACATATTTAAAAAGCAGAACATATCTGACACAGGCAAATATAGAACAATTAGCCTAAGAGATAAAACAATGGAACCCATTCTAAGCCAGCTGGAAGAGTACCTGTACAGCAAAGGGGAGGAATGTGCCTGACAACTCCTCAACTAGCTTGAGGATGATTGCAAATAATGTACATAGAGGAACTCTCTATAACCAGGTTTATTTGGACTTTCAAGAGGTTTTTTAATAGTTCCACATAAAAGACTTTAAAATCCATAGATCCATAGACTGGATAAAAAATTGAGTAAAAGATAAACTTGGTGGGTGAGTGAAGTAGTATCAGACTGGGGGAAGGTGTTGAGTGGAGTCTTGCAGGGATCAATATTTGGACCTCTGTTTCTAATCTAAATAACTGATCTGGTCAAATTTTCAGACAACATTAGAATAGGAAGAGTAATAGAGACAGAGAATGCAGTAAACAATTTGCAGAGAAATTTAGATAACTTGTGCAATTGGGCAGACAAGATGGAATTTAATACTGACAAATGTAGGGTGAAAAATGAGCAACATTAGTATGCTGTGAATGGAACAGAAAATAGCAGATGGAGATGTAGAAAGAGATCGTAGGATAACAGTACATTCATCACTTTTTGTCTGGATAATGTGGCAAAGCAATTAAAAAACTAATAGAATATTAGCTGGAGAAGAATTCTACAAAGATTACTCTAAGGTTTTACATCAGATGTGTCATATCACACCAGGTGGCAAAGTCCATGAGCTGCTTGCACTTATTGGAGGTGATGGTGACCATGGCAGGAAAGAGGGGTTTAAGGAGATGATTGGTTGCAGAAAAAAGAAGCTGGGGGTAATCGTTGCTCTCCAGGACGACCCTGGAATAGTGGGAGGTTTTGGCAGAGTAGAGTGAGGCCTGACAGTGCTGTGATGTGGTCCCTCCAGATCTGATGATGGATGACTAAGCCAGTTATGCACCAGACAGGCTCAAATCCTCACTCCTTAATCTTGGAACATAGATGGGGCCATACCAGGGTAATGGCTTGGATGGGAGAGAGGCAAGGTTTTGTTGGGGACAAGGGCATCAAAAGTGGAGGTGAAGGAGTGGTGCACTTCAAAATTTGGAAGTGCAGTTAGAAGTGAATTTGGGGTGAGTTTTTTTTCCCATGGGTGGATGCAGAAGGAAATAGAGTTGGAAGCGGAGTAAAAGGATGTGGGTGGTAAGGGATATAAGGAAGTAGTCAGAAATGGTTTGTCAGTGACTGAGACCAAGGCAGTAGAGAGGCTACGTGAGATGGCATGGTCAAGTGCATGGGGATGGGTAGGAGAGCTTATATGGAGGGAGAGATTTAGGGAGGACAGAAGGGCAATGAATTCAGAGGATAGAAGATGAGAGGTGCTGAGATGGCAATTGAAATTACCGAAGACGAGGAATCCCTCAGCGCAGAGTCTTAGCGTGGAAAAGAAAGAGGATGTATCGAGAAGAAATTTGGGTTGGGGCTTGGGAATGGGGACAGTAGACAATGAAGATTTTAAAGGGGAGGTGAGAGAGATGAAACAAAGTGAGGTGCTCAAATGAAGATGCCAGAGGAGTCGGGGAGAGACTAAGGTGTGACTTAGTGATAAGGGACACACTGTAACTGTAGCATTTTGGGCAAGGCAGGTGGTGAAAAGTATAGCCAGGTGAGGAGGCTTCAGTAAGCAGCAAGATGTTGCCACCCCTGAGCCATGTTTCAGTTAAAGCCAGGATGTCCGTGCCATTGTGTACAATAAGAGCGGGGATGGCAGGGGCCTAGTTCACGAGTGAATGGATGTTCTGGGGGGGAATAGGGCAAGGGTTGGTGATTGTTAATATGCTGGTAGTGGTGGGTGGGGTGAATGGGACAGGGAGGAGATTGATGAGTTTAGCCACCTGTGGGCATGCTGGGTGAGGAAGGGAGGTTAAGGTTGTTCCTGGTAAGGAGGCAACAGCAGGTGCCTCAATAGGCCCTTTTGAGAATGCCGAGAGAGGCACAGAGAGAAGCCATAGACTTATTCAAGGGAGATTAGAGCCTGGGAAGGCAGTAGGGGAGTAGAAAGGTAGAGGAACAGTGATGGGTTCAGGTAAGAATGAAGGAGGGCAAAGTGGCTGGGTGACAGGAAGGAGAGGAGATAGGAGAGAAAGGCCTGAGAGGGGCCGAGGGGGGGGAATAAAAGGGAAACTGAAGTAATGGGCTTGGGTCTCGAGGGGCTATGCAAAATGCACACACATTCAGGTTACATTATCATGGCAGACGTTAGGAGAGACATATCCTGGTAGTAGAGGACAGGGAAGAGACTGTATGAAGGAATATGAAGTTAAAGTCTTCAGTTTTGCCCAATTTATACTTTTTTCGGGGTAAAATTGATTGGAAACTCTAGATCATTGGGAGATCTGCTAATAAAATATTAAATGGTATGGATAGTTATCAGAGTATACTTTTGAAATAAGTCCGACTATTAAGATGAGAGGATTTGAATCAGCAAAAAGTACATTTAAATAGAATATGAATAGTCTTTTACTGGCTGATAAATATTTGAATGATATGCTAGGCAAGATTTTCGAGTAAAAGACCATCAGAATGCAGTTGGAGTTAGGATGTTGGAGAGACAAGCTTGACTCATGCTTGACTATTGTTTAAGTTGCATGTATTAAATGTAGTGAATCAGGTTTAGCTTTGTACAATGGCCTTGAGGGCCCAGAGATTAGTGAGATGTATGTACAATCCAAAAAATGTACAGGTTAGGTTGGACCATCGTGGGTGCCACAGAGCAGAGATACAAGTTGATTTATACTTTTTGCCACATTACACTCTGCTACTAATAGCAGGAGCATTGCTTTGAGGAAGTGCTGGCAGGCCGACCATTTCTTTACAGTGAACAAGTGGAGCTTGGAGGGAAAGGCCTCTCTGGACCATTGTTTCAAGCTTCTTGGTTGCCAGTTTAGAGTGGCATTGTCAGTCTGGGTGCATGTTATTTTCTTGGCCATGCGTATTGTGTACCTGGAGAGAGGAATGGACAGGAGTGGGGGTGGAATAGAATGTAATTAATCTAAGAACTAAACTGGATACACGTGCTATTCACTAAACCCAGATAAATGAGCTCCTTGGCATTAGATTGAAGTTATCCTTTAATGTTCAATAAGAAATGTTTCCTTTCTGTCTGAGGCCACAGCTTTAATTCAAATCAGTAATGTCTCTGAAGCTGCGATAAGCTGTGATTGTGGTTTTTCCAGCAGCCTTCCGTATGTGACTAACTCTTAATGGGCAGTTTCCAGACTTGGCTCAGAAATGGCACCGTGACCTGTTCTGTCCATCTTCAGTTAGTGAGATTGATTTAACATATTAGTTGACGGTGTGCAGATAAATGTGGTGGGCAACAGGCTACCTAATACTATTGGAAAATTACTGGGAGTGGTGTTTCTTTATCAAGCATCTAAATGAGCAGGAGCTGGTAGCAGTCTGCTGGGCCAGGTTGTGGCATCACAGGATATTAAAGTCTTTGAAGCCTATACAGTCTTCTCTTCATAGTTAACATCTTTAATATCTGTATAGCAATAACTACAGTTATATAACTAAACACTGCAGTGAGAATTCGGAATCATGCAATGTGCGTAAAAATGCAAATATACCAGTGCATATATTTTTGGAGGTAACGCCATTGATTTGAGGTGGTTGGGGTTCCTAGATCTGTAGTGGAGCCTTAATACACTTAATATGTTCATGTATTTAAATAAAACCTTTAATGTTCAATAGGATTTTTTTCATAGAGCATCTCATTCAAATTTATAAACTATCTGTGGAAATTAAATCCTAAATTAAACAGTAAATACACAATCAATTTCACATTGTATTCTAAAGAACAAAATGCTGATAGGTTCACCATGTACAGTGCACTATATATTCAGACGCACTCCCTCGCCCCATTTCCCACCACTTTCAGGCTGTCTGCTCCACTTCCAGCCTTGAAGGCAGTCATTATTGCAGTAGGTTTAGCTGGCCAGTGTGGTTTACTTGGCTTGCCATAGAAATTGTAATTTTCTCCTCTTTCTGTCATGGGATCCTTTGCTTCAACATGTGGTCCATCCCGCAGCTTTGCTGATACTGACTGACTAAGTATGTTCAACTAAAGCAGATGAGTTGAAGGGGCAGATAGTCCTTATGACCTGCTGATTGGGAATCGATAGCTCGACCAAGCTGCATCTTTAAACTCTGATTTCGTGCAGTTGAACATATGGTCACAAAACGCTGCTTCAGCCTTTTGACTATCATGACTATTTTGTACCACTTTACAAGAATGTCTAACACAAGGCAACTTGGTAGAGGCACTTTACAAGAATGTCTAACACAAGACAACTTGGTAGAGGCAGCCACAAAAGGGACACTGGCATGACAGAGGCGCAGAAGATGTCGCAATTTCACGGGGTCTGACCTGCAAACCCTCGATGAAATAGAGCAGAGGAGAGACAGAGGCCGCAATTTTGCCAGTGCTCAGAGTGCGGGTTTGGAGGCGGGTCAGCTGTTAAATTCGAAATGATTGACGGCGAGTTGGGAACCCGCCTCCATGTAAGTTTCCAAAGTGTCAGGTCTGCGATTTCAGAACAGACCTGACGCCAAGCGGCGGGTGAGGCATTTAAGATAGTTAACTGCTATTTTGCCAGCCTTTTTCTATTTTGTCACATTTTTAACGGGGTTCCCGTCATTCAGAGATCATGTCAGGTAAGCAGGTCGGGTTCTCTATATCGCCCCATTGCTGTGAATAGGTGACTGCTGCAAAAATGGTATGTAAGCTACCATTTCACAGCTGTATGCAGTTTGGATGTGTTTGGAGTAAACTCTTTATCCACTGTCACCTCCTTGGAGCAAGTGCTCTCACCATTGACAGATTGCTTCTGTCATCTCAATTTCTGCTGCCATGTATTCCAGCAACATCGATGCCCTTGAAAAAATCTCACCTTGGTCTTCCGAATCCCTCCATAATCAGCCCCAACACAAACATCACCAGACACACCAGCAACACCAACAACAACACCAACCTTCTCCGCAATCACCTGATGCTGCACAGGGCATCAGCACTCGACCACATTGCTGCCCAGGAGGCCAGCGATGGCATCACCATGGCCAGATTTACTTTACTTGAAGCTGTAAACCCTGGCTGCCACATGATGCACCTGGTTAACACCACCCCACACCAGCACCATAAAGCATTCCTACAATGACCAAGCTGTTCCTTTCACACCCATCACCATTGCAGGGGATACCGTTATGTCTCACCATTCACTGCAACTCACTAAGACACTTCCAACGGTGAGCACAGATCTGCAAAATAAGGCAAAGTGTTGAAAATAAAGATTTCAATGTTTGACAACACATTAACAGAAAATTTACATGAACATTGCATAAGATACTCAAGTGCCTACCCTTGTGTGTTGTTAGTTGGAATGATTGGACTAGGATGAGTGTGGGGTGGCTAGTGAGATGGGGAAGTGATAATGTAAATAGAGAGGGATGGGTGGAGGTGCAAGGTAAGTTGGTGTGAGTAAGGATGTGCAGGAGTAGGGTAGGGAAGGCAGAGTTATGGGGATGTGATGAGTGGCACAGCAGGATGAGGTTGAGTATGGCTTTGCAGTAACAGTTCGTGATCCACTGCAGTCTGGTACTCCTGTCGACATCCCTGCTTTTGCCCTCGTGCAACCAGGCTGCGTTGGTGTCCTGGGGAGGTCTCTTCTCCCCATGGGAAGGGAAGAGATTCTCCCTGCGTGCTGTGACTCCCTCCATAAGAATATGGAGGAGTCATGGGAGAGCCTGGGTGCAGCTGTGCACCTTTCTGCAGTGTTCGCAGCACCGCAATGCTGCAGAACACTGACAGCACAACTGTCCAAATGAATGTGGTCGTAGTCCCTTTTAAGGAAACCGGCTGATGATGCGTCATCAAATGACGTCATCAGACCTGCTTCCTTTTAATTGGCTGGGAACCCTGCAGGGTGGACTTAACAAGCCCTATTAACAGAAAATCCATTTGACAGAGAGGCTGCAGCCGGGAGCGGGACCGGAACCTGCCAACCAGCACTCCCACTGCGAACCCGCTTCCGCTGGGAAAATCCAGCCGAGTGTGCTGGGTGTCCAAGGCAGGAAGCCTCTTTTTTTTAATTAAAAAATATCACGTACCATGTGGAGGTGAGTGGCACTGAGTGACAACTCTCACAGTAACGCAGACCAGTGCTGCTGAAAGTTCAATGACCTGATCAGGTCAGGCAAGGTGAAACAAGGTGTCCCTTTTTTTCCCTTGGACATCCCGGACACCAGGACACTCTTCAGTTTCTAAAAGTAACAGCTTTACAACTAACTCTTGACAATGCACGTTGGTTAAGGGGGCATTAACTTGGCATTTTACAGTATGGGTACCAATCTTCCCTCATGGTAATTATTGCATGCACAATCCTTTCTTGTATTAAAATAGAATGTGCACTTGTGTTGTACTTTGTTAATGTAGGTTAGAGTCATACAATAAGGGCGCACTTCTTTGGTGCTGACTTATTCAGTCAGGTGGTGATTAATGGTATGCTTGTGTAGGGGCAGTGAGCGCTAATGTGTTGTCATGTTCTAGGATTGGTACTGGATTGAAGGCTTGTTCCTTGATTTGAAGGAGGTATGGCAGGGGTGTCAAAGGTAGACTGTTAAATAAAATAGAAGACTTGAGTGATAATTTGCTGATGGATCATTGGACTGTGTGCTAAGTGCACTCAGATTTGCAGCCCTTGGACTTGAGGGAGCAGACGTGGGGGCTGTACCAGAGGAACAGTGAGGGTGGGAGATGGTGATTGATTTGCTGGGAATAAGCATGTCAAACGTAGAGGCAAGGGAACAATTTAATAGGTCAACAGCAGTGGCATCATGTTGGGATAGCATTAGAAAGAATGAGAGGTAATACGGAAAGAATAATTAACACCATTGATTAAACTGAATTACATAATAAATTGCATATAATCTACATTGCAAACATATCCAATGTAAAGGAGCCTGAAATGATAAATAAGTGGGTAAATTGTTGGTTGCAACAATTGTCAGTTAGAATTGATATTGTACTGAAGATTGAGACCAAAAATAACACTAAATCTGCAGGAGAACAAATTTTGGAGCTGTGAAAGTGGTATTGGGAAATAAAAAGGAAGGAAAGGGCACGTTTAAGGGATGTGGAAAGGAAATGTTTCTCAGATGCACAGGGATTACTATAGCAACAGGTGGGTGGTGAATGAGGAGTGCAACAGTTGTTAAACGACTGTTGCACTTAAAGGGCTGCTGGCCATTTTAATTGGTAATTGACTGTCCTGACACACAGATGATGTCTGCAGCAAGTGGGAGAACTGCCCCTTTCACCAAAAATCTGAATGTGCTGGTGAGGGAGTTGCAGCAAAGGAAGGTGGAAGTTTTTGGGGGCTCAGGAACACTCCCACCCAAGCCAAGATACAGATGGCATGACTAGAGGTGGTCACCTGAGTAAATGCAGTCCACCATGACCATTTGTCGTGGGAGCGAATGAGAAATAAGTTCTCTGAATGGAGGAAGTATTCTGTAGCTTGAAGGGCAAGACATAAAATGTGGTTACAGTTGTGGTGATCAAGTCTGGATTGCTTGACCTTCATTCCCCAAAGATCAGGAGCACCAGCTTCTTACCCAGGCTTCACCTAGTAGTCCAAGTGTTTTTAGGGAATGTGGCGGAGAAAGGTGGGTAGACCTCTGGTACGGACCACCCCGCTGGCTGTATACCGATAGGAGATCCCCATCCCAAGCAAAAATTATGTTAGTGCTGTTTTTATAATAATAGGGATGACTCTGCAATCCAGCATTCAAAGCAAAGACTGTTGGAAATTTGCAGGCACACCGTGATTTCCTGAAATGTGCTCCCCACTGAGAGCACCAAACTTTGGAATCAGCGCGACTTGTAGTGACTGTTTATTCTCTGGCAGTCAGCTGCACATTACTGCATGGTGAACTGCAGCGATAATGACACAATTTTCATCCTTCCATGAGGAAATCATCATGCGTGGCTGTATTACCACAGAGTGGTTGCGGTGAATAACATAGATGCATTTAAGGGGAAGCTAGATAAGTACATGAGGGAGAAAGGAATATAAGGATATGCTGATAGGTTGAGATGAAGTAGAGGTGTGAGGAAGCTCGTGTGAAGCATAAACACCGACACAGACCAGTTGGGCTGAATGGCCTGTTTCTATGCTGTAAATTCTATGTAATTCAATATAATAGTTATAACACCTGTCATAGGCTGAAAAAATGAACAACAATCAAATAAAACTACACAACCAACTGCACACTTGGTGAGAAATGGATACACAAGGGTGATTGTCAGGCTGCTACTCCAACTTTGAGTGAGTGTAAATTACACAACAAACCACTCAAATCAGGCTCTTCCGTTTTTCATGTTGTCCACATACTGCTTGGATAATAAGTAGAGGGGGGTACGCATTCGTAAATCATTATAAGTAGCGACACAGGTTACTAAGGCCATAAAAAAGCAAACCAAGCACTGGGGTTCATTTCTAGAGGGATAGAATTGAAAAGCAGAGAAGTTATATTAAAGTTGTATAGAACCTTGGTTAGACCACATTTGGAGTACTGTGCACAGTCTGGTCTCAATTATAAAAAGGATATAGAGGTATTGGAGAAGGTGAAAAAAAAGTTCACCAGGATGATACCAGAACTGAGGGGATGTACTTATCAGGAAAGGCTGAACAGGCTGGGGCTCTTTTCTCCAGAAAAGATTAGACTGAGGGGTGAAATAACAACTGAGTATTTCCAGCATTTTCTGCAGCCAGGCAGCATCCGTGGAAAGTGAAACAGAGTTAACGTTTCAGATCTGGGACCCTTCATCAGAATTGGAAAAAGCTGGCGATGTAATAGATATTAAGCAGGTGCAGAGGTGGGGAGGAATTGAAGGAATATACTGTGCTTATGTAAGAGGCAGGAAAGATAAAATGTTGCAAATGGGAATGGCAAAATCATACAGCATGAAAAATGGGGGCAGGGGTTATAGTTTGAAATTGTTGAACTCAGTGTTGAGTCCAGAAGGCTGTAAAGTGCCTAATCGAAAGATGAGGTGCTGTTCCTCGAGCTTACGTTGAGCTTCATTGGAACAATGTAATAGGCCGAGGACAGAGAGATCAGAGTGGGAGTGAAGCAGAGAATTAAAGTGACAGGCGACCGGAAGTTCCGCAAAGCGGTCGCCCAATCTGCATTTGGCCTCCCCAATGTAGAGGAGACTGCATCGTGAGCAGCGAATACAGTATATTAAATTGCAAGAAGTATAAGTAAATCGCTGTTTCACCTGGAAGGGGTGTTTGGGGCCCTGGACAGTGGGAAGGGATGAAGTAAAAGGCATGTGTTGCATCTCCTGCGCTTGCACGGGAAGGTGCCAGGCAAAGGGGAAGGGCTGCTAGGGGTGATTGAGGAGTGGACCAAGGTGTCGCAGAGGGAGCGGTCCCTTCGGAATGCTAAAAGGGGAAGTGAGGGGAAGATGCGTTTGGTGGTGGGATCACGTTGGAGGTGGCGGAAATGGCAGAGGATGATCCGTTGAATGTGGAGGCTGGTGGGGTGAAAGGTGAGGACAAGGGAAACCCTATCGTGGTTCTGGGAGGGGGGGTGAGAGCAGAAGTGCGGGAAATGGAACGGACACGGTCAAGGGCTGTCAACTACAGTAGAGGGGAATCTTCGGTTGAGGAAAAAGGAAGGCATGTCGGAAGCACTGGTATGGAAGGTGGCATCTTCAGAACAGACGCTGCGGAGACGGAGAAACTGGAAGAATGGAATAGAGCCCTTACAGAAGCGGGGTGGGAGGAAGTGTAGTCCAGGTAGCTGTGGGAGTCAGTGGGCTTGTAGTGGATGTTTGTCGAAAGCCGATCGCCAGAAATGGAGACGGAGAAGTCAAGGAAGAGAAGAGTCGGAGATGGACCATGTGAAGGTGAGGGAAGGGTGGAAATTGGAAGTAAAGTGAATGAACTTATCTAGTTCAGGGCAAGAGCAGGAAACGGCACTGAAACAGTCATCGATGTACCGGAAAAAGAGGTGAGGGAGGGGACCTGAGTAGGACTGGAACAAAGAATGTTCCACATATCCCATGAAATGCAGGCATAGTTAGGGCCCATGCGGGTTCCCATCGCAACACCTTTAATTTGGAGGAAGTGAGTGGCGTCAGAGAAGTTAATAAATGTGAGAACAAGTTCAGCCAGGTGGAGGAGAGTGGTGGTGGATGGGGACTGGTTGGGCCTCTGTTCAAGGAAGAAGTGGAGCGCCCTCAGGCCGTCCTGGTGGGGGATGGAGGTGTAGAGGGATTGGATGTCCATAGTGAAAAGGAGACGGTTGGGGCCAGGAAACTGGAAACTGTTAAAGTGACGGAGGACGTTGGAAGAGTCGCGAATGTAGGTGCGAAGAGACTGGACAAGGGGAGGAAAAAATAGTGTCAAGATAGGAAGAGATAAGTTCCGTGGGGCAAGAACAGGCTGAAACGATGGGTCTACCAGGGTAGTCCTGTTTGTGGATCTTGGGAAGGAGGTAGAAGCGGGGTTGGGGGACTATGAGGTTGGCGGCCATGGAGGGAAGATCTCCAGTGGAGATGAGGTTAGTGACAGTCTTGGAAACAATGGCTTGATGTTCGCTAGTGGGGTCATGGTCCAGGCGGAGGTAGGAGGCGGTGTCGGAGAGTTGGCATTCAGCTTCTGCATGGTAGAGGTCGGTTCGCCAAACAACAGCAGCACCACCCTTATCAGCAGGTTTAATGATGATGTTAGGGTTGGATTGGAGAGAACGGAGTGCTGCAAGTTCAGAGGGAGGTAGGTTGGAGTGAGAGAGGGGAGCAGAGAAATTGAGTCGGCCGATGTCACGCCGGCAGTTAGCAATGAAAAGATCTAGAGAGGCCAGAGGGACGGGTCCAGGTAGAACGAGAATTTTGAAAGCGAGAGAAAGGGTCAGCTGTGCGGGGGCAAGTCTCCTGGCCAAAGAAGTGGGCACGGAGACGAAGGCGACGGAAAAAGAGCTCAGCATCGTGCCGAGCTCGAAATTCATTGAGTTGGAGGCGTAAGGGAATGAAGCTGGGGCCTTTGCTGAGAACTGATTGTTCGGGGTCAGAGTGGGTGACCTGATAGAGATCTTTAAGATTATGAAAGGGTTTGATAGGATAGATATAGAGAAAATATTTCCGCTTGTGGGAGAGCCCAAAATTAGAGGTCATAAATATAAGATGGTCACTAATAAATCCAATAGGGAATTCAGGAGAAACTTTTTTACCCCAAGAGTGGTTAGAATGTGGAATGCGCTACCACAAGGAGTAGTTAAGGCAAATAGCATAGAGGCATTTAAGAGGAAGCTAGATAAGCACACGAGGGAGAAAGGAACAGAAGGATATGCTAATAGGGTTAGATGAAGAGGGGTGGGAGGAGGCTCGTGTGGCGCATAAACGCTATAGATCAGTTGGGCCGAATGGCCTGTTTTTGCGCTGTAGACTCTATGTAGTTGAATCGCGGTTAAGTCAAGCTGGAATGACCAGCATTCACGGGTCAGTAAGATTGAGAGAAGGACTTAACTTCTCTTGAGCTATCATGGTATTGTTCTATTTTGGTGAATTGTCTGCCCATGTAAGTTTACATTTCATTTAAGTTTTAAAGAGTGTCACTTTTTATTGTGTGCATCTGTAAAATAGTCAACATTAACACATGACCCTAACTTAACTGAATGAAATGAAGAGAGGATAGAGTTTTCTCAAACCTATCCCAAGATCTTGACATTTATTTGTTAACATGTTTCTCATTCCTCTTTTGTGACAGTAGTTTATTACATCCTGCCAAATGGACCATGTACAGCCAAATCAGGCAATCACAAATACTCTCTCTCCTATATTTACTTACATTTATAGCTGAAGTCCTAGGGGAAACCAGTTAATGCAAGAATGAAATTCATCTAAAATAATCAGAATTAACACATTCCTCATTGACCATTACTCAGTGCCCTTGAAGAACCTCTGCCCACCATTTCAGTTTTATAATGTTACATCCAGACTAGAACCTGTGGAACGCTATCCTGCAAGGAGTCGATGCCTTCAGGAGAGGAGGAGGAAAGGGGGGGAAAATTGATAGAAAAACAAAAATGATTCAGTCGTCTTGTCACCTGACTGTTGCTTCGAGGGAGCTGTAGTTTGATTGCAAGTTTAAGCCTGAGGCAGATTGTAAAATGCAGCCTTGAACAGACCAATCTGCTGTGGTAGTAACGGGCAGTTCCAATAAATTGCTGAGTTGTAGAATTTTATATTTTCACCCATTGTGAATTGAGAGGAACGTTTTTGACACGGGAACAAAGCAACGTCTTTTATATTGTCTATAGTTTAGTAACGGAGTCTGAACTGTTAATGGTTGTCTGCACATCCTGAAGAGCAGGGTAAATGGATAATCTATGCATTGTGACTGACACTCAGACAAAATTTATAGTCCCAATCAACTGTTCATGCAACTGCTAAGATTGGCAAAAAAAATTGTCACTTTTATCTGGATAAAATCCTTTTTTTTAAAAAAAAAGGCTACTAAGCTTTCTATTTAATTTAGTTTGGAGAGCCGGGAAACAAATGCTGAAAATGTATGATTGGCAAGAGACCAAGAATAATTTTTTTTATTCATTTTGTTTGTGGGATGTGGGCATCGCTGGCAAGGCCAGCATTTATTGCCCATCCCTAATTGCCCTTGAAAAGGTGGTGGTGAGCCGCTGCCGTCCATGTGTTGAAGGTACTCCCACAGTGCTGTTAAGTAGGGAGTTCCATGATTTTGACCCAGCGACGATGAAGGATCGGCGATATATTTCTAAGTCAGGATGGTGTGTGACTTGGAGGGGAACTTGGAGGTGGTGGTGTTCCCATGCGTCTGCTGCCCTTGTCCTTCTGGATGGAAGAGGTCGCGGGTTTGGGAGATACTGCCGAAGAAGCCATGGCGAGTTGCTGCAGTGCATCTTGTAGATGGTACACACTGTGGCCACTGTGACCATCTTTTATAATGGACTCTAGCATTTTCCCCACTACCGATGTCAGGCTTACCGGTCTATAATTCCCCGTTTTCTCTCTACCACCTTTTTTAAATAGTGGGGTTACATTAGCTACCCTCCAATCCATGGGAACTGTTCCAGAGTCTATAGAATTTTGGAAGATGACCAGCAATGCATCTACTATTTCTAGGGCCACTTCCTTAAGTACCCTAGGATGTAGATTATCAGGCCCTGGTGATTTATCAGCCTTCAATCCCGTCAATTTCCCTAACACCATTTCCCTACAAATACTGATTTCATTCAGTTCCTCCCTCATTAGACCCTATGTTCCCTGACATCTCTGGGAGGTTATTTGTGTCCTCCTTTGTGAAGACAGAACCAAAGTATGTATTTAATTGGTCTGCCAGTTCTTTGTTCCCCATTATAAATTCCCCTGATTCTGACTGCAAGGAACCTACGCTTGACTTCACCAATCTTTTTCTCTTCACATATCTATAAAAGCTTTTACAGTCAGATTTTATGTTCCCTGCAAGCTTACTCTCATACTCTATTTCCCCCCTCTTAATTAATCCCTTTGTCCTCCTTTGCTGAATCCTAAACTGCTCCCAATCCTCAGGTTTGCTGCCTTTTCTGACCAATTTATATGTCCTCTCCTTGGATCTTATGCTATCCCTAATTTCCCTTGTTAGCCACAGTTGAGCCACCTTTTTTGTTTTATTTTTATGCCAGACAGGGATGAACAAATTCATCCATGCGATCTTTAAATGTTTGCCATTGCCTATCCACTGTCAACCCTTTAAGTAACGTTCCCCAATCCATCCTAGCCAACTCGCACCTCATACCATCATAGTTTCCTTTATTTAAATTCAGGACCCTAGTCTCTGAGTCAACTACTTCACTCTCCATCTGAATGAAGAATTCGATCATATTATGATCGCTCCGCCCCAAGGGGCCTCGCACAACAAGATTGCTAATTAATCCCTTCTCATTACATAATACCCAGTCTAAGATGGCTTGATCTCTAGTTGGCTCCTTGACATATTGGTCCAGGAAACCATCCCGTATACACTCTAGGAATTCCTCCTCCACAGTATTGTTACTAATTTGGTTAGCCCAATCTATATGTAGATTAAAGTCACCCTTGATGACTGCTGTGCCCTTATTGCGCGCGTCTCTAATTTCCCGTTTAATGCCATCCCCAACCTCAGCATTACTGATTGGGGGTCTGTATACAACTCCCACTAGCATTTTCTGCCCCTAGGTATTTCTCAACTCTATCCATACAGATTCCACATCATCAGAGCTAATATCCTTCTTTACTATTGTTAATTTCCTTTTTAACCAGCAATGCTACCTCACTTCATTTTCCTTTTTGCCTGTCCTTCCTGAATATTGAATACCCCTGGATATTGAATTCCCAGCCTTGGTCACCCTGGAGCCATGTCTCCGCAATCCAATTATATCATATCCGTTTACATCTATTTGCGCAGTTAATTCAGCCACCTTATTATGAATGCTCCTCGCATTAAGACACAAAGCCTTCAGGCTTGTTTTTTTTAACACTCTTAGTCCTTTCAGAATTATTATTTACTGTGGCCCTGTTTGATTTACACCTTTGATTTCTCTGCCTTCCACGCTTGCTTTTCTCCTTCCTGTCTTTTGCTTCTATCCTTGCTTCCCTTTCCTCTGTCTCCCTGCACAGGTTCCCAACCCCCTGCCATTTTAGTTTAAATCCTCCCCAACAGCACTAGCAACCACTCCCCCTAGGACATCGGTCCCGGTCCAGCCCAGGTGCAAACTATCCAGTTTGTACTAGTCTCACCTTCCCCAGAACCGGCACTGAACACTGTGCTATCATCAGTGAACATCCCCATTTCTGACCTTATGTTGGAGGAAGGTCATTGATGAAGCAGCTGAAGATGTTTGGGCCTAGGACACTGCCCTCAGAAACCCCTGCAACGATGTCCTGGGGCTGTGATGATTGACCTTCAATCACCACAACCATCTTCCTTTGTGCTAGGTATGACTCCAGCCAGTGGAGAGTTTTCCCCCTGATTCCTATTGACTTCAGTTTTACTAAGGCTCCTTCATGCCACACTCGGTCAAATGCTGTCTTGATGTCAAGGGCAGTCACTCTCTCACCTCACCTGGCATTCAGCTCCTTTGTTCATGTTTGGACCAAGGCTGTAATGAGGTCGGGAGCAGAGTGGTCTTGGTGGAATCCAAAGTAGACACCAGTGAGCAGGTTATTGGTGAGTAAGTGCCACTTGATAGCACTGTCGATGACACCTTCCATCACTTTGCTGATGATTGAGAGTAGACTGATGGGGCGGGAATTGGCCAGATTGGATTTGTCCTGCTTTTTGTGGACAGGACATACCTGGGCAGTTTGTCATATTGTCGGATAGATGCCAGTGTTGTAGCTATACTGGAACAGCTTGGCTAGAGTCGTGGCTAGTTCAAGAGTACAAGTCTTCAGCACGATAGCTGGGATGTTGTCGGGGCCCATAGCCTTTGCTGTATCCAGTGCGCTGAGCCATTTCTTGATATCACGTGATGGGAATCAAATTGGCTGAAGACTGGCTTCTGATTTGGTGGGGACCTCAGGAGGAGGCCGATATGGATCATCCACTCGGCACTTCTGGCTGAAGATGGTTGCAAACGCTCCAACCTTGTCTTTTGCACTTGTGCTGGGCTCCACCATCATTGAGGATGGGGATATTCATGGAGCCTCCTCCTCCAGTTAGTTGTTTAATGGTCCACCACCATTCACGACTGGATGTGGCAGGACTGCAGAGCTTTGATTTGATCCGTTGATTGTGGGATCACTTAGCTCTGTCTATAGAATGCTTCTGCTTTTTAGCATGCATGTAGTCCTGTGTTGCAGCTTCCCCAGGTTGGCACCTCATTTTTAGGTATGCCTGGTGCTGTTCCTGGCATGCTCTTCTATGCTCCTTATTGAAGCAGGGCTGGTCTCCTGGCTTGATGGTAATGGTAGAGTGAGGAATATGCCAGGCCATGAGGTTATAGATTGTGGTGGGATACAATTCTGCTGCTGCTGATGGCCCACAGCACCTCATGGATGCCCAGTTTTGAACTGCTAGATCTGTTCTGAATCTAGCCCATTTAGCACGGTGGTAGTGCCACACAACACGATGGAGGGTGTCCTCAGTGTGAAGACGGGACTTTTTCTCCACAATGACTGTGCGGTGGTCACTGCTACCAATACTGTCATGGACAGATGCATCTGCGACAGGTAGATTGGTGAGGACGAGGTCAAGTAGATTTTTCCCCCGTGTTGGTTCTATCACCACCTGTCAGAGGCCCAGACTTGCAGCTATGTCATTCAGGACTCGGTCAGTAGTGGTGCTACTGAGCCACTGTTGGTGATGGACATTGAAGTCCTCCACCCAGAGTACATTTTGTGCCCTTGCTACTCTCAGTGCTTCTTCCAAGTGGTGTTCAACATGGAGGAGTACTGATTCATCAGCTGAGGGAGGGCGGTAGGTGGTAATCAGCAGGAGGTTTCTTTGCCCATGCTTGACCTGAAGCCATGAGACTTCATGGGGTCCGGAGTCAATGTTGAAGACTCCCAGGGCTACTCCTTCCTGACTGTATACCACTGTGCCACCACCCCTGGTGGGTCTGTCCTGCTGGTGGGACAGGACATACCCAGGGATGGTGATGGAGGAGTTTGGGACATTGGCTGAAAGGTATGATTCTGTGTGTATGACTATGTCAGGCTGTTGCTTGACTCGTCTGTGGGACAGCTCTCCCAATTTTGGCACAAGTCCCCAGATGTTGGTGAGGAGGACTTTGCAGGGTCGACTGGGCTGGATTTGCCGTGTCTGTAGCCGGTGCCAAGGTCGATGCCGGGTGGTCCATCCGGTTTCATTCTTCTTTTGTTTCGTAGCGGTTTGTTACAACTGAGTGGCTTGCTAGGTCATTTCAGAGGGCAGTTAAGAGTCACCCATATTGCTGTGGGTCTGGAGTCACATATAGGCCAGACCAGGTAAGGACAGCAGATTTCCTTCCCTAAAGGACATTAGCGAACCAGATGGGATTTTACGACAATCTGATAGTTTTGTGATTACCATTACTAATGCTAGCTTTTTATTCCAGATTTATCTAATTAACTGAATTTTTAAATTCCCCAGCTGCCGTGGTGGGATTTGAACTCATGCCTCTGGATCATTAGTCCAGGCCCAGTGACATTACCACTATAATACCGTTCCCATATTATCAGTCTTGCCTTTTCTTTCCCCCTCTCTAGATGGTTATACACTGGTTTTTTGAGTTGTTCAATCTAACTGCCAATTTCTCAGCTATTCCTTGGCTGTAACATTTTCTTTTAGCAAATCTAAAGTCAAACTTGACTAGACTAATTGTAATAAGCACACAGTATGTCAGTATAGATCTACAGTTTATTGCATTCAGCAAGGGTTACTCATTGGTATTATTACTTTGGAATTCTCTACCCCAGAGGGCTGTGGAGGTTCAGTCGTTGAGTATATTCAAGACAGAGATCGATTGATTCCCTTAATTTTCAAAAATCTATGGATATGGGGATAGTGCAGGAAAGTGGAGATGAGGTAAAAGTCAGCCATGATCTTATTGAATGGCAGAGCAGGCTCGAAGGGCCAAATGGCCTACTCCTGCTCCTAATTCTTATATTCTTATTGTGTAATTGTTTAGAATATCTGTTTATTTGTCATATTGATGATTATTCGCTGTGTATGTTTGGCGGACCAGGGGTTAAAAGATGCTTTTAAAGGTCTACAAGAGTTTCTTCAGACAATTCCCAAAATTCAAATGAAGTGAATATTTTTAATAAAAGATGGTACTTAACAAGTAGGATTGTCCTCCACACGTGTAAGGAATAAAAGCCATTGAATAGATTTAGAAGAATTGAAAATATTTTGCAGGAAGCTACCTCTTAATTTTCATGCTACATGACTTCCACCCTTTGCTACATTTCTACACAGGAAACTTTGGGATCAGATAGAATTTGTCATTTGTCTTGAGGCTGAACAGCTTTAAATATATTTTTGCCCCATTCAGCATCATTCTCATTCATTCCTCTGCAAAAGTATTGTATTTCCTAGGATAAAAGTGTGAATCTGGACGTTTCCGCAGCCTCGTGATGTTTTGCAGCCTGTGTACTGGAAGGGACTGTTTCTTTGGCAGCCTGGATTTGTCAGATTGATGCTGATGCATATCAGAATGACACTTGTATACATCCTGGCCTGGAGGTTAGCTGAAAGTTTCAAACTGTCATTGTTTGCCTCGTGTCCTGTTGCGCCTCATAGTGCTAGCTGAACTGTCATTCATAAACAAGCAGAAAAGCATCAACCACATTTAACCGTAGCATTAGTTAAAGTCTGGGAATAAACTGCTGCTTAAACATATTGGCCCAGATTTTGCAGTAAGAATAACGGTGAGGCTATCAGCGCTCACCATTACTAAGGAATAAATCAGACAGCAACCTCTGGCGACCGCACATGCGGTTAAAAGCGGAAATCAGGAATTTGCTGTCCGAGTTTCCCTGCTCCTCCAGAAGCTTTGCTATACCGGTATCTCGCTGAGAAACCCGACTTTCAAACACATGAATGGCGTGAAGTTGTGGTACTCGCCCACTAGATAACCACTAAACATGGCAGAAAAAGTTAGAACTTGTCCATTCTAGTGTAAGTGATGGCGTAATCAGTCTTAATTGCTGCCAAACAACCTCTCTGGCAGTGAAAATTAACTTTCAAAAGTGTGGAGTCTGATTCCTTCAGATTTTAATTATTGGAGATTTGAAAAAAAATTATAACTTTTTTAACTTTTTCTTTCTGTCTCTCATCTCTCTCTCTCTTAATCCCATCTTTCTTTCCCCCTCGTTATTTCACCTGTACATGATTAGGCATTGAATTAATTATTCTAACTTACACTTCCTGGTTTAGACTCTGCGTTGAAGGGGCAATTACAAGTTCTAGCCCTTCCCAGGCTATCCCAGATCAGGCGTATTCCCCAGACGTTCACCTTCAACTTGTGTTAGAGATAGCCGAATTTCATAAGACGCTTAAATGGGTCTAAAGGTTCAGGCTATCTCTCCCTAAAGGAAAGGAACAACTGAAGATGTTACCGTCCTCCAGATAGTACTTTTATAAGTTGAACTAGACTGTAACCTTCTGGATATTATGAGGGTCCGGAATACCCACCAGAATTCTGCAACTCCTTACAAAAGAGTGTACAGAAATTGGGTTCGCGAGTTTATACAGAAATACTCTGAGACAATTCTAAAAATATATAGTTTTATTTAAGAGCCGACATTCAGTTAACAGCTGTTGAATCAGTCGCAACATTAACAATTCAAAATACAAATAGCTTGCATTTCTTATTTCTCAGAGATCCTTATTCTCAAATCTTTACTTCGTTACATTTCTACATTTCTTACTTATCTCTAAATCCAGAATATCCACCAAAATCAATTACTTTGATTACCCGAGACTCAAAGTTTAAAAACTTAGAGCGTGCCTGTGAAGTTGAGAAATGCTTGGCCCGTTCAGCGAGTTCTGACTTTGTTTGAAAAGCTCTTATTTTTATACCCTTTTTGCAGTGGTTTATTCTTTGAAGTTCTCTGCTGATGTCAGCTAATTGTCTTTATTCATTCTCTCTTTTGAATGCTTTCTATCTTACTGTCAATTCAACTATTGCATGCATAATTATGTCTCTACCTTTTTAGGTGTTTCAAAAACCATCATAAAAACAATATGACAGCTATGGTTTCTGTTTGATGCCATTCTTACAAAATTCTTTCATTCAATTCTTAATATTGGCTTTACTGGTTTTTAGCAGACATTGAGTCTCCTTACTGCTCCAAGTTCAATACAAGCACAATTAAATTGCTTGGTGTCTCTATTGAAGTCATATCTTCAAAGTGTTCTTGTTGGTATCATATTTACTATGTATATATTAAAGACACTTTGACCAGAGTGTTTCATGCATTTCTAGCTATCTCAATTGGTTGCATATTTGATCGTATGTTTCCTGTCTTCCAAGTTTAACATAAAAACTATTTGACCAGCAGGTGTTTCTTTTACTTGATGTCATCTTTTCAAAGGCACATGCCTCTTTTAATGTTTGTGTTTCTGTTCAACGTGTTAGCTTATAACACCTTAAACTGGGTCTTCTCTTTGTGTTATTCCCAAACTCCAGACCTTTCGGAAGCACCAATGGTTTGCTTCAATAGGGGCATTGTTTTAGTATAATTAACTAATTCCCATTTCAAAGCTTGTTTGGTTTTTACAACTTTGTTAAACAACTGATCTTTATTTCAGAAGCCTATATTTCTGTTTACAGCCTGTGTCTCCGAGGCTTTAGATTTTTAAACCCAGTATATCATGTATTAATATCAGTATTCTGCTCATATTATGGTGTATCTTTCTGAAACATGGCTTATTCCCTCACAGCGTGTCTGTGAGAATTCTTCAATCTGATTGGTTAAGGAGATACACAGTTGCTTGCTCTATTCACACAGGTTCCAGATCCCCTGTAGAGGGCGCTGCTTTGTCTCTCTAATTACCGCAAGTCGCAGTGCAAAAGCTCAAATTCTGTGGGCAAGTGTAAGAATAATGAACAGTGAGCGCCGTTTGTTCCCTGCTGAACACAAAATCCAGACCAGTGTACCTTGGACTAAGAGTGACTTTGCAATTCTCTGGAAAATTCATCACAATAACAACTTGCATTTATATAGCGCCTTTAACACAGTAAAACATCACAAGGTTCTTCACAGGAGCATAATCAGACAAATAAATTGACACTGAGCCAAAGAAGGAGACATTAGGACAGGTGACCAAAAGCTTGGTCTAAGAAGTAGGGTTTAAGGCCTGTCTTAAAGGGAGAGAGAGAGGTGGAGTTAAGGGAGGGAATTCCAGAGCTTGGGGCCTAGACCGCTGAAGGCATGGCCACCAGTGATGGGGCGAAAGAATGCACAAGAGGCCAGAATTGGGGGAACACAGAGTTCTCTGACTGTTTATAGGGTGCGAGATAGAGAGGAAACGAGGCCGTGGAGGGATTGAACACGGGGATGAAAAGTTTTAAATTGCGGTGTTACGGGACCAGGAGCCAATGTAGGTCAGCGAGCACAGGGGTGATGGAACAATGGACCTGGTGCGAGTTAGAATACGGGCAGCAGAGTTTTGGATGAGCTCAAGTTTATGGAGGGTTGAAGATGGGAGGCCAGCCAGAAGAGGATTGGAATAGTCGAGTCTAGAGGTAACAAAAGCATGGATTGGCTGAGGCAGGAACCAAGAGGGGTGATATTAGAGGTTGAGGTAGGTGGTCTTAGTGATGGAGGGGTTATGCGGTTGGTAGCTCAGCTTGGTCAAATAGGGTGCCGAGAAAGTGGAACAAGACGCTGAAATGAGAAACTACATAAACTTCTATAGTGGAGAAATATTTTCATACAAAAATCACCCTCTGCCCTCAATAATGTCTCATGTTTTGAAACTGTCAACCAGCTGATTGTAATTCTGAAGCAGCCCTCTAGACGACTCTTAAAGAGCACGGTTTCAATAGCTTGATGTTTTTAAAACATTTTTGGGGGCTGTCATGTAATTTTGTTCCTTGATTTGTGATTAAAGCTTTTGCAGCAACGCAGTGTCTTGTTTTGGTTACCTCTGGATACGTTTCGTGACAACCCTGTCACATCTACTCTCTGCTGCTTTTTCAGAACTAGGCATTGTCATAAATTGCAGGTGCAACACAGTAGCTTTAGATTGTTCGGAGTTCTAAATAGTTGCAAGGGAATAGACAAACTGAGAGATGTTCAAGCGAGTCGTTAGAGATTTGCAAATGTGAAGGTCTATAGACAAATGCATTGCCAGGTGAACTTGCTCACACTGTGCGATGTATTTGTCGCACTTATAGGCAGGAGGTTTACAAATCAGTGTTAGACCTTGGTGTCACATGTTGCTGTATGTTGTTGAAGGACCTGTGAAGTATGCTAGCGCATTATATGAAGTTTAAAAGTCAAAGCTGGGGTGATTTGATTTGTTAATTCAGCAACATACACTACTAATACTTTTAACAAAGACATTGATATAAGGAATATTTCATAGGGCTTCTAATTAAATGTTTTAAACAGAACTTTGAGTTTTTATTCTGGAAGAATGAATTCAAATGAGCTTCAGGGGCTTCTTAATCTAAACATTTCTTGTGCTTCAAAAAAAATGATTTTCTTTTCAATGTCATCGGCCCTATTCTCAGCCTTGAGAGGGTGGACAAATGAACTGCTTCCTGACCTTTGCTGCAAAGCCAACTCAAGAATGTGGTTGTACCTTACATTAATGATTTAGACTAAGGAACAAGTAACTCAATATCAAAATTTGCAGATGATACCAAACTGAGGGGTATAGCTAACACTGAGGAAGAATGCCACATAATACAAGAGATTAGCAGACTGGGCACTTAAGTGACAAATTAACTTTACATAGATAAATGTGAGGTGCTGCACTTTGGTAGGAAAAATAGAAACATCACCTACATCTTTTAGAAAATAAGAAACTGAATGGGGTAGAAGAGCAAAGGGATCTAGGGATACAGGTGAACAAATCATTAACAGCAGCATCACAGGTCAGCAAAGCAATTAAAAATACTAACAAGAGCACTTGGATTTATTTCTAGGGTTACAGAATTCAAAAGTAGTGAAGTTATGTTAAACTTGTATAGGACCCTGGTCAGGCTGCACTTAGAGCACTGTGCACAGTTTTGGTTGCCACACTATAAAAAGGACATAGAAGCACTGAAGAACATGCAAAAAAGATTTACAAGGGTGGTGGGTACCGGAACTGAGAAATTACAGCTATTGGGAAAAGATTGATCAGGTTGGGGTTTTTTTCTTTAGAAAAGAGAAGACTTAGAAAGACCTGATGGAGGTCTTTAAAATTTATGAATGGGTTGGACAGGGTAGATGTAGATGGATTCTCCTACAAATAGAAAGATTCTAAAACTAGGGACCATAAATACAACGATAGCAAAATACTGTAGATGCTGGAAATCCGAAATAACAACAGAAAATGCTGGAAAAACTCAGCAGGCCAGGCAACATCCGTGGAGAGAAAATAGAGTCAATGTTTCGGGTCAAACCCTTCCATAAATACAAGATAGTTACTAATAAATCCAATAAGGAAAAATGTCTTTACTCAAGAGTGGTTAGAATGTGGAACTCGCTACCACAGGAAGTGATTGAGGCAAATAGTTTGGATGCTTTCAAAAGGAAGCTAGACGAGTACATGAGAGAAAGGGGAACAGAAAGATATGCTGAAAGGCTGAGATGAAGTAATTGAAATGGAGGAGACTCGTGTGGAATATAAAACCAGCACAGACTAGTTGGGCCGAATGGCCTGTTTCTGTGCTGTATATTCTATGTAATACTTTGGGGTAACACTCTCCCTCACTGGCAGAAACTTACAGCCTCTGATCATCCAGTCTCATTGCACATGTCAGGGCATAGCCTTGATGGCCTTTTCATTGCCATGTTTGATGGAGCACAGCTCGTAGTAGAGTAATACTAAAAGTTTATTAAAACCGAGAAACTGATTTAGTAGGCCATGTGTCATGCCTGAATCATACTCAACAAAAAATAACTAGACCTATTTAGCATGTTCAAATGCTGTACACAACTGAACAAGGCTTACATCAAATAGATTGACAAAAATCAAACCAATTCTGTATTTCACATTAAAGAAAAGAGAAACTTGCATTTATTTTTCATGTTCCCAGGACGTTCCACCATTCATGAAGTATTTTGAAGTGTTGTCGCTTCAGTATGTAGACAAACATGGTGGTCAAATTGCGCACAGCAAGGTCCCACAAAATCAGTGAGATAAATGAGCAAATGATCTGATTATTTTTTTTAATGGTGTTGGCTGAGGGGAAAGTGTTGGTCAGGACACCGGGAGAACCCCTCCGCCCAACTCTTCTTTGAATAGTGCCATGGATCCTTTTATGGCTACCTGAGCAAGCAGCTGGGTCTTCATTTTAACAGCTCATCCAAAACGTGGCTCCTCTTGACAATGCTCAGTGCTGTACTGAAATGTCAACCTGGATTATGTGCTCAAGGTTCTAGAGCGGGGCTAGATCCCACAACATTTTGACTGATGAAATTACTACCACTGAGCCACCTAACCTTTTAAGCTACTTGAAGGCAGCTTTCTTGCTGCAGAGTTGCACATCATTGCATCTAGGGACAGTACAGATGCTTCAGCAAGTGAGATGCACTCATCAATTAGCAAAAGGCTGAATTAGAGATGGCATTTGTAGTTATCCAATAGATTGCTGGAAACTGGCAATTAAGCTCTACCATAACAGCCCATAATAGTTTCCTTCTCTGAAAGCTCTAAGTTTTCAGATATTCTGTGCTCATATATACATTAGTTCTTCAGTTGATTTCTTAGCCCCATTGTGGACTGTCAATCTTCAGGATTGTTTGGGTACCTTACTTAATATGCTACTTCATGCCTCATAGTATTTCAGTCCCATGGACTAATCAATACTTTATTCCACAGATTCTGTTTAAACATTTTCTTGGCTATTTGAAATGCCCTTATTTCTTACAAACGTAATATTTAATTATTTTTTTTTTTTAACATTTTGTTGTTTCTTAACAATTCGGATCTATCTAGATTGCTTCAGCTTCACTGTACTTCTGTGTTGCTTTTTGAATTAAAATCAAACTACAATCAAATGCACACTTTAGGTTTTACATTTAAGACCTGTTCTGTTTTGGGCTTTAAGGAGGTAAAATTCCTCAACACCTGTTTCGCTGCTGCCTGTTGTGTATGTACCTTTAAGAGAATAACTGGTCTCAGACTGCAATACCGGCAGTGACCACCCCTGTATAAAAGGCGCTAGAGAGCCTCTGTTGGTTAGTTTCGTTTATGCCTTTCACCAGTAAAGACTTGTTTGTTTCTCTCCTGCTAGTCCATGTTTCAATCATTCACGGACTTAACACTGGCGACGAGTTAGAAAGAACTTACCTGCAACTCAGCAGCAGCTCCGACGACGTTGAAGGTCGGAAGAAGAAAAAAAAAATAGAGTCCATTGAAACTCGAGGAACGGGCGTCGACCGTCAATCACCGGGTTCAAGGCTTTGCAGGAGCGACTTTCCAGAGCCAGGCTGGGTTCCTCGGTCCGTGGTTTCCCAGCTAATCGGGCTGGTGGCAGGTAGTGCTCTGATCCTTCCTGGGCTGCAACGGGGCCGGGCAGCGAGTCGGGAAGCAAGGAGAGAGAGAGAGGGTGGAGCATGCAGGGCGCGGCCGGTGTTTCGAAGCTGGGCAGCGTTCGGACCTCAGAAGAGGGAGGGAAGTGTTCCAGAGGGTCCGCTCCACGACGGGAAAATAATAAAAGAAAAAGAATACGCGCAAGAAACCGTGGAAAGCAGCGCTAACAACAGCGGGGAAGAAGGAAAAGCGCGGGAGGCACCATTTTGTTAAATCAGAGAAGAAGGCAAAGCGCGGGAGGCGCCATTTTAGATTTGCAAGATGCCGAAGACTGGCTGTATCACTGCTTTTGATAATACATTAGAGGACTGGACCACGTATGTGGAAAGAGTCGAGGTATATTTCGAGGCAAATGAAATAGCGGAGGGGAAAAAGGCATCAATATTGCTAAACGTAATGGGCGCTAGAACGTACGGCCTATTGCGGGATCTGATTACTCCAGCCAAACCGAAGGCGAAGAGTTTTAACGAAATTGTTGCTGTTCTACAGGAGCACTTAAACCCTGCACCGCTGTTGATAGCAGAAAGATTTAAATTCCACAGGAGAACTCAGCACAAAGATGAGAGCAATGCTGAGTATCTTACGGAACTACGCAAGCTATCAAAGCACTGCCAGTTCGGAGCAGGACTGGCAGATACCCTACGGGACAAATTTGTCTGTGGACTCCTGCGTGAAGGAACACAGAAGAAGTTACTCGCAGAAAAAGGGCTGACGCTAGATAAGGCTTTCAGCATGGCAGTATCGTATGAAGCAGCAGCCAGGGGAGCTGCAGAAATTCAACAAAAACCACAGGAATACAGCACCCACAAAATGACACGGGGATTTGCAAAATGTTATCGCTGCGGCAGAACTAACCATGACCAGAAGGACTGCTGGTCCAAAGACAAAATATGCAGACAATGCGGGAAGATTGGACACATTGCACGAGTTTGTAGGTCTGGGAAGAAGACCAGCGACAACAAAAAGGCTACTAAGGAACCGTACAAGAAAGTACAAAAGATGACGGACAGTAGTTCCGAAGACCAGATGAGCGATAGTGAATCAGAGAACAGGAGATTAAGCTGTCTCAAACTTCACAATGTAATCGCAAAAGAGGATCACCGAACCATTTGGGTCACCCTCACGATAGCAGGGTCCCAAGTTAAAATGGAATTGGATACAGGATCAGCGCTAACCGTCATGAATCGACGAGACTATGAGCGGCTATTTTCACACATACCCTTGAGAGAGACATCCATCGTCTTGATGACGTATACAGGGCAAAAAGTATACCCCAGAGGAAAAATAAGGGTGCCTGTCGAATACAACGGCAAGAAAATACGGAAATTGTATCTCTACATACTACCAAATGGTGGACCACCGTTATTGGGACGGGAATGGATCAGGAAGATAAACTTAGATTGGCATTCCATTCATGCAATGACGGTGGACGGTAAAAAAGATGAAGACGTCACTCCTGGACGATTGTCAACAATCTTAGCTAACGCCAAAGAGGTATTTCAACAAGAACTGGGCACGCTTAAAGGCGTAACCGCCTCGTTAAAAATAGAAGAGAATGCAGTTCCCAAGTTTTTCAAAGCGAGACCGGTACCATATGCAATTCGTCCAGCCGTCGAGGCAGAGCTGGAGAATCTGGAGAAGGCGGGCGTGTTGTCTAAGGTCGACTGGAGCGAGTGGGCGACACCCATCGTTCCTGTCATGAAAAAAACGTTAAGCAATAAGTCCAGAGAGCCAAGGAAGATTCGCATCTGTGGGGATTTCAAGGTGACGGTGAACCCTGTCCTTCACACAGTACAATATCCTCTTCCAAGGATAGAAGACATCTTCGCCTCACTGTCTGGAGGGAAGCGTTTTACAAAAATTGACCTAGCACAAGCATATTTGCAGATGGAGGTTGAAGAGTCCTCTAGGAAGTATCTCACGATAAACACTCACAAAGGTCTTTACCAGTATCATCGATTGGTATTCGGAGTAGCATCGGCTCCGGCGATATGGCAAAGAGCGATGGAACAAGTCCTGCAAGGGATTCCGGGGACTCAGTGTTACTTGGACGACATCCTTGTGACAGGTGAAGATGACAGTGAACACCTTAACAACCTAGAACAGGTGCTCACTAGACTACGGGAACATGGGCTGCGAGCCAACCGCCCCAAGTGCGAATTTTTTAAGAAACAGATATCGTATTGTGGCCAAGTGATTGATGAAGAGGGGTTACATAAGTCCCCTGACAAAATTGAAGCGGTTGTTAAGGCCCCAGCGCCTGAAAATGTGTCGCAACTGAGGTCATTCCTCAGGTTGGTGAATTGCTATCATAAGTTTTTGCCGAATTTGTCGACAATTCTGCATCCACTGAATGCCCTGCTACGAACGGGGGTAGCATGGAAATGGAGTGATGATTGTAAACGTGCTTTTCAGAAGAGTAAGGACTTAATCACTTCGAAGGAAGTATTGGCTCATTACAACCCAGCACTGCCAATCAGGCTGGCATGTGATGCGTCTCCCTACGGCATTGGGGCGATACTGTCACATAAATTCCTTGATGGTTTGGAGAGGCCGATAGCTTTTGCGTCACGCTCGTTAACTTCTGCCGAGCGTAACTACGCCCAGATTGACAGAGAGGCCCTCAGCCTAGTGTGGGGGGTGAAGAAGTTCAATCACTATCTGCATGGTCAAAAATTTACTCTACTAACCGACCATCAACCTCTTGTCTCCATTTTCAACCCTCAGAAGGGCGTACCGATAATGACAGCACAACGGCTGCAGAGATGGTCCCTTTTCCTAGGGGCACACCAATATGACATCGAGTACAGGGGAACTAAACAGCATGGAAATGCTGATGGATTGTCACGTCTACCGTTGCCGACGGTGGAAGAAGAAGACCTTGCAGTGGATCCAATGGAGTTATTCCACTCGACCATAGTCGAATGTCTCCCTGTGACGCATGCAAACATAGAAAAGGAAACACGGAATGACCCGACACTATCACGGGTCTATGATTTAACGGTGAAGGGATGGCCAGCACATGGCGAACCACTGCTGCCAGCATTTTCGTCAAGAAGAGAACAGCTGTCAGTGTGCAGAGGAACCTTGATGTGTGGATCCAGAGTAGTAATTCCACCTAAGTTGACGGATAGAGTGCTCAATGAGCTTCATGAGGGTCATCTGGGTGGGGTAAAAATGAAGAGCTTAGCCAGAGCGTTTGTGTGGTGGCCGGGAATCGATAGAGAAATCGAAGAGATGACCAAGAGCTGTGCAGGATGCCAGAAGGTCCAAAACGCCCCACCACAAGCTCCTCTGCATCCATGGGAGTGGCCCTCATCTCCATGGCAAAGGGTGCACATTGATTTTGCTGGTCCCTTCATGGACTCGATGTTTTTAATTGCGGTGGATGCACATTCAAAGTGGCCAGAGGTAATAAAAACGTCCTCAACCACCACGGAAAAAACTATCGCAGTTTTACGAACCATATTCGCCAGGAATGGGCTGCCTGAACAGATTTGCTCTGACAATGGACCACAGTTTGTGTCTGAAGAGTTCCGGAGGTTCTTAAAGAACAATGGTGTTAAGCATTACACATCTGCCCCATATCATCCAGCCACTAATGGATTGGCCGAGAGGTTTGTCCAAACATTCAAGAAGGCTATCAAGGCAATGTGTAATGAAGATATACCCCTACAACACAAGGTGGACAACTTCTTGTTTGCCTACCGGAATGCGGCACATGCGGTTACCAACCAAACTCCAGCCATGATGTTCTTCAATCGAAGACTACGATGCCGCTTGGATTTGGTTAAGCCAAACGTCAGAAGAGATGTGGAGAACAGGCAGTTTCAGAATATGAATGAAAGGCCGACCAGGAGTTTTAAGATAGGTCAACCAGTTTTGGCCCGGGACTACCGCACTGAGAAATGGCAGCCAGGAACGATTTGTACACGACAAGGACCTCTCATGTATACCGTGGATGTTGGGGAGAGAATTGTAAGACGCCATGCTGACCAGATTCTAGAGTCACTGGAAAACGTCAACTCCACACCACGATCTGATACACCTGGTAATGAAATCGCTGTTCCAATTGCAGCTACCGCAGAACCGGTAATATTGGCAGCAGATGAACCAAACAACGACATTGATTTCGACTCAACATTGCCAGAAGAACCTGATACTCCAAAGAGGCGTTATCCAGACAGAATCAGGAAGCCTCCTCAAAGACTGAACTTATAATTGCTTAAGCTTAACCAATGTATCTAGCAACAGTAATTGTGATTGTAATTAGTTATCATTTAGTTGTTAAATAAATGTTATGTACTGTTTATCTAAAAGGGGAGGAATTGTTGTGTATGTACCTTTAAGAGAATAACTGGTCTCAGACTGCAATTCCGGCAGTGACCACCCCTGTATAAAAGGCGCTAGAGAGCCTCTGTTGGTTAGTTTCGTTTATGCCTTTCACCAGTAAAGACTTGTTTGTTTCTCTCCTGCTAGTCCGTGTTTCAATCATTCACGGACTTAACACTGCCCATATCCCAACTTGCACCAAGTCCCATCATCCATCACCCCAGTACTCTCTGACCTATATTGGCTCCCGGTCGGGAAATGCCTCGATTTAAAAAAAATTCTCATCCTAGTTTTCAAATCCCTCCTTGGTCTTGCCCCTCCCTATCTCTGTAACCTCCTCCAGCCCTACAACCCTCCGAGATCTCTGTTCTCCTCCAATTCTGGACTCTTGCATATCCCCCATAAGTGGCTGCGCCTTCAGCTGCCTAAGCCCTGGAATTCCCTACCTAAACTTCTCTGCCTCTTCACCTCTCTCTCCTCCTTTAAGACTTATCTCTTTGACCAAGGTCACCTGTCTTAATATCTCCTTAAATAAAAACAGAAACTGCTGGAAATACTCAGCCGGTCAGGCAGCATCTATGAAGAGAGAAACAGTGTTAATGTTTCAGGTTGATGACCTTTCATCAGAACTGGAAAAAGTTAGAGATTAACAGGTTTAAGCAAGTACAGAGACAGAGAAAGGTGGGAGGGGAAGAAATAACACAAGGCAAGGTCTGTGATAGGGTGGAAGGTGAAAAGAGATGGTAATGGGACAAGTAAAGAAACAAAAGATGGGTCTAGAAGAGGTGTAAATGGGAATATCAGAATCATCAACAGTTGCTGTCGGGGGGTGAGGAAATGGGACAGAGGTTATGATCTGAAGTTATTGAACTTAATGTTTAGTTTGGAAGGCTGTAAAGTGTCTAATAGAAAGTTGAGCTTCATTGGAACAGTGTAGGAGGCCGAGGTCAGAGTGGGACTGGGGCAGAGAATTAAAATAACAGGTGACCAGAAGCTTGGGATCATGCTTGCGGACTGAACGGAGGTGTTCCACAAAGCGGTCACTCAATCTGCACTTGGTCTCCCCAATGTAGAGGAAACCGCAATGACTACAGTATACTAAATTGAAAGAAGTACAAGTAAATTGCTGTTTCACCTGGAAGGTGTGTTTGGGGCCCAGGATGGTGGGAAGGGAGGATGTAAAAGGGCAGGTGTTGCATCTCCTGCGTGCTTGCACGGGAAGGTGCCGCGGGAAGGAGAGTGTGTGTAGGTGGTGATAGAAGAGTGGACCAGGATGTCGCGGAGGGAACAGTCCCTTTGGAATGCTGAAAGGGGAGGGGAAGATGTGTTTGGTGGTGGGATCACATTCAGTGGATCATCCTAGCCACTTTGCCTGCCTCTGTACTTGCTTGAAACCTGTTGCATCTCTAACTTTTTCAGTTCTGATGAAAGGTCATTGTCCTGAAACGTTAACTCTGTTTTTCTCTTCACAGATGCTGCCTGACCTGCTGAGTATTTCCAGCACTTTGTTTTTATTTCAGATTTCCAGCATCTGCAGTATTTTGCTTTTGCTAATATCCCCTTATGCGGCTCAGTGTCAAATTTTGTTTGATAATGCTCCTGTGAAGCGCCTTGGGATGTTATTAAAGGCACTATATAAATGTAAGTTGTTGTAGTTAACAGGTTCCTAACAAAATTCCATTATCAGAGCATTTCAAACCATGTGAGCCGGCAATTTCATTAGAGAGGCACAATAAAACTGATCTCGTGTAAAGGGGATGACGTATGAGGGAAAATGAGAGAATTTTAAGGTATCAGGCTGGAAAGAAAAGCCCCAAATTTCCAAGTGGGTTGTTAATTGTGGAGAGCAGTGGGCATTTTCTCAAGAGTTTTACTCGCTTTCAGAGTTTTAATTATAAAATTAAAGTTTTGTTTTGAGTGGAGACTCTTAGTTCAGTTAAAACAAATATTATGAATGACTCATTTATTGTTTTTTTCCCTCTGTAGGTCCCCATTCAGGAATTGGCACACACAGTTACTGCACTTTATGACATTTGCCTTCCCAATATTGGACCAGAGGATCTTCGATCAACCATCTGTGCCATAGGAACACAAACCATTGTCCTGGTGCGCGATGAGCAAGGTATCATTAATGTATAACCAATCATAAATGCACTATCTCTCACTAATATCTGCTAACTACCATGATATGTCACAAACTGATGGAAAACTTGTTTGAGGGCCAGTTCCTTTAGCTCATGAACTACTAATGTTGATTTTGTGCAGTTCAAATCAGAGCAGACTGCTACATTAAAAGTCACCATAATTATAACCCTTAGATTGGGGACTGAGGAGGAGGGGGTTGAGGGATAAATATTGGTCAGCTCCTGCTCCTCTTCCAATAGTGCTGTGGGATCTTTTGCGTCCACCTGAGAGGGTAGATGGGGCCTCAGTTTAACACCTCATCCAAAAGACGACACCTCCGACAGTGCAGCACTCCCTCAGTACTGCCTTGAAATGTCAGCCTAGATTAAGTGCTCAAGTCTCTGGAATGGGACTGGAACCCAAAACCTTCTGACTCCGAGGCGAGAGTGCTACCAACTGGACCACAGGTGACACAGTTTGAGTGGGTTCCTCTGGTCCAGACATATGTTAGGAACCTGGTGGAATCCCAAGGAAATTCTGGGCCATTCTTTCTAGACTAATACCTTAAGTTTTTCTCGTTTTTCCTCATACCTCAACCCCTTTTACGTATGAGATCAGTTTTGTTGCCCCCTCTTCTGTTTCTTGTGACAAAAATGTTTACCTATGATGAATTATTTATTGGATCCTTTCATGGTAACAGCAGCCACAGAGTTAAAATTGGTTACTACTGTCAATTTCTGTAAGCTGCAGAAAATACAGTTTGATAGACTGCAGAGCATTGCATAGACTTCGATGTGCATCTGTAGATTATTCATTTGGCAAAAGGTGTTCTAATATTGATATCTGCTAAATGAGTAATATTCTGTCCAACAGTATTCTTGATATTTGTATGGCTAAATATTAATTGCAGAGTAATCGCAGGTTATTCAAAGGGGGTTGGACCAGATCAGTGGGTTTCTAAGGAACTGGTCATGCCATTCATTTCAAATAGAAGCATACTGTGAATGGCTGACTATTTAAATGTAGTTAGGAGAAATATCATTTTTAATTTGCTTTGTTCTGGGATATCTTTAAAGGGGGTGGCGGGAGTGGTAGAGAGGATCGTGGCCGGCATCATCATCGTTGGGAGGTTTGGGGCGGGGGGGTGATCGGAGGCCTCGTTTGGAGGGGGTCGGGGGGGGTCTCTGATCATGGGGGGTGGGTATGGTCAGGACCCTGGATCCAGAAGGTAGGTATAAAGCCACTTTCCTCCTGGATGCAGCAGTCCCCACCTCTGTTAAACTGCAGGGTTTCATGAATTGTGTGAAACCCGTCCCCATGCCTTTAAACACAAAATGGAGGGGGAGAAAGAGGCATCCAGCCTCATTACAATATTTAAATTGAGGTAACGCCCCCTGGGAGTGGGTTGGTCCCCCCCCCTCCAGTCCTGCCTCCAGCAGAACCAGAAGTGGACGGGTTGGAGGCGGGATCAGGTCGGGAATCCCATTTTTAACTCTAACTGCCCCCACGCTCCAAATCCCCCCCGTTTTTTTTTTAGGGGAAAATTCCGTCCATAGTCTTCGGCCCCCGCCACAAACTCCGACTTCTCACCATTGATTCCATCCCCCCACCCCTTCCCCGGCCACTGTCTCGATGAGTTGTACTGTTCTCAGCCTTTGTATACTATTTGACCTGGAGATGAGCTTCTGACCTATCCTATTTTCACTCCTTAACATCGGCCACCTCTGCCAGTACCTCGGCCCACTTGCCACTGAAACTCACATCCACGCCTTTATCACCTCCAGACTTGACTATTCTAATGCTCTCCTGGTGTCATCCTATCCTCCACCCTCTCTAAACTTCAGCTCATGCAAAACTCTGCTACCTTTATCCTTTCTTGCAATAAATCCCACTCACCAATCACCCTGCCCTTGCTGATCTGCATTGGTTCCTGGTACTCCAATGCCTCAAATTTAAAATTTTCATCTTCATGTTTAATCTTTCCATGGTCTCGTCCCTCCCTAGCTCAGTAACTTCCTTCAGGGAACCCCCTCCTGAATCTGTCTTCCTCTGACTCTGGCCTCCGGCCTCTCCCCTCCTTTCACCCCGCCATTGGTAGCCGTGCCTTCAACTACCCAGCACCCACACACTGGAATCTCCTCTTTTAACACTTCTGCCCCCCCACCTCCACCTCCCTCTCCTTTTTATGAGCCTCCTTAAAACCCGCCTCCGTCGCCCCATCTAAAATCTCCTCCTTTGGTTTAGCGTACTTTTTTTTCCCTTGTGCCTCTGTGAAGTGCTTTAGGACTATTTTTTTTCTACGTTAGAGGTGCTTCATCAATGCAGGTTGTTATTTATTTGCTTGCTGCTGGTTATTGTTGTGATGGTCATAGTCATAATGGCACAGAAGGAGGCCATTCTGCCCATCGAGTCCGTGCCGGCTCTCTCTGGAGCAATCCAGTCAGTCCCGTTCCCCGCTCTATCCCTGTAGCCCTGCAAGTTTATTTCCTTCAAGTGCCTATCCAGTCTCTCCTTGAAAACATTGAGGGTCTCCACTTCCACCACTTCTGTCGGCAGCGAATTCCAGGTCATCACCACTCGCTGCGTAAAAAAGTTTTTCCTCACATTTCCCCCCCCCCCCGTATCTCTTGCCCAAAACTTTAAATCTGTGTCCCCTAGTCCTTGTACCATCAACTAGTGGGAACAGCCTTTCCTCGTCTAGCTTATCCAAACCCGTCATAATCTTGTACACCTCTATCAAATCACCCCTCAACCTCCTTTGCTCTAATGAAAACAAATCCAGCTTCTCCAACCTGTCCCCAGAACCATTCTGGTAAATCTCCTTTGCACCCTCTCAAGGGCCTTCACATCCTTCCTAAAGTGTGGTGACCAGAACTGGACGCAATACTCCAGTTGTGGCCTAACCAGCGCTTTATAAAGGTTCAGCATAACTTCTCTACTTTTGCACTCAATACCTCTATTTATGAAGCCCAAGGCCCCATATGCTTTGTTAACCACTCTCTCAATATGTCCTGCCACCTTCAGGGACCTATGCACATTAACTCCCATGTCCTTCTGCCTCTGCACATCCTTTAAAACTGTGCCATTAAGTGTATATTGCCTCTCCCTGTTCCTTCTGCCAAAATGCATCACCTCACACTTCTCTATATTAAATTCCATCTGCCCATTCTGCTAGCCTTTCTATGTCCTGTTGCAGTCGATTGGTATCATCATCACTGTTTGCCACACCCCCAAGTTTGCTGTCATCGGCAAATTTAGATATTCTACTCTGTATTGCAATATCTAGGTCATTTTTTATATCAAAAAAAGCAGTGGCCCCAGCACTGACCCTTAGGGAACACCACTGTCTACCATCCTCCAGTCTGAAAAGCAGTCATTTACTACAACTCACTGTTTTCGGTCCTTAAGCCAATTCCTTATCCAAGCTGCCACTGACGCACCTATTCCCTGAGCCTCAATTTTGTTAACCAGCCTTCTATGTGGTACTTTGTCAAACGCCTTCCGAAAATCCATGTAGACAACATCCATTGCATTCCCTTCATCAATCCTCTCTGTTACTTCATCAAAAAGTTCAATTAGATTCGTCAAACACGATCTGCCTTTTACAAATTCGTGTTGGCTCTCCTTAATTAGCTTAAACCTCTCCAAGTGTCTGTTAATTTTTTCCTTCATTATTGTTTCTAAAACTTTACCCACCAGTGATGTTCAACTGACTAGTCTGTAGTTACTAGGATTGTCCTTACACCCTTGAACAATGGTGTCTCATTTGCCACTTTTCAATCCTCCGGCACCTCCCCCGCATCTAGGGAAGATTGGAAAATAATGGCAAGCCCTTCCACAACTCCTCTCCCAATTCCCTTTGCAACCTGGAATGCAAGCCATCTGGACCAGGCGACTTGTCCACTCTAAGCATACCCAACCTTTCTAGTACATCCTGTCTATCAATTTTCACCCCTTCCATTGGTCCTACCTTTTCCACTTCTACCGATATTTTGTCAGCATCCACCTCCTTAGTAAACACTGATTCAAAGTACTCATTGAGTATTCTAGCCTTGCCCTGCTCTCTTCCTCCCCCCCCCCCCGCCCCCCTGCAAGCATATATCACCACCTTTGTCTCTAATAGGCCCCACCACACCTCTTCCTACCCGCTTACTGTTTACATGCCATTAGAAGATTTTTGGGTTCCCTTTTATGTTAACCCACCTCCTATATATGCTACCTGTGGGGGAACATGGCCTTGTGCCATTGCCTCCGTGGTACAATTTATAGGTTTTGCGCCAACAGCTTTAAACCCGCACTCTGGTTTTGAATAGGCGTTCAAGTGCTGGGGACACAGGATTATGTGTGCTCCCCGGCTCCGGCACCCCGAGAGGTCAGTACCTGTCATAGCGTGCTCCCACTTTATGACGTAAGGTGGGACCGCTGTGAAACGAATGTGTGCACCCCCTTGAATGACTCCAATGTTCTCAACCCTGTATACCGGTGTGGGTCGGGCTGTCCTACCCATGACCGGCATCCTAACTACTATTCCCATGATGGTGTGGTTAGACCGCCCACAATCCACTGGGACTGGGTAGGCCTCGGAAGCTAGCCGGAGTTGGCACGGGCTTAATGCATTCTCAAACGGATGGAGGGCTGCGAGGTGTTTGTTACTGATCCAGGAGGGGACTAAACCCTGTTTTAAATCCTCCAGAGTACTGAGGCCCTCGCCCAGCAACCATGCCCCGTATAGCACGCACACCTCATTCTGCGCAGCCTGGTCAGAAGCATTTCTGTCCTCCCTTATGAGGGCATTTACAGTCTTTGCGTGCTTCTCCAGCTCCGCTACAATCTCCTTTTAAATGGACCGTCATGGTCTGGTCCTCATGTAAATCCGAGCCCACTACTTTGTTCTCATCCATTCATATCTTCCTTAACTGTGTTTTTAAACCGTTTATCTGGGTCTGCAGCTCTGTCATCCAGACTGTTAATGACAGAGGACCCAGTGTTAAACGCAGTAAAAGCATCATTCCATACTCCCCTTCTTTGTCTCCCTGCATTACCCAAAACTCGCAGTGTGTGGTGTACAGTTCGGTTTTGTCGACATTGGCGAAATCGAACTCATAAAACTTCTTGAACATCTCCTTTAACAGGGCCTGGTGTAGCTGCTCTGTTTCTTTGGGACACCACTCCGGTAAGTGTACCTCGGTGAGATTTAAAATCACGGAGGCTACCGCGTAGTGTACCCCCTGGTATAGTACCTGATCCGTCGGTACTAGTACCAGCCCATTCCCTGGTCCCTTGGTGGTGGCGGGGCACCCCTCCCTGGGTGTCCTTGCTGCCTGTGTCGTGGGCAGGGGTTTTCGGGGGCGGGTCACAAGTTCAGTGGCATTCACTGGGATCGGGGAGTATGGGACTGCGCACACCTTCCGGCTGGTATCCCACTTCATCCCCTTCCTGGCGTCTTGCCACTGCCGGTGGAAAATGATGGATACGCCTGTGGGGCAGACCTTCTCTGACCCCCACATACAGACACAAATCCCTTGATCTGGTTCCCACCATTTGTCCCAGCACACACTTAATCCCCTGTGAGTCCCTGTAATCGTCCAGTGGGTATTGTTCCCCAACCATTCCCACTCGACTGCGGGGTTTCCAATGTCTTTGCTCAGCTTTCTGAGCCACCACCACCTATCCAGAGGAATGTGTCCCTTGCACGTTAAACATACACGCTTCCCTACGGTGACCCTAACCCTTGTAACGACCTGTACCCTGGGGCACAGGAGGGAGGCCTCCCCGTACATGAACCTGGTCTGGCTGGACTACTGAGACGAATTGGACCCCAGCCACCCTGGCCACCTTCCCTCGTGGAAGTAAACGGCGGTCTCCTCCACATCCCGTTCGCCGCTTCCGTCGGTTGCTATCGGCGCTCTATCTCCTGAGCACCCGTAGATGTGAGAGTTCTCCACGTCGCCTCTCTTTCCAACGCTCAGTCTTATCAGGGCGAGTAGGATCATGCTCCCCTTCATCCTGAAAGTCTTTCTGCAACAGATACAAAAACATGCAGCCAGGTCCCCAAGAGCTTCTCTGGCTTGGGTGAAGCATAGTCGGGTCCTGCGACCTTGACTCAAATACACACCCTCTTAGCAGATTAACACTTAATTAAAACTACCCATCACCTTACTTAACTTAAGCTAAAACACCCAAACTTAAGCTAAATACCTAAACTTAAATGATAAACTTACGTTACCTAAACTATATACATCCGCCACCAGGCTAATTCCTGGTTAGACTGCGGCACACTGCTCCCTCCCGTGGCTGCTGGCTGGGGACCTCTGTCCTTGGACTTCCCCCTGACTCGGGAGGCTGTCCCTTTTAAACTGGGGAGCTGGTGACCACGGTTTCCTTGGCTGGGGCATCCGTGGGGACCTTCTAGGGACCTTGGCGGGTGGGGCTTTCTTGGCTGGTGGGCCTTTAACCCGAACCGCTGCTCCCTCAGGCTTGACCTCTCCCGAACCTGGGCAAGGGACAGGTAACTCTTCGCAGCCTGCTGCTGCAGGCTGAGAGTCTCCGCCCCCAGGTCCCAAAACTGGGTTCGGGGCGGGGTTTTCGACCTCGGGTCCCTCCTCCTCTACACCTGGGTTAGGGGCGGGGTTTTCGCCCTCGGGTCCCTCCTCCTCTAAAGCCCAGAAGAGTGGGGGAGTGTCCCAATCGGCGGGCGGGATGGCCCCGCCCCTTAAGTAAGCCACAGCGCCTGCCTGTGCAGTCTGTGAACTCGCTCCTGCTGCAGGCTGAGGATTTCTATCCTCGGACCGTACCCCAACTGGCTGTTTTCTCCTTTCGGGTTTAAACAGTTTGCACTGATTAATGTGAAACCATTTTGTGCGCCGAGGCATCTTAACAGCGTATACCATGGGGCTGGCTTTGTCTACAATGCTGTAGGGCCCCATGTATAATGGTTCCAGACTCCATACTCGGGCATAGTTCCTCACCATGACCTGATCTCCTACCTCCCACTCGTAGTGCTTTCGGGGTTCGAGCAGCAATCGGTTACTCCGATGCTGCTTTCCCATGTTCCCAGCCGCCTGCTCGTGGACCTGTTTAAGGTGCTCAGAGGTTTCGGACGAACCTGTCCCGGTTTACCTCTCTGAGCTGACCTTCCATGAGCACCGGGGCTAATACATGGCTGGGGGTCCGCATAACCCTGCCAGTCATTAGCTCGTACGGTGAGTACCCTGTGCTTTTCGACTGGCTGGCCCGGATCCCCATCAGAACCAACGGTAGGACCTCGGCCCATTTACGGGGCGAGTCCACCGTCTCCTTCCTCAACCTTTCTTTTAGGGTCCTATTCATTCTTTCCACAATCCCTGATGACTGCGGGTTGTGGGCCATGTGCCACTTCCCCTCGATGCCTAGCAGCATAAGGGTATTCTGCATCACCTGTCCGGTGAAGTGGCTCCCTTGGTCGGACTCCACATACTGTGGTAGTCCCCACTGCGAGAACTGGCAGTACCCAGAGCTGTGGCTGTTCTGCAGGGGAAGGCCTCTACCCATTTCGTGAACACATCTATCCGGACTAGGCAGTACATATAGCCTCCCTGGGCGGTGGGCAGGGGCCCGATGTAGTTGACCTGTATCAACTGCCATGGTCCCTCTACCCTCCTGATGTGTCTCATTGGTACCTTCCTTTTGTGGGGGTCAGGGTTATTAGCAGCGCACACAAGACAGCCGGCGCAGAACTCGCGGACATCGTCCCTGAGTCCCGGCCACCATCCCACCTGTTCCACCCGCTGCCAGGTGGTCTCAGGCCCGGGGTGTCCCGCTCCTGGGTCCTCGTGGGCCAGTTGAAGGAATTCCCTCCGGTGCTGCTGCGGCACAACCCACTGTTCCCCCCGGAACAGCATGCCCTCTTTCACGGAGAGGGTTGCTGTGCTGTACGGACCCTCTACCCCTTTTCCCTCAGTTACTGCGCTGAGGACTGCCTTGAGGACGGGGTCTTGGGCTTGGACCGTCTTAAGGTCCGGGGCTAAAGCTACCCCTGCACTCCCTTGTGCCCCGTCCCTACCTCTGACTGCCGCCATGGGTCTGGACCCATACGGGTCCCAGAAAATGCCTGTGCAGGCACCCTCCTTAGCAAGCATGTCAGCCTGCTGGTTGCCCTGGCCGCGGGGTTCTGTGGAGGAATGGGCTTTCACCTTGTGGATGAAAATCTCCCCTTCCTCCCCCACTGCCACTAGGATCTTTTCCAGTAGGGGTTTTACTGTGAGGGGTCTCCCGTCGGCGGAGGTGTATCCGCGGCGGGACCAAATGGCCAGGTACTCCGTACACGAATTGCACGTAAACATGCTGTCCGAGCAAATCGTGTATGGGGTGGGGATGATTTCGGGGTGTGTAACGACGTACACTACCATGGACAGTTCAGCTTGCTGGGCGCTCATGGTGCTGGGGAGCTTAATCGCCAGGGCAATGTTTGCCACTGGGTCGTAAACTCCGCACCCCGTGAGACGCTCGCCAGCAGATACCGTGCTGGAACTGTCTACATAGATCTCGCGGCCTGTGGGATGTATCCAGGCCCATAAACCTATGTTCACTTCCCAAACCCCTTCTATGGAACACCGGTGGCCTGTTCCAGGATATACCAGGTTGGCTGCGAGCTTTGGCTCACAGAGACCCTTCACTTTAAGATCCATCTGTGAGAAGAGCAGGGTCCAGCAGGCACTGCTCACTGTTGCATCCTTGATCCTCCCGTCCAGAAGCATCTGGGTGGGTGTGTGATGGGTGAGGAGGGTGATGGGAGAGGTGCCTGTGACGATCAGTGATCTTTTCACAGCCCAATGTGTGGCCAAGAGGTGCTGCTCACAGTTGGAATAGCTCCTCTCCACATCGTGAGCATCCTGGAGGAGTAGACCACCGGCCTCGGCCTGCCATGCCGCTCTTGGAGCAACACAGCACTCGGGCTGTTCCCGCTGGCCGCTACCTCCAGGAAAAGCTCTTTCCCCCCCCATCTATAGCCCCTAGAGCTGGTGCGGTCTGCAAGTCCTTCTTGAGCCTGACAAATGCTGACTGGCAGCCCTCATCCCGAACCCACTCCACTCCCTTGTGTAGGAGTCGGAGCAGAGGGGCTGCTGTGGCTGCATAGTCCTCAATAAAGTCTCTACAGTACCCGGTTAGCCCTAGAAACGACCTCACACCCGTGACTGTGTTGGGGACTGGTAATTCTTGTACCGCTTCTCTCCTAGCCTTATCTATGGCCCTTTCTCCAGCGCGTACGGTCAGGCCTAGGAATTTCACCTCCTGCTGGCCGATCTGCGCTTTCTTGGGGTTTACCTTAAAACCCTTTTGCCCAAGCAGCTCCAGCAGTTCGGCCAATAGTGGGCCATGCTCTTCTCTCGAATCCGTGAACAGGAGCAGGTCATCCACGTATTGTACCAACTGTCTGGGCTGACTAAAATCCTTTAAACTGTTTGCCATGCACTGATGGAAAATGCTGGGGCTGTTATGGAAGTCCTGAGGCAAGCAGTTCCACGTGTACTGTTGCCCTTTAAACGTAAAGGCAAACTTGTACTGATCCTCCCTCCTTAAAGGGATGGACCAAAACTCGTTGGAAATATCCAGCACCGTGAAAGTGGTCGCAGATGCTGGGATACTTCCTATCAGGTCGGCAACTGCTGCTACCGTGGGTGCACAGGCCGGGATGTTACTATTGAGCACCCGATAGTGCACCATGGCCCTCCCAGGAATTGTCCGGCTTTCTAACCGGCCACAATGGAGAGTTCACGTGGGTGGCTATCGGTCTCAGAACTCCCTGCTGTACTAAAGAGGACATGGTTGCTTCCTTGTCTGGCTCTGCTTCCCTGGGGAAGTTATACTGTTTCTGTGGTCGGGCCATGGGGTCCCCGTCTACGCTGACCTCAAACCCGCAGTCGTGTTTGTGTGTGGCAAATGTGGCTAGGTGGGCCTGCACAAATGCCTGGAACTCCTGTGGGGTGTTACTGACCATAAGCTCGAGGTTATAACCCTCTTTGGGCTTCATGGTGCATAGGGTCCCCTTCCCTTCCTTTCCTGGGATTACCACTACCTCGCCGTCCTTTCCTTTACTTGCGCCCCATAGGCAATGATTTCTCAAATCTACTAGGATCCCATGGCCTACAATAAAGTCGGCTCCCAGGACCCCTCTTCCACCCTCCACTTCCCACTTCATCAGGACACAGGTCCACTTAGAGCGGAGCGGTCCTAAATGAATGGCGAGCGGGATGGAAAACGAGCCGGCCTGTTCTTTGCCTGTGAACCCCGACAGACTGTATGGGACCCCGTTAGATAGAGGCGAGGTGGTGGAGTTAGCTGAGTGGACCACGGTGCATGATGCCCCCGTGTCCAACAGATAGGTCCCCGTCACCTTCTCCACCTACATCTCCACGAGGGGTCTTTTCCATTCATCGTACCGGAGAGAACACAGGTAAACAGGCTGCACTGGCTCTAGTCGGGGCTGACGGGGTCAGAGCACCGGTAGCGGCGGCTACTCTCCCCTGGCCAGTCAATAAGGACCTCATGGTGTCCAAAAATGACTCGACCGCGGCGGGAGGGATTCCTGCCTCTGCCTTTTGGGCTGGGGCTGTGGAATTCTTTGCCTTGTTGTCTTTCCAAGGGTTTTTACACTCCTTCCGCCAATGACCATCCTTCCCACACAGGTAACAATTTGTCTTTGTGTTGGGGGGGTTATTCCCTTCCTGGTGCCACTCTTTCCTACCCGGTCCGGATTTTACCTCATGCACCTTCCCCTTGGGTGGGTGTGCATCGGTTCCCCTACCGTTCTTATAGGCTAGAGTCAACTGTCTGATCACCTTAAGCTCGATGGTCTGGGGATTCTTGGGGTCGAACCGGACCTGTGGCAAGCTGTTTGCCACCAGGCAACGGAGCCAATGGGCCAGTGGATCCCCATTCAGGAATGCCCAGTTAGGTGTCCCCGGACAGGCACTCCGGTACACCGGCCATAACCTGTCCGCGAAAGCCTGCGGGGTTTCCCCTGTGAGCTGGACCATCATCTCCACATGGGAGAAAGGACTTCCCTCATTCATCCCATGGCCTCCAGAACTTCATCCCTGAGCTCCTCGTACCCGCTCTGCCCCTTCTTACACTCATCAGAGAGGGATTGGAGGAGCCTACTCTCCAGGGAGAATAGCAGCATTTTGGCTTGCTCAGCGCCATCGCAGTCGTTGACGCTGGCTGCCTGCTCTACTTCCCTGAAGTGGATCGAGGAGTCCCCTTTTTCGGAGAGCTTTGGGATATGGTTCACCATAGCCCTAAGCTGTTGGGTGCTATAGAGTAATATGAACTGGTTTTGGAGGGGTCCCTCATCGTTGCCATTGACGGGTGGGCCGAACCTCCGATGCAGTGCTGGGCACATTGGTCCCGGCTCCGACCTCTCTGGCGGGGGTTGCTCCACCTCCGCTCCCACCTCTGGCTCCACCCCCCCTTGCTGCCAGACCTCGCTGAACCCTGGCGCTACGGGTGGTGGTCGTGAGACCTCCTGTTTCTCAACCGGGTCGTCCCTGGGCACTACCATGATGTTTGAACTGTCCTCCCCTCGTTCCCCATAAAATCCGCCTGACCCGCCTTTGGGCTTATGAGGCACACCATGCCTTTTGCCTTCCTCAGGGCCAGGCTCAGATTTTTTATCCGCTCCTTGCAGAGGCCATGATCTGCATCTTCAAACCGCTCGCTAACTTGTAAGCTGCCTTTACCTCCTGTACTTTCTCCTCCTGTTCCCTAACTTGCCTTGCCAAGCAGGTGTTCTTTTCCCGCAACCTTAACTCATTTCCCTTGGCTTCGGTGACTTGGCACTGTAGGTATTCCAACTGGGCCTTGTGTTCTCTTATTAAATACAACCTCTCCTGATTCAGGGCCTGCAATGCTACCATTAACTTCTCCCCTGCTAGAGCCTTATCCTGGATCTCCAGGGCTGACTCCTTTAACTCGGCTGCCTGTGCTGCAACGAGCCTGTCCAAAAGCTAGACCTGCTTTTTGAAACACATCAGCCAGACTGCCTTCTCTAAGGACTTCTTGTGTTCCTTCCTCTCTGTCCACTTAGCTGCTGCATCTACCGGACGCCCAGCCCTTAACAGAGTGGTGATCCACTTCTTTGTGATATTCACCTTGCTAAACACATAATCAGAAATCCTTTCCTCCATCATGGTTTGCTCATCCGAACCATTGTCTACTGCATCGCACCCCTGTTGCCGGAGTCCTGCCGCGGTCGCCATTTTCTGTAGGGGGTGGCGTGTGCGGTGCCCAGTCAGCTTTGCCTCTGACTGTCCCTTGAGCGGTTCGAATCGCTCCCACACCCCTGGGTTCTAGACACCGGACTTAGGTACATGTGGCGATGCAGAAAATCGAGTAGACAAGTGGTTTGGTATAAGAAAACCAAGATTTTATTAAAAGCAGAATACAACAATCTTATGAAAAATTACTGGTATGAAAAGTACAGGCATGGACAATTATTATACTTATATGGGAATGGGGAACACACGGCACATCAAGGGAAAAACAACTACATTAACAATCCCCTTATCCTTATCCCACCCCCTATACCTAACTAGATTAAGCTATGAGGGGCCAGGAATTCATGCTCACCAATCCAAAACCTGTTACTTTAACGGTTGAGAGTTCTGAGGTTTGGTCCTGCTGTCCTTTGGGGTACCCCGTTGCCACGTGGTCTCGGCGCAGCGCTGAAGTTGTTGCTGCGAAGCACCCTCCTTTCCTCAGCTACCGTCGTCGTCTCGTTGCGATGGGTTTTCTTCTTCTTCTCCCTCGGGCGGTCGTCGGCGGTAATATTGCGGTTGGGGGTCAGTTGGCGGTTTTCACTGCTTACTTGATTTTACTACCCAAGCTTTGAACGCCAGTATATTCGTCGCGGGCGTGGACACCCACGTCTAACGCCAGCTTATTCACAGTGTTCAAACGCCAACTTATTCTCACTGTCCATACATGCGTTACCACTTTTCTTCACCAAACGCCAGCTAGGCGTTTGGTTTTTACCAATGCGTCTTTTGCTGCCCTTCTCTGCTTTTATCGGTTACCTTCTTCGTCTCGCCCCTTTGTGGCCTGTGTGTCCTGTGTGGTATTGAACTCGGGTCTCGTTTTCCTCCTGCGTTTGGCCCCGGTGTAATGGGCGTCCTTGGTTGTTGAGCAGTGTGGGGAGAAAGAAGAGAGCCCGCCACGAGGCCAGGGTGCGAGTATGAGCGGCAGCAGGCCAAAAGCCAAACGATGAGAGCAGGAGCAAAAGTCAAGAGGAAGAGCTAAAGAGCGATTGGCACTCGTGGGCCTACTATTATACCTGTTTCTTCAACTCCTTATCTGCGCGCCAAATCAGGTCAGTCCATTGTTTGACTTTTGGCGGGCTTGTTTAAATGATTACAACCATTTATTTTAACTACTTTTGGAGTGGTTGTCTCCGGGTCTAATGGCCCCGATGTCCTGGTTGTTTTGTCATGGATAAGACCTAATTGTCCCCATCCTGACTTGATGGCAACTGTGAGCTGTTATCATTAAACATGCAGAAACTTAATGGCCACGATTATAGGCCCGTTCTAGCTTGATTTGATTCGAGTTGAATAAATGCGTATTCCGTGTTTACTTTGTCTGGCTGGCTCCAAAGAGTCTCTGTTCACAGATTCCTGCAATTTAATGTTTCGTCTCCGAGCCTGCTTGTTGGCAGAGCCCTGGTTTTAAAAATCCTGTCAATATTGGTCACGAGGTTTACAGAAGCCATTTTGGGTACCCTGTTTTCAATAACTTGTCCAAAACAGGGTCCCTTGATCCGTAACTTGGGGAGTGCGGGAATATTGAGAACCCTGCACCTTACATTCATCATCTTCTCTATCTCCCTCGTCATCCAAGGAGCCCTTGTTTTGGTTTCCTTCCCCTCCCCTCTGGTGTCTGGTACGAGAGGCAAAAACATCAGTGTTGATTAAGACACAGTTGGATACTGTGATGGGAGAGTTGGGGTACCAGAGGAATAGGCTTTATTAAGTCACATGGCCTTTATATTGTTTGGCTTTTCTTATGTTTAGACGTTTTCATAATTAATTAAATTAATCCTTTGAAGTCAGAAGCCCTGTTTCCTGATGTCAGACAATCATTGGTCATCAAGCTCTGTTACATTAGATTCCACTTTACTGAGTGACTTTACTGAGGATAGAAATTGCTCCAGATATGTCCTTGTTCTAACGCAGGATATAAGGTAACAAAAGGGTGATATAAGGAGAATATTTTTCCTGCATGTTCTAGTGTAGTCACTATTTAAAAAAAAAAAAAGTGCAATGATGGGTGTGAGATATTTTCCTACTATACAAATTGAACTGTGAAAATCATCCAGCGGTACAATTATGGAATTTGTTTAGAAAGCATTTTGAGCTTTATAACACACACATGGTTACAAGTCTATCAGTGGTGTATCTTGCAACATTAAAGCACATTGGTTTAAGTTTCTGATTTTAAATAAGATTTATTTTGGGTGCCATGTATAACAAAACAATAAACCCATTTTTAAAAAATGGCTTTACATTTTGTTACAAATAAAGCACAGAGGAAATCTCCCCACTCTCTCCTGCCCACCCATATCAGAAACAAAATGCTAAATGAGCCTTGTGGCTTCAATATTCATTTTATTGAAGTACCTTTTTAAGTCCTCGCTATACACATTATTTCCCTGGATCTCTGTGAAATATAGGAGAGAATCTTCCTTCCAATTTTCCTTCCCAGCCTTGAGAACTGTACCTAACCTTTGATCCTTTAGCTAAGATTGAGAGCTCACTGTGTGGAGAATCAGTAGTGCGAACCCATGTTCTCCCACTCTATACACCAACATGAGACATGATGTGACCACCTGACCTGAGCATGGGGCTCTAACCATTCCATTTTCCACTTGTATATCTGTTGATGGAACTAGCACCAGATGTGAACTAAAAACTTAGGGCAACCTGATGGTCCATGATGCCACTAATCATTTCACCCAAATGAAGAGGAGGAGGTGGGCACACAAATGGGGAAGAGAAAGGAATCCATTTTGATTTGACCTTTAAATTTACCGTTTTTGGGATGAGAGATTAAACCGTGACCCTTAGCGGATGTAAAAAAATCCCACAGCACTATTTGAACAAAAACAGAGTTCTCATGGTATCCTGGCCAGCATTCACTGAATCATTACCGGCAATAAAAAAAAATCAATCTGGTCACTCATTCATTTGTTGTTTCTGGGACCTTGCTATGTACTGTACAAAATTTACAGTCACGTTTGCCTACGTAACAACAATGACTGCGCTTCAAATAATCCATTAGCTGTAAAGCACTTTGGGCCAACCCAAGGACCTGAACGATATATAAATGCATGTTTGTTTGTTATTTACTGATGGCTTTAGCTGTTGTGATCTGTGATACATGTCCTGTTGAGTTTCACTCTGATTCAGGACTGGTAGCAAGCTGTGGGAATGTCCAGATAGTCTAGCAGTGATGCTGATCCTTCCAGTACTGGTTTGTGGATTTGACCCTGTCCCTTTCTGTCCTGCTGCAGAGGTGTTCGAGGAGTACAGCCAGAAGACTCTGACCAAGCCTATGGTAGACATCCCTAACACTAAATCATCTGCTACCACAGAGGATGTAAAAGAAGAGAAATTGGGAGTTTTTTCTGCTGTCTTCAGTGACACTGAGAGCAGTGAAGGAGAGTCCAAGTCTGATTCGGATCCGTAAGTAGATTTATTGGGTAGATAAATAGACAAGGAGCACAAGAACGAAAATTATGAAAGATGCTGAAACTGAGTCCTGCATTTACATTTTCGCCATAGTGAGACATTTGCTTATTCAGTTCATTTATATTAGTTGATCAAAATGACCTGTTGAAAATCTGGGACAGTTTTGTGGCAACTAAGCCCATCAACTGACTCATCATTGCGTTTCCTTGGTTTATTATGTGGTGTGATGGGGACTGGCTAGCTGACTCGGGAATAATTGTGACCTGTGACACTGTACATTGTGAAAAGGTTGATGAATTAGTCGGTTATTTTGAGATGGGAAGAATAATGTTAACACATCAGCCTGCCTTGCTAAGCTACATTGTATACTGGGACAGATTTAAATAGCTGTTGTTGGAGTCCATTCAGTGCAGTGAAACCGAAGTTTGTTGCCTTCTTGGTAATGTCTCTGACAAAATCACAAATTAAAAAAAATCTGTTTCTTGAACATAAATATTATTTAGCATATCAGTCACAGAGGAACAATCAAAGACCAAATGGATGAGCTACAGAATTTGTTCATCCCAGTTTGGCGTAAAAATAAAACAAAAAAGGTGACTCAACCGTGGCTAACAAGGGAAATTAGGGATAGCATAAGATCCAAGGAGAGGACATATAAATTGGTTAGAAAAAGCAATAATCCTGAGGATTGGGAGCAGTTTAGGAGTCAACAAAGGAGGACAAAGGGATTAATTAAGAAAGGGAAAATAGAATATGAGAGTAAGCTAGTAGGGAACATAAAAACTGACTGTAAAAGCTTTTATAAATATGTGAAGAGAAAAAGATTAGTGAAGTCAAGCGTAGGTCCCTTACAGTCAGAATCAGGGGAATTTATAATGGGAAACAAGGAAATGGCAGACCAACTAAATGCATACTTTGGTTCTGTCTTCACAAAGGAGGACACAAATAACCTCCCAGAGATGCCGGGGAACATAGGGTCGGATGAAAGCGAGGAACTGAAAGAAATCAGTATTTGTAGGAAAATGGTGTTAGGAAAATTGATGGGACTGAAGGCCGATAAATCCCCAGGGCCTGATGGCCTACATCTCAGGGTACTTAAGGAAGTGGCCCTAGAGATAGTAGATGCATTACTGATCATCTTCCAGAACTCGATAGACTCTGGAACGGTACCCATGGATTGGAGGATAGCTAATGTTACCCCACTATTCAAAAAAGGTGGTAGAGAAAAAGCAGGGAATTATAGACCGGTAAGCCTGACATCGGTAGTGGGGAAAATGCTAGAGTCTATTATAAAAGATGTAATAGCAGAGCACTTGGAAAGCAGTGACAGGATTGGACAAAGTCAACATAGATTTACAAAAGGTAAATCATGCTTGACTAATCTACTGGAATTTTTTGAGGATGTAACTGGTAAAATAGATAAGGGAGAACCAGTGGATGTGGTGTATTTGGACTTTCAGAAGGCTTTCGATAAGGTCCCACACAAGAGATTAGCGTGCAAAATTAAGGCACATGGGATTGGGGGCAAGGTATTGACTTGGATAGAGAACTGGTTGGCGGACAGAAAGCAAAGAGTTGGAATAAACGGGTCGTTTTCCGAGTGGCAGGCAGTGACTAGTGGGGTACGGCAAGGATCGGTCCTAGGACCCCAGCTGTTCACAATATATATTAATGATCTGGACGAGGGAATTGGATGTAATATCTCCAAATTTGCAGACGACACAAAGCTGGGTGGGAGGGTAAGCTGCGAGGAGGATGTCGGGAAACTCCAAGACGATTTGGACAGGTTGGGTGATTGGGCAGAAACATGGCAAATGCACTATAATGTGGATAAATGTGAGGTTATCCACTTTGGTGGCAAAAACAGGAAGGCAGATTATTATTTGAATGGCAATAGATTGGGAGAAGGTGAAGTGCAGAGAGACCTGGGGGTCCTTGTGCACCAGTCGCTGAAGGTAAGCATGCAGGTGCAGCAGGCGGTTAAGAAGGCAAATGGTATGTTGGCCTTCGTAGCAAGAAGGTTCGAGTACAGGAACAAGGATGTCTTGCTACAGTTGTACAGGGCCTTGGTGAGACCGCACCTTGAGTATTGTGTGCAGTTTTGGTCACCTTACCTGAAGAAGGACGTTCTTGCCATGGAGGGAGTGCAGCGAAGATTCACCAGGCTGATACCTGGGATGGCAGGAATGACGTATGAGGAGAGATTGTGTCGATTGGGCTTATACTCACTGGAGTTTAGAAGATTGAGAGGGGATCTCATCGAAAGCTATAAAATTCTGTCAGGTCTGGACAGACTAGATGCAGGAAGGATGTTTCTGATGGCCGGGGAGTCCAGAACCAGGGGTCATAGTCTAAGGATAAGGGGTAAGCCATTTAGGACTGAAATTAGGAGGAATTTCTTCACCCAGAGAGTGGTGAACCTGTGGAATTCTCTGCCACAGAGGGTGGTGGAGGCCAGTTCATTAAATATATTCAAGATAGAGTTGGATATATTTCTTGAGGCTAAAGGGATCAAGGGATCTGGGGAAAAGGCAGGGACAGGGTACTGAATTTGGATGATCAGCCATGGTCACATTGAATGGCGGAGCAGGCTCGAAGGGCCGAATGGCCTACTACTCCTCCTATCTTCTATGTTTCTATCCCCAGCCTTTATATTCTGTGCTGTTTCTGTTGCTGATTTTCAGAAAAGTCCCTCTGGCTCTATGCCTGTCTTCTCTCTCATCCAATCCCAAGCTGATATCTGAATACAGAAACTTAAGTAAAATGTTAACACATTGAAAAGTAATACTGTAGTATGTTTTCTTATAACTGTACTGAATTTGAAGGCATTCCATCAGAAACTCAAGCCTGCTGAATTTTATTAGGAAACAGCTGATGCACATTGCGCCTGGGTGCCAATGGCCTACCTGCAGCATACAATTCCACAGCAGTGCCATGCAGGCCTCACTATTGACTGATATTAGTTTAACATTTCTGAAGTAGTTTTGTTGCAATTGTTTTTTAATTTTTTTCCCCTGAAGTTTTTGGTGCTGTATTACACTGCTGTCTCCCACCACAACCAAGTACCATAATCACAGATACAAAGAACGGGGTAATCCTTGTAATGTCCCTACTGGGTTGAAGTAGCAAAAGAAACTCTTTTACAATTCAGATAAGTGTGTGTGTATATCTGTTGAGTTTGTCAGTAATCTGAATCAGGTGACTTTTTAGCATGATGAGGACTGAGCATTTATTCTCATTCATGTAGCTGTACATTACAGAATAATGTTGCGTAAGCACTGAACTTCTATTCAGGTTTCCTCAATGATTCATCAAATTTCCTTGAATAGCTGAGCCACACAGACCAGAAATATCCCAGGTTTGATCCACAGTGTGTGGTGAGTAAGCTGCTCTCAGCCAGAGTGGCAGGCAACGGTGCTGCCTTGGGTTACAGAGGGGAATATTAGCTAGGGTCCTCGTTCCTGACTGCTATCCAGTGACTCGTGCTGTAAATGTGTATGTGTACAGGGGTAAGTTTTCAACTTGTTGCCTAGGTGTAAGACTGTCATTGCTTTGAGTAAGGCTACCAGTTATAAAAACCATCCAATTTTAATTTCTGTTGATTTTATTGGAAATGAAAGTCGGGCGGCTGAGCTACAATGACACTTTTACACCCGGGAATTTTACTCTTGCATTCATAATGACTTATTCCACAATTTCCGTAGTTAAATTGGATTTACACCACCACTGGATGCTGGCCCGACTTCCAAAATTTTGCTGGGTACAGAAGCTGAAAGTAAGAGATAAATTGTACCTATGGAAGGTTTTGAGTTCCATCAAGTGTTTCCATTTGAATTTTTTGTAATTTGAATGGGAGATGAAGCTCTCTGATGCTATAGTGCTGATATGACACAATGGGCCAGAAATTAGGATCGGGTGCTTGCCGCGCGTGCAAGCCCCCGATGTGCACTCACCCAGCGCGCCGACATCTGAAGCCTGGGCCTGCTTGGAATTCCTGTCACTGGCCCGGTTCAGATGTCGGCGCGATGTGCTTGCCTGATCCAGCGGCGTAGTTAGTGCGATGTGCCAGCTGGGATCAGGTGAGCACTCTGCAGCCAATCAGGGGAGGGGAAACTTCATTCATGAGTTTGATAGTAAAGACTGTCAAACTCATGAAAAGTACGGGCGCCCAAAAGACTAGTTTAACTTTAAATAAAATTTTAAAAAACATCCCAATAATTAAATAAACTATAAATAACTTTAAAAAACTATTTTAAACAATTAATAACATTTTTGAAAAAAATAATTTTTTAAGAAATCGGGTCTAAAAATAAACTTACCTTACTGTAAAGTCCTTAAAAACAATGAAACTGTGGAAAAAATGTAATAATTTTAAATATAGACCACTTACCTTCAAGAATCCACTCCTTACGCCTCCTTTTTATATGTGTAAAAAGTTCAGGCCCTTGCACACGGGCAAACCTGTCAAAAAGAAGGAAGTTCAATGCGTGCGCGCAGAGTCCTGCGCGCACGCGTTGGACCTCTGAACCCCTTGGAGGAAATGCCGGTTTCCCGCGCATGCTGATATCCGGCACTTCCAACGGGCCCACGCGTGAGTACCCCGTCCGTACTCACGCGTTGGGATCGGAATTACTGGCCCAATAAGTGTAGAAGTTCTATTTCTCTTTTGAAGCTCTCTACTGAGCTTTCTGTATGTAAACACATTGGCCTAGAAATTCAGTTGTTTGCGCCAGCCGCTAGCGCCTGAGGAGGAGGAGATGTGGGGCGCTAGGCGGCTAGCGGCCGGGAGCAGCGCGATCTGCGCCTCTCCCCAACTTCAGTAAAGATTTAGCGGCGGCGCAAAGCCTTTGCGCGCGCTCAGCTGCGCGCGCAGATCCTGACGTCATTTCATCGTGCAACGCCCTTTGTCCGCCCCGAACCGGAAATTCAGTGGCGCCACCCGCCCTTTGCGCCTGGTGCCCCCAGCGACTGGTAGAGGGGAACGGTTCCCAGTCGCCGGGGGGCGCTATTTAAAGGGGACTCCTCCTGCAGTATAAGTGGCAGCCATTTTGTGCCAATCCCTCTGTGTGAGAGACGGATATTTGGAGAGAGACAAAGGCAGAGAGCTTTCTGCTTTGACTCCGCGCTTGCACAGGTACTTGTGGCTTCAGGCCAGAGCTTTGCACTTGGATTTCACTTTCAGTGCCATAGCCTTGAGTCGCCACATATAATGGGGGCTGCAATGGGTGGAAACGTTGGCTTTCTGCATTGCATTCAAAGGGATCAGAGACGGCGTGAGAGAGTGCCAGTCATGGCCAGACGGAGATTGGCCAACAGGCGTCGGCAAAGGAGGCCTTACCCACCCAGGGTATACCGCCAGCAGTTCTCATATCTGAACATGTCTGAGGAGCAGTGTGTTCGGAGGATGCGATTCAGAAGGGAGGTGGTCACTGAGATCTGCCACCTGCTTCGCAGAGATCTGCAGCCACAGTTGAGGAGCAAGACGTCTCTGTCAGTGGCAGTGAAGGTGACGGTGGCTCTCAACTTCGATGCCACTGGCTCCTTCCAATCCGTTACTGGGGACATTGCCAACATCTCCCAGTTCGCGGTACATTGCTGCATCCGCCAGGTGAACAATGCCCTTTTCAGAAGGAGACGTCAGTACATCTCCTTCCCCATGACCCTGGACAAGCAGCAAGAGCGTGCAATCGGCTTTGGAAGAATAGCGGGCTTCCCCATGGTTGAGGGCGTAGAACTGATGAACCAGCAATGGTCAGGCCTTGCTTCAGGGCTGCAGTGTGCAGGGCATGGCAGCCAAACAAGTCGACCCTTCCCCTTTAAGAGCTGACCGGCGCCAGCGTGTCTGCCTTCATTGAGCAACTTGCCGCACCTGCGCTGCGCCCGTCCTCGGTGTTAGCGCCCCGGATCACCGGCTTAGCGCCTAATGATAGTCGTGTATCGCCTGCTTTAGCGCAGCAGCAACCTCTTGGGGAGATGCCACTGAATATCGGCGAAGGTGGCGCGAAGTTGCGCCGGGCGCAAACTTTAGTGGCCGCCCGGCTGTAGCGCCCCAAACGTGGCTATACTGAATTTCTAGGCCATTGCCTTTTAAATCTGTGCTTTGTTAATCCCTTCCTCCAGGGAAGACAATGAGCATGAGGAACAGCTTAAGGCGGGACTGAAACACTTCTTGAGCAATGTGCAGGAGCGTCGTCAACAGAGGCAAAGCGTACAGGAAAATGGTGACCTCCCTTATACAGCAATAGGAATGGAGGCCAGGATTGTTGCTGCCCTAAGTTATGTACGCTCTGTCACGTAAGTATGGCATGAACATGGGATTCAAATATTTTGTACACATTTCATTGGGGACTGGACAATCACTGCAGAATTGAGGTTTGATGAAACCAGGTTTAAAATCTGTATAGTTCTGCAGACACAGGTATTCTTGAAAAGTTACTCATATCCTTAATCTAACAATCTTTTTCCATTATGATCACATCAGTAAAGCGATGTCCATTTCAGAACACGAATCTTGTCAGTACAATTATATTGCTGTGTTATTCTGAATGATGCTCTTTGCAAAAATATTTCTGAATATTAAAGGGTATAATTATTTACATTTGCGGAACAATACAATTTCAGCCATCTGCTGCACATATTAGTTAAAGCAAGACTTGGACTGGAACACGGCCATGTGTGTAAGATGATTCCAGAAACTTTACACGAAGCATGTGTTGGGTTGGATTGGCAAATTGCAGTTGATTTATTAGCTGTATATGAAGTGTAACAGGAGAACCTTTTGTGTTGAAAAAGAAAGACCCAAAACAAAGACGTGAGGGCTACAAACCTTTTAATCTAAAAACACCATGCAGTTGTGGTCGGTTGTTACCACAGTATGTTAAAAGTTTTAGTCATGGGGGCGATTTTGCTAATGGGGGCGGGTTGGAGGTGGGACTGCTGCTTGTCGGGTCGTTGTCCCGCCTCCATCGACTTGTGGCCAACCCACGCTATTTTCCCTTGATTGACCTTGTTAAGCCCGCCCAGCGGGCTTAGCAGGCCAATTAAGGGGAAGCTGGTTACAGAGAACGTCAGCGTATGATGTTTCATCTGTCAATTTTTTGACAGATGACTCGTCATTGGTTGACAGCTCTGTGAAGCTGTCAAACACTGACATTCTATGTTGTTTGATGAGTCCTTTTATTCAAGACTCATCGAACCTCTTTCTTTAGCAGAAATTAGATGGTTGTTGCATTGGAGAATGCAGCAGCCATCTGTCATCTCTGCCGGTGAGATGCGAGACTCTCCGCATCCCCAACTGTTGAAACCTACAGGAAGAAACAAAGGTAAGTAAACATTTTCTATCACTTTCCACTCAGCTCACACACTTACCTTTCCACACTTGGACCCATCACTTGCCTTCATAGCACACTTTTGCACCCCTCTGATCCCCGCAGATCCACTGCTCGCCTCAGTGACCCTGGCAGGGTTCCCTGACGTTGGGAAGCCTGTGCCTCTCCTGGAAAAATGGGGATAATCCTCTTAAATGCCTGTTAACTACCTGTTAGCAGGCAGTTAAGTGGCTGTAATCCCCTTCCCGCCTCCAGGAGACAGGACCTGGTGCGGGTCGGCTACCCGCCTCCTGGGAAGATGGCACTGAGGTGGGCTGGGGGCAGGATGGGCACCCACCCCCAGATTCTGCCATTTTTACGACAATCCCGCCTCCATACCCGCCTCCCCAGGGCTGGCAAGATCGCGCCCATAGAGTCATTACGGCACAGAAGGAGGCAATTCAGCCCATCGAGTCCATGCCGGTTCTCTGTAGAGCAATCCAGTCAGCCCCATTCCCCCGCTCTATCTCGTAGCCCTGCAAGTTTATTTCCCTCAAGTGCCTATCCAATTTCCTTTTGAATTCATTGATTGTCTCCGCTTCCATCACCCTCGTCGGCAGCGAGTTCCAGGTCATTACCACTCGCTGTGTAAAAAAGTTCTTCCTCACATTCCCCTGTATCTCTTGCCCAAAACCTTAAATCTGTGTCCCCTAGTCCTTGTATTATCATCTAATAATGGGAACAGCCTTTCTCTGTCTACCTTATCCAAACCCGTCATAATCTTGTACACCTCTATCAAATCTCCCCTCAACCTCCTTGACTCCAAGGAGAACAATCCCAGCTTCTCCAACCCAACCTTGTAGCTAAAATCCCTCATCCCTAGAACCATTCTGGTTAATCTCCTCTGCACCCTCTCAAGGACCTTCACATCCTTCATAAAGTGTGGTGACCAGAACTGCACGCAATACTCTAGTTGTGGCCTAATCAGAGCTTTATAAAGGTTCAGCATAACTTCCCTGCTTTTGTACTCAATACCTCTATTTATGAAGCCCAAGATCCCATATGCTTTGCTAACTACTCTCTCAATATGTCCTGCCACCTTCAACAGTCTATGCACATGAACCCCCAGGTCCCTCTGTCCCTGCACACTCTTTAGAATTGTACCATTAAGTCTGTATTGCCTCTCCCTATCCCTTCTGCCAAAATGCATCACCTCGCACTTCTCTATTAAATTCCATCTGCCCATTCTGCTAGCCTATCTATGTCCTGTTGCAGTCAATTGGTATTATCCTCACTGTTTGCCACCCCTCCAAGTTTGGTATCATCGGCAAATTTTGAAATTTTACTCTGTATTCCAATATCCAAGTCATTTCAAAAAAGCAGTGGTCCTAGCACTGACCCTTGGGGAACACCACTGACTACCATCCTCCAGTCTGAAAAACATCCATTTACCACGACTCGCTGTTTTCTGTCCTTAAGCCAATTTCTTATCCAAGCTGACCCTGACCCTCCTATTCCATGAGCCTCAATTTTGTTAACCAACCTTTTCTGTGGTACTTTGTCAAATGCTTTCTTAAAATCCATATAGACAACATCTACTGCATTCCCTTCATCAACCTTCACTGTTATTTCATCAAAAAATTCAATTAGATTAGTCAAACACGATCTGCCTTTTACAAATCCATGCTGGTGCTCCTTAATGAACTTAAACCTCTCCAAGTGCCTTTTTTCCCTGAATATTGTTTCTAAAACCTTACCCACCACTAATGTTAAACTGACCGGCCTATAGTTACTAGGATTGTCCTTGCACCCTTTCTTGAACAAGGGTGTCAAATTTGACACTTCCCAATCCCCTGGCACCTCCCCCGTATCTAGGGAAGATTATGGCAAGCCCTTTCGCTATCTACACTCCCACTTCCCTTAGCAATCTGGAATGCAAGCCATCCGGCCCACTCTAAGCATATCCAGCCTTTCCAGTACATCCTGCCTATCAATTTTCACCCCATCCATTACCTCTACCATCTCTGCTTCTACTGAAATTTTGTCAGCATCCTCTTCCTTAGTAAACACTGATACAAAGTACTCATTAATTATTCTAGCTTTGCCTGCACCTCTATGCATATATCACCTTATTTGTCCCTAATAGGCCTCCCCCCGCCTCTTACTACCCACTTACTATTTACATGTCGGTAGAAGATTTTTGGATTCCCTTTTATGTTTTATACTGCTACTTCGTATGGCTGATGTAGATGTAGAGCAACAACTATAATTTTACATTTAGGTGGTTAAGCCAGATAATTGCATCAAGAGTAGCAGAGTGTATTGCTGTGATGCCTCCTTCGCATTTGTGAATCGAGCATTGAGTCATTACATGTTCCATGGTCTGTTCTGGGTGACCACAGTCACACACTGAAAAATTGTTTTTAATTCTCCATTTGTGCATCAAGTATCTCCATCTGCCATGGTTTGTGCGGATGCGATTTAGGGTTGCCCATAAGCTTTGCAGAAGATCGAAGCCAGGGATCTTCCACATCGGATCTTTCACGAGGTGTTTGTTTGTGGCTTCTTGTGAACTCCATTCGGCTTTCCGAGCATCATCAGGGTTGAAGTCGCGTTGTCGAAGGTTAAGTGCGTGGGTCCAAAAGGGCTTGCGTGACTTCAAGCGCTGGTGAGGGACATTGTTGAGATCCTGGCGGATTGGGAGACTTTGGTTTTCCACGATTCAATGGACTTCCTGGAGGGTTGCGGCAAATGGATGGGGGGACCAACGTGCGACAGCACAGGGTGTTGGGGTCAACTTGAGGGGTCCAGTGATGCACCGCATTGCAGTGCTAAGTTGGATATCAACAAGTCAAGTGTGGCTACTTTTGGTCCAGTACTCAGCTACAGAGTACACAAGGGCCACCGCTGATATCCGGAGTAGTAGTAAGCCAAAAATTGGAATATCAGATTGGATTAGGACAGATTTTAGAAAGATGAGGAGCGAGCTAGCTGAGGTGAAATGGAAGGAGATATTGGAACACAGGACTGTAGAGTAACAGTGGGATGTTTTTAAAAAAGGTAATTGCAGAGGTACAGAATAAATATAGTCCATTTAAAAAAGGAAGGAAACTACTAATAATTTTAGTATGCCCTGGGATAAATGAAGAGATTAGAAATCATTTTAAAATTGAAGAGGGCCTAAAAGGAATATAATAATGAAAAAATCTAAAGGAAATTAAAAGAAGAGGTTAAGAGTGGAATAACGAAAGCTAAGAGGGAGTCCTGGGGGAAAAATTCAAAAGGAACAGTGAAGTATTTTTACAAGTATATCAGTAAAAAGAATTGTTAAATGCAAGGTTGGACCCCTGAGAGGAGAGGATTGTCAATTTGTAGATAATGATCAAAAAATGGCAGAGATATTTAATAAGTACATTGCATGGTCTTTGCTAAAGAGAGCATATCAGAGAGGAGGTGAATCCTGAAGTGGTTAAGAGTGAGATGAGCGATATTAGCCTTGGTAATTATATTTCAGGGTTCTATTGAGCATGGATGTGTGCTAGAGGACTGGAAAGAGAGATTGGGAGCAACCAGGAACAGCAGCAATTAACTGTGCAGAAACTGTGTTAAACAGAGACAGAACATAAAGCATGGACTGAAAGGTGACAATTTGAACCATCAAGCCTGCTCCCTCCACAGACTCTACACAACCTATCCCAGCCAGCCCATCCACACGCCTAAAGAAAGGCTCTGCAAGTTTGTCTCTTCTCTTCCCCCTATTTAATATCTAACACTGTGCAAGCTATTGTAATACAAACTGAGAAATCACTGAACAAGACATGTGCAGCAAGCAAGGACAAAATGAAAACTGACACAACAAAAAGTATTGTGAGAATGCATAAAGGACAGAATATAAAAGAGTAGATTAGAAACCAATGGAGATGAATAAAGAACAAACAAATAAACAGAGTACAAGATTAAAATGAGAAAAGGAAAAGAAAATTGAAAACGATTAAGTGACTGAGGGTTTCAATGTAGCTAAATTTTTAAATCAATAGTTTTGGCTATCATTATTTTTTCTGTCAGCATCCCTGGTTGTCTGGTTGATTTCCAGCATCCGCAGTATTTTGCTATTTGTGTTCCCTGGTTGTCTGGTTGTGCGGTTTAGATTAACCCATTACTTTCAGTCCATAAGCAGACTTTTCACTTTCATTGGTCACAGAGATGGCAAGTTTGGAAAATGGAAATTACACATTGGAGTAGGGACTACCCTTCTGAGGTTGGATTCTCGCTGTGGAGAATGTAGAGGGTGCTTTATCTTGACCTAACCTGTGATACACCAGGCCCAGGCATGCTTGGTGGGGTAGTACTGTAGGGAGCTTTGCCCTGCATCTAATCTATGCTGTATGTGACTTGGGAGCACTTACAACAGAATGAGTGTAGAAAGTGGAAAAGTCTTAATTCTCCAGAACAGGCACATTACACATTGTACTAGTTACAAGCACTTGCCTCACATGCATACTATAATCTTTTGACCACCCTCCCCAAAACTATAGAATTGAAAAGTTGAGGGAGCTGGAGAATATACTGCATGTACAAAAGCCGAATGCCTCCAAATAGTGTACGAAAACTATTCAGGGAGTTGATGCTACTTGTTTGGAGAATTGATACTGCTTGTTAAGAGATTATTAATCTCTTGACAGTAATGTGATCCATAACCAGAGGCTGGTGCAGCCCTAAGGAAAATATGAATCAGTTTCCGCTGCCTTTATTCAAATCTATATATTCTCTCAGTACAGCAGCTTTGAAATGTTGTAATGATAACACTCTGTGCTCTCCAGCTTGCAAGAGTGGCCAGATGGCATGTACACCGTACTAATCCAGTGCTACTGTAAATATGTGTCTGCCTTCAATTAACTAAAATGGGCTTTAATTGTAAATCAACAGTACAGTGGAGGAAGCAGTACCCTGCACTACATTTGTGAGCCTTGCAGCAGTCTGCTCAAGGTTTGAATTGTTAGAAGAAATGCACCTTGGTCAGGGATCGGTGAGCAAGTCGTCTCGCTGCTTTTGTTGTATCCGTGTGTTAATGGAGACACGGAATGCAGGAGTTGGTTTAACAGGTGTTTACTGAACAAAGTCTGGAGGTGAACTGAAAGATACAAGACACTATACAGGCTTATATAGCCCGAGTGGCCACTACCGGCATTACAGTACACAGGGGCTCTTAAAGGCACATACACCACAATTCCTCCCCTTTTAGACAACCAGCACATAACATTTTAAGTAATCATTAATTAACATGTTTACAAGAACAATAATCTACACATTTGCTGCAGTTAATCAATTATAAGTCAGTCTCTCTGGAGGCTTCCTGACTCGGTCCGGATAACGCCTCGGTGGTGTAGTAGTTTTTGGTGTAGTAGGTTCTTTTGGCAAGGTCGATTCGGCTTGAATGCTAGTGTCGGGTTCATCTGGTTCCAGTATCACCGGATCGGAGGTAGATACTATGGGTATCTCTGCTTCATCATTAGGCGTATAGAGTTGTGGTGTAGGTTGCCCCTTTTCGGATGACTCTATGATCTGGTCAGCATGGCGCCTTATTATGCTTTCTCCAATGTCCACGGTATACATCAGCGGTCCTAGTCGTGTGCAAATAGTTCCAGGCTGCCATTTCTCGGTACGGTAGTCCCGGGCCAAAACTTGTTGACCTATCTGGAAGGTTCTAGTTGGCCTTTCATTCATGCCTTGAAATTACCGGTTCTCCACGTCCCTTCGGATGTTTGGCTTGATCAAATCCAGCCGGCATCTTAGGCTTCTATTGAAAAACATCATGGCGGGAGTTTGGTTTATAACCACATGTGTTGCATTCCTGTATGCAAACAAGAAGTTATCTACCTTATGCTGTAGATTTATGCCTTCATTACTCATGGCCTTTATGGCCTTCTTGACGGTCTGGACAAACCTTTCAGCCAATCCATTGGTGGCGGGATGGTATGGGGCGGACGTGTAGTGCTTAACCCCATTGTTTTTTAAGAACTTCCTGAATTCTTCGGACACAAATTGCGGTCCATTATCAGAACAGATCTGTTCAGGCAGCCCATTCCTGGCAAATATGGTCCTTAATACTGTGATGGTTTTTTCCGTGGTGGTGGAGGACATCTTTATTACCTCCGGCCACTTGGAGTGTGCATCAACCGCGATTAAGAACATTGAGTCCATAAATGGACCAGCAAAGTCGATGTGTACCCTTTGCCATGGAGATGAGGGCCACTCCCATGGATGTAGAGGGGCTTGTGGCGGGGCGTTTTGGACCTTCTGGCATCCTAGACAGCTCTTGGTCATTTCTTCGATGTCTCCATCGATACCTGGCCACCACACAAACGCTCTGGCTAGGTTCTTCATTTTCACTCCACCCAGATGCCCCTCGTGAAGCTCCTTTAGCACTTTATCCTGGAGTTTGGGTGGAATCACCACTCTGGATCCACACATCAAGGTTCCTCAGCACACTGACAGCTGTTCTCTTCTTTGCGAGAATGCTGGCAACAGTGGTTCGCCATGTGCTGGCCATCCCTTCACCGTTAAATCGTAGACTCGTGAGAGAGTCAGGTCATTTCTCGTTTCCTTTTCAATGGTAGAATTTGTTACTGGTAGACATTCCACTATGGTTGAGTGGAACATCTCCACTGGGTCCACTGTAGGTGCCTCTTCTACCGTTGGCAACGGTAGGCGCGATAAACCGTCAGCATTCCCATGATGTTTTGATCCTTTGTATTCTATGTCATATTGGTGTGCCCCTAGGAAAAGGGACCACCTCTGTAGCCTTTGCGCTGTCATAATGGGAACGCCCTTTTTAGGGTTGAATGTGGAGACGAGGGGTTGATGGTCAGTCAACAAGGTAAATTTTTGTCCGTGTAGGTAATGGTTGAATTTCTTCACTCCCCATACCAGGCTGAGTGCTTCCCTGTCGATCTGGGCATAGTTATGCTCAGCTGAGTTCAATGAGCGTGACGCAAAAGCTATCGGCCGCTCCGAGCCATCAGGGAATCTATGCGATAATACCGCTCCTACGCCGTAAGGGGATGCATCACACACCAGTCTGATTGGCAGTGATGGGTTGTAATGAGCCAAAACTTCCTTGGACGTGATCAAGCCTTTGCATTTATGGAAGGCACGTTTACAGTCTTCGCTCCATTTCCAAATTACTCCCGTTTGTAGCAGTTCATTAAGAGGGTGCAGAACAGTTGACAAGTTTGGTAAAAATTTATGATAGTAATTTATCAATCCCAGGAATTACCTTAATTGTGAGACATTTTCAGGTGCTGGGGCTTTTATGACCGCTTCAATTTTTTCAGGTGACTTATGCAACCCTTCCTCGTTAATTATGTGGCCACAATATGATATTTGTTTCTGGAAAAATTCGCACTTGGGGCGATTTACTCGTAGGCCCCGTTCTCTCAGCCTAGTGAGCACCTGCTCCAAATTGGCAAGGTGCTCGTTGTCGTTTTCTCCTGTTACAAGGATGCCGTCTAGGTAGCATTGAGTCCCCGGAATCCCTTGGAGGACTTGCTCCATAGCTCTTTGCCAGATAGCTGGAGCTGATGCTACTCTGAAAACTAGTCGATTGTACTGGTACAGGCCTTTGTTTGTGTTTATCGTGAGATACTTTTTAGAGGCCTCTTCAACCTCCATCTGTAGATATGCCTGTGCCAAGTCAATTTTGGTGAAACGTTTCCCTCCGGATAGTGAGGCGAAAATATCTTCTATCCTCGGAAGAGGATACTGTACCGTGTGAAGGACCGGGTTTACAGTCACCTTGAAGTCCCCACAAATGCGAATTTTTCTCTGTTCTTCAGATTTATCATTATTCAACGTTTTCTTCATGACCGGGACGATGGGTGTTGCCCACTCGCTCCAATCTATCTTGGATAACACGCCTGCCTTTTCCAAATTCTCCAGCTCTGCCGCGACTGCTGGACGAATTGCGTATGGCACCGGCCTTGCTTTAAAAAACTTGTGAATTGCCGCATCTTCCACTTTTATTGAGGCGGTGACGCCTTTCAAGGTTCCTAGTTCCTGTTGAAACACTTCTTTGGCGTTGGCCAAGATGTCTTTTAATCGTTCAGGTATGATGTCATCATCAGTTTTTTTCCTTACTGGTCACCGTCAGTGCCTGAATGGAGTGCCAGTCTAAACGTATCTTCCTGATCCATTCACGTCCCAACAGCGGTGGACCACCATCTTGCAGAACGTATAAATACAACTTCTGTATTTCCTTGCCGTTGTATACGACAGGCACCCTTATTTTCCCTCTGGGGTATACTTTCTGCCCCGTATATGTTTTCAAGATAATGGATGTGTCTTTCAAAGGTATATGCGGAAATAGCCGCTCGTAATCCCGTCGACTTATGACGGTCAGAGCTGATCCTGTATCTAGCTCCATTTTAACTGGGGACCCCGCTATCGTGAGGGTAACCCAAATGGTCTGGTAATCTTCTTTGGCAATTACATTATGTAATTTGAGACAGCTTAGTCTCTTGTTTCCGGAGTCGCTATCGCTCTTGTCTTCGGAGCTACTGTCCGTCATCATTTGTATCTTTCTGTACTTTTCCTTATTGATTTTTTTTCTGTCAGTGGATTTTTTTGTTTCCAGATCGGCATACACGTGCAATGTGTCCCATCTTTCCGCATTGCCTGCATGCTTTGTCCTTGAACCAGCCGTCCCTCTGGTCATGGGTGGATCTGCCGCAGCGATAACATCTCTCTCAACCCTGTGTCATTTCATGGGTGCCGAAGTCCTGTGGCTTTTGCTGTATCTCTGCAGCTCCTCTTGCTGCTGCTTCGTATGATACAGCCACACTGAAAGCCTTGTCCAGTGTCAAATCTTTCTCAGAAAGTAGCCTTTTCTGTGTTCCTTCACTTAGGAGACCGCAGACAAATTTGTCTCGAAGAGAATCTGCCAGTCCTGCCCCGAATTGGCAGTGCTTTGACAGCTTCCTTAATTCGGTGAGGTAATCAGCGTTACTTTCATTCTTGTGCTGATTCCTCCTGAAGAATTTGAATCGTTCCGCTATCAGCAGCAGTGTTGGGTTTAAGTGCTCCTGTAGGGTATCAACAATCTCCTTAAAATTCTTGTCCATCGGTTTGGCTGGAGTGATTACGTTTCGTAACAGCCCGTATGTCCTTGCGCCCATTAGATTTAGAAGTACCGATGCCTTTTTATCATCCTCTATTTCATTCGCTGTGCAATATACCTCCACTCTTTCCACATATGTGGTCCAATCCTCTATATCATTATCGAAAGCAGTAATATTGCCAGTCTTAGGCATCCTGAAAAAAAATGGCGCCTCCCGCGCTTTCCTTTCTTCCCTGCCGAGAAAAAATGGCACCTCCCGCGCTTTCCCGCCGCTGCCGCTGCTGACAACGCTGTTCTCCGCGGTTTTTATTTACACAGGTATTTTTAATAGTTGGAGACTCATTCCCGCCGGACTCTCTGGGACTTTTCCCTCCCTCTGCTTGGTCCGAACGCCGACCTGCTTTGCAGCGCCGGCTGTCTCTCGAGTGCTCCACCCTCCGTCTCTGTTTGCCTCCGCCTTCGCTGCTCGGCCCCGCTGCAGAGCCAGCCGATCGAGCCCCAGCCCGCCGCCCAGGAAGGATTATTGCAGTACCTGCCACCAGCCCGAATAGCTGGTGAAACCACAGTTTTTTTTTTTCTTTGACCTTCGTCTGAGGAATCGATCTCCTTGAGGTGCTGCCGAATTGCAGGTAAGTCCGTTTCCAATTCGTCGCCACTGTTGTATCCGTGTGTTAATGGAGACACGGAATGCAGGAGTTGGTTTAATAGGTGTTTACTGAACAAAGTCTGGAGGTGAACTAAAAGATACAAGACACTATACAGGCTTATATAGCCCGAGTGGCCACTACCGGCATTACAGTACACAGGGGCTCTTAAAGGCACATACACCACAGCTTTCTCAGCCAGTGATTGGTGTGAGGCATGGGGAGGCGGAGGTAGGTCACTCAGTGGCCTTTTTGCAGGGGATTACTGCAGGGCACAGGGCAGATGATCATCTGATGGGGATTGGTGTGCTCCAATGTGAGACCTAAACATGGAATGGGGAGAAAAAGAGTGCCAACCATGTGAAGACATTTTTGCAAATTCTAATGCATAAGATCTTCACGTAGTTGCCCTGGACCCGTCTTTATAAACCAGTATCTTGCAATTTTGTTTAAAGTCACTACAAAGCAGAAGGAATTACTCTGTGGTTTGTTGGTGTTTTATTTACTACAGTACAATCACACACACTCCTTTTAAAAGGAATTTCAAGCAGCGTTTCTAACCTGTTTGTTGATGAGTGCAATATTCTATTCAGTGCCTGCACCATGCGGAGAAAATATGTTGATAACACTGCACCTGGTTCCTGTACCTTCTCCTTTCTGTACTGGGCAACAACCTCGCAGGGGCTAACGGCAATTAGCCTGCAGTTTACTGTTTATACACTATTATTTGAAGAGTCTGAATTCAAGGCACAGGTGCACAAAATCTTACTGTGGTTAGAAATTTAAATTTGCTATGTATCCAGTCCCTTTTTATGCATTGATATTTGTTCCTGTTTTGCAGGACACATAAATAAACCTGTCAGAAATGCACTATTTCTAATGTCTGAAAGTAGATAACGTTACAGAGCAAATGTTAAAAATGGAAAAGAACATGGGATGAAAAGTAAAGTATCTCCTGAGAAAGTGATCTGGCAGTTTTAGAACAGAGGAGACAGCAACAGAAAATATGGTTATTGCTTAGGGTTAATGGATTTCATTTTTATTCTTTCGTTTCCCCTTTTCCCTTCACCTTATTGCATTGACTCCTTACTGGGCTATGATTCTTTGAGCACTGGCAGCCCTCCAGTACTTTGCTAGAGTACAGTCTTCATATGTGAGCCTAGGCAGTGAACGTTGACTGGCTATTTGACTGTGGAGGGCATTGTATCTAAACAAAATCCTGTCCTTGGCTGCAGGCACAGCATTTTCCAGTAGGAGTTACTAGACAGAAGTGTGGAGAATGAACCCTGACTGATCCCTTTTCCCCTCCTCCTGAGCCTAGGGTCATTTGTAACCAATCGTAGCACTCTGGCTAAGATCATATAACAGCACAGACCGTGGATCAAACCTGGGGCCTTCTGACCTCTATAGCTTGGCAACACACTATGTGGTGCATCTACTCACTAACCAACATAGGGAATGGAAATTAATTTCTTTATATTCAGACAACTAGCGTTCGAATGTTTGAGATGGGGTCCGTGCCCATGATAGGTTCCCCTGGTTGACTTGTCCTCTGATTTTTTTTTTAAATTCTCCCTGGAAGGAAGCATTCACGACACTCATGCCACCTTTCCCACATAGTGTGCCAAGATAACGGTATTGCTGTCAAGAATTGTGAAGGTACACAGTGGCCACACTTCATTCACATTTGTCATGTTCCTTTTTCCAACAAATCCTCTTTCACCCCCTTCCATTGATACTTCTTTGGAATGTGTGTGTGTTGTCTCTCTCTTTCTTTCCAGTAGTCGGATTTATATTGCAGGAAAGCTGGTCTGTTGTACCTCCTGTATATGAGTAAATAAGAGCCATCTGGGAGCTAAGCAGCCAAAGCACTTTTGACAAATCCTTAAAAACTATACATAGATAATTAAATGACATTCCAAACTTGAAAACCTGATTAGTTAAATAAAATACAATAGCGATGGCAGGGCAGATGATGTGTTGCAGCTGTAACATGTGGTAGCTGGTGGACCTCAGTGTGATCCACAGCGACCACATTTGCAGTAAGTGTCTGCAGCTCGAGGAACTTCGGCTCAAAGTTGATGAGCTGGAGTCCGAGCTTCGGACACTGCAATGCATCAGGGAGGGGGGGGAGTTACCTGGACACTTTGATCCAGGAGGCAGTCACACTTCTTAGGATAAATACTTCACATTTGGTCTGTGGTCAGGGACAGGAGGGTGTGACTACGAGTGAGGCAGGTATGGGAATCCAGAAGGTAGCATTGGAGGAGACTCAGCCCTTGCACTTGTCCAACAAGTACGAAGTTCTTGCAGCCTGTGTGGACGAGAGCAGGGACTGCAGGGAGGATGAGCAAATTGACCACAGCACCATGGTTCAGGGGGCCATTCAAGTTTGGGGAGTAAAATGAAATGATGTAGTGGTAGGGAACAGTATAGTTAGGGGGATAGATACTGTTCTCTGCAGCCGAGAGCATGAGTCCTGAAGGCTGTGTTGTCTGCCCGGCACCAGGGTTAAGGACATCTCCTCAGGGCTGGAGAGGAACTTGGACTGGGAGGGGAAACATCCAGTTGTCGTGGTCCACGTAGTTACCAACGACATAGGTAGGACTAAGAAAGAGGTTCTGCTGAAGGAGTATGAGCAGCTAGGGGCCAAATTAAAAAGCAGAACGACAAAGGTAATAATCTCTGGATTACTATCTGAGCCACGAGCAAATTGGCATAGGGTCAATAAGATCAGAGAGTTGAATGCGTGGCTCAAAGATTGGTGTGGGAGAAATGGGTTTCAATTCCTGGGGCACTGGCACCAGTACTGGGCAACGAGGGAGCTGTTCCGTTGGGATGGGCTTCACTTGAACCATGCTGGGACCAGTGTCCTGGCGAATTGAATAGCTAGGGCGGTAGATAAGGCTTTAAACTAAATAGTGGGGGGGAGGGTTCAGGCGAAGGGGAATTTAGAAAGTCAAAGAGAAAGGAAAAGGCAATAGTGCAGGGTAGCAATAGTGTAGGGGGTTTCTCTTGCTTGCTCTGGTCTCCTGCCAGGCTTCTTGCAATAATTACCCTTGAGTGGTTCGACCCACTCTTCCCTACGGTTCTAGACCTTGGACTTAGGTGCAGGGAACTATAGTGCAGAGAAAACTCAATAGACCAGGTTGAATAGCACGAAATGGATGCTTTTATTAAACAGTTTGCAGCATTATAAAATACATGTCATAAGCACAGATTAAAGCTACTACAAGCATGCACACATCTATGAACTTAACTCTATGGAAATGGGGAACACACGGCACATCGTAAAAGGGGTGACACATTACAACTACCCTTAACCCCCTCCCCTAGACCTAACTAAGTTTCGACTTGAGGAACTCGGGATCATGCTCACCACTTTCAGAATTGCGAAAAGGGGTTCGCAGCCTTTTTGGCACAGCTTTCCGTCGTCACGTGGATTTGGAAACTTCTGGCGCAGCTTGTTTTCCTCTTGGTTCTCCCGCGATGAGGCTGCCATTACAGCCTTGGTGAGCGCTCGCCACGGATGAATCCGTTACCGACGTGATGTTGAAGCACTGAATGCACCTGTGAGAATCCGTTACCGATGGGATGTTGAGGCACTGGAGTGCTGGGCCCGGAGTGTCCTTTTTCTCCGGCCTGGATCGTCGTTTTTCCCGAGGGTGTCTTCTCCTTCGGCCTGGGTCGTCGATGATCTCCCGACAAAAGTACCCGGGCCACCCTCGTCGTCTTCCCGTCGTGGCCGAGCCTTGCCTGGCCGAACACCGACCACGTTCCGAAACCGAAGTGCTGCCTTAACCGAAGAGTCTGTCCCGAAGCGTTGAAGAAATGAAAACCGAAGTGAAGCTACTGATGGACCTTTCAATCCACAGTTATACCTTTTTGGGACATTCTTATCTCCCGCCAAATCATAGTCCTGTCTTTGTAATATTTTTGGCGGGCAGAATTCTCTGCGGGGGCGTTTTGTCTTCGTAACGGGAGCTGGTGATAGCTTAACTGGCCTTCCTGGGCCGATAATGTCTTTGCTTTGTCACCGTAACTTGGTTTGTATATTGATCGGTCTGGAGATTGCCCTTGATGGCTGTTAAACGGCTTTTCTTTGTACAGTAAATGGGTTTAAGTGTTCGTTCAATTGTCCGCCCATTTCTTGATGGGCCTCATCCTGCTACCCAAAACTGTCCTGTACTTATAATCTAATTAATATGTATGCTCAGTTCCCTGAGTTTCGGTTTCCCGAAACTGGTTTTCGCGGGCTTAATGTCCTCAATCCACAAGCCTGTCTGACTTGCAGTAACAGAAATTCAAATGGTCCCAGAAGCTGGTCACGAGGTCTGGCGGCCATTTTGTGTGCCCTTTTATCAAAGGCTTCTTTGTACAAGCTTCTTTTGGTCAATAAAACTGTCTTATTAACCCTATTTTACTGCGTGATTATTAATGAAAATTTCGAATCTTACAATAGGGGTAATGTTAACCAGAGTGTGACAGGAAGAGACAGAGCGTACAAACATAAGAGTGCACCAGCAAATAGTCACTACGGAAAAATGGTAAAAGGAAAAAATTAAAGGCTCTTTATCTGAATGCACGCAGCGTTCGTAACAAGATGGATGAGTTGACGGCACAAATAGAAATAAATGGGTATAATCTGATAGCCATTATAGAGACATGGTTGCAAGGTGACCAAGGCTGGGAACTGAATATTCAGGGATATTTGACATTTTGGAAGGATAGGCAGAAAGGAAAAGGAGGTGGGATAGCTCTGTTAATAAAGGATGAGATCAGTGCAGTGATGAGAAATGATATTGGCTCAGAAGATCAAGATATAGAATCAGTTTGGGTAGAGATAAGAAATAGTAAGGGAAAGAAGTCACTGGTGGGAGTAGTCTATTGGCCCCCTAACAGTAGCTACACTGTAGGACAGAGTATAAATCAAGAAATAATGAGGGCTTGTAAGAAAGGTACTGCAATAATCATGGGTGATTTTAATCATCTTATAGATTGGACAAATTAAATTGGCAAGGGTAGCCTTGAAGACGAGCTCATAGTGTATTCAGGATGGTTTCTTAGAACAATACATTGTGGAACCAACCAGGAAGAAGGTTATTTTAGATCTGGTAATGTGTAATGAGACAGGATTAATTAATGATCTCGTAGTAAAGGATCCTCTAGGGAAGAGTGATCATAGCATGATAGAATTTCAAATTCAGTTTGAGGGTGAGAAACTTGGGTCTGAAACTAGTGTCCTAAACTTAAATAAAGGCAATTACAAAGGTATGAAGACAGAGTTGGCTAAAGTGGACTGGGAAAATAGATTAAAGGGTAAGATGGTAGATAAGCAGTGGCAGACATTTAAGGAGATATTTCATAACTCTCAGCAAAGGTTTATTCCAGTGAGAAAGAAAGACTCTACGAGAAGGATGAACCATCCGTGGCTAACTAAGGAAGTTAAGGAGGGTATCAAATTGAAAGAAAAGGCATACAATGTTGCGAAGATTAGTGGTAGGCCAGAGGATTTGGAAATTTTTAGAAATCAGCAAAGGATGACTAAAAAAAATAATAGAGGGAGAAGATAGATTCTGAGAGTAAACTAGCAAAAAGTATAAAAACAGACAGTAAGCTTCTACAGGTATATTAAAAGGAAGAGAGTAGCTAAAGCAAATGTTGGTCCCTTAGAGGATGAGACTGGGGAATTAATAATGGGAAATGGGGAAATGGCACAGATTTTGAACAAATATTTTGTATCAATCTTCACGGTAGAAGGCACAAAACATCCCAATAATAATTGATAATCAAGGGGCTATAGGGAGGGAGGAACTTAAAACAATCACCATCACTAGAGAAAATGTACGAGGCAAACTAATGGGACTAAAGGCTGACAAGTCCCTGGACCTGATGGCCTGCATCCTAGGGTCTTAAAAGAAGTGACTGCAGAGATAATGGATGCGTTGGTTGTAATCTACCAAAATTCCCTGGATTCTGGAGAGGTCCCAGTGGATTGGAAAACCGCAAATATAACGCCCCTATTCAAGAAAGGAGGGAGACAGAAAGCAGGAAACTATAGGCCAGTTAGCCTAACATCTGCCATTGGGAAAATGCTGGAATCCATTATTAAGGAGGTAATAGCAGGACATTTAGAAAATCATAATACAATCAAGCAGAATAAACATGGTTTTATGAAAGGGAAATCATGTTTGACAAATTTACTAGAGTTCTTTGAGGTTGTAACGAGCAGGGTAGATAAAGGGGAACCAGTAGATGTAGTGTATTTGGATTCCCAGAAGGCATTCGATAAGGTGCCACAAAAAGGTGAGATAAAAGCTCACGGGGTCGGGGGTAATATATTAACATGGATAGAAGATTGGCTAACTAACAGAAAACAGGGAGTCGGGATAAATGGGTCATTTTCAGGTTGACAAACTGTAACTAGTGGGATGCCACAGTGATCAGTGCTGGGGCCTCAACTATTTGCAATCTATATTAATGACTTCGATGAAGGGACCGAGTGTACTGTAGCCAAATTTGCTGCTGATAGGTGGGAAAGCAAGTTGTGAGGAGGACACAGAGTCTGCAAAAGGATATAGATAGGTTAATGAGTGGGCAAAAATTTGGCAGATGGACTATAATGTGGGAAAATGTGAGGCTATCCACTTTGGTAGGAAGAATACAAAAGCAAATTATTATTTAAATGGAGAGAGACTACAAAATGCTGCGGTACAGAGGGATCTGGGGGTCCCCGTACATGAAACACAAAACGTTAGCATGCAGGTACTTCTTAGGCAGTCCCTCGGAACCGAGGATGACTTGCTTCCACATTAAAAATGAGTTCACAGGTGACTGATGAGTCCAATGCGGGACCTACAGTCTCTCACAGGTGGGACAGACGGTGGTTGAAGGGGCGGGTGGATGGGGTGCTTGGGTTGACGTGCGCTGCCTGCGCTTGGCTTCCACTTGCTCCCGGTGAAGAGACTCGAGGTGTTCAGCGCCTTCCCGGATGCTTCTCCTCCACTTTGTGCAGTCTTGGGCCAGGGATTCCCAGGTGTCGGTGGGGATGTTACACTTTTTCAAGGAGGCTTTGAGGGTGTCCTTGAAGCGTTTCCTCTGCCCACCTGGGGCTCTCTTGCCGTGCCGGAGCTCCGAGTGGAGCGCTTGTTTTGGGAGTCTTGTATCGGGCATGCGGACAATGTGACCCGTCCATCGGAGCTGATTGAGCGTGGTCAGAGCTTCGATGCTGGGGATGTTGGCCTGAGCAAGAACACTGACGTTGGTGCGCCTATCCTGCCAATGGATTTGCAGGATCTTGCGGAGGCAGCATTGGTGGTACCTCTCCAGTGCTTTGAGGTGCCTGCTGTACATGGTCCATGTCTCTGAGGCATTCAGCAGGGCAGGTATCACTGCTGCCCTGTAGACCATGAGCTTAGTGCCCGGTTTGAGGTCCTGGTCTTCAAACACTCTTCCTCAGGCGACCGAAGGCTGCACTGGCACACTGAAGGCGGTGTTGGACTTCGTCGTCGACGTCTGCCCTTGTTGACCGTAAGCTCCCGAGGTATGGAAAGTGGTCCACGTTGTCCAAGGCCTTGTCGTGGATTTTGATAATCGGGGGGCAGCACTGTGTGGCGGGGGCAGGTTGGTAGAGGACCTTTGTCTTACGGATGTTTAGTGTAAGGCCCATGCTCTCGTATGCTTCGGTGAAGGTGTTTACGATGGTTTGGAGTTCGACCTCTGAGTGAGCGCAGACGCAAGCATCGTCTGCATACTGTAATTCGATGACCGAGGATGGGACGACCTTGGATCTGGACTGGAGGCGACGGAGGTTGAACAGTTTCCCTTTTTTTCTGTAAATTAGCTCCACTCCAGTGGGGAGCTTACTGAGGGTGAGATGGAGCATTGCAGCAAGGAAGATTGAGAAGAGCACTGGTGCGATGACACAGCCTTGCTTGACCCCGGCTCGTACGTGAATTGGGTCTGTGGTGGAACCGTTGGTCAGGATCACGGCTTGCATGTCGTCGTGAAGCAGGCGGAGGATAGTGACAAACTTTTGAGGGCAGCCGAATTTGAGGAGGACACTCCATAATCCCTCACGGTTGACAGTGTCGAAGGCCTTTGTGAGATCAAAGAAGGCCATGTACAGTGGTTGGTGCTGTTCCCTGCATTTCTCTTGTAATTGACGTGCGGTGAAGATCATGTCCATTGTGCCCCTTAGTGGGCGGAATCTGCATTGCGACCCTGGGAGGAGCTCATCGGCCACTGGGAGAAGGCGATTGAGGAGGATTCTTGCGATGACTTTCCCTGTGGCAGATAGCAGGGAAACTCCTCTAATTACCGCAATCGGACTTGTCACCTTTCTTGAAGATGGTCACAATTACGGCGTCTGAGATCCCCTGGCATGCTTTCCTCCTTCCAGATAAGAGAAATGAGTTCAGCAAGTAATTAGGAAGGCAAATGGAATGTTGGCCTTTATTGCAAGGGGGATGGAGTATAAAAGTAGGGAAGTCTTGCTACAACTGTACAGGGCGCTGGTGAGACCACATCTGGAGTACTGCGTGCAGTTTTGGTCTCCTTATTTAAGGAGGGATATACTTGCATTGGAGGCAGTTCAGGGAAGGTTCACTAGGTTGATTCCTGAGATGAAGGGGTTGTCTTATGAAGAAAGGCTGAGCAGGTTGGGCCTATACTCATTGGAGTTTAGAAGAATGAGAGGCAATCTTATTGAAACATATAAGATTCTTAGGGGACTTAACAGGGTAGATGCTGAGAGGATGTTTTCCCCTCGTGGGGGACTCTAGAACTAGGGGTCATAGTTTAGATGAGGAGGAATTTCTTCTCTGAGGATCGTGAATCTTTGGAATTCTCTACCCCAGAGAGCTGTGGAGGCTGAGTCATTGAATATATTCAAGGTGGAGATAGACAGATATTTGAGCTACAGGGGAGCCAAGGGTTATGCAGAGCGGGCGGGAAAGTGGAGTTCAGATCAGATCAGATCTGCCATGATCTTATTGAATGGCGGAGCAAGCTCATGGGCCAAATAGCCTACTCCTGCTCCTATTTCCTATGTTCTATTTCTGCTAATGGGTTGGAATTTGGATTCACACTAGATAATTTGATTGAAATCTCTCACCCTGGAGACTAAAACACCTTTAGCTGTTGGAGGGAGAGAGTGATTCCATCAGAATGATACGGGGAGACCTGGAAATAAACCAGAAGAATGGAGCATTTATAAATTTACAAAGGAGTGAATGAAACCAGGATCGGTGCAATGTTTTGTGTAAATCGCCTAAATTATAACTTTTTGGACATTTTATCTCAGCAAATTGCAGCACAGATACACTGAGCCCACAGTGATGGCATGCTGTCCAGTAGTGAAAGAATGCAGCAAGTGAAAGAAACGGAATACAATCAAGCAGAGTCAACATGGTTTTATGAAAGGGAAATCGTGTTTGACAGATTTACTAGAGTTTGTTGAGGATATAATGAGCAGGATGGATAAAGGGGAACCAGTAGATGTAGTGTATTTGGATTTCAAGAAGGTATTCGATAAAGTGCCACATAAAAGGTTACTGCAGTGTTACCAGCAGCAAAAATTCCAGCTTCTAAGCAGAACATTTTTTTTTAGTAAATTGTCAAAATGCTGAGTATTGATTTTTATCTTTTTTTTAAATAAAAACCAGATTGAGTTTACCTTCGTTTCTCCTCTTCTGCTCAAAGCCTAGGTTTCTCAATTAAAAAAAAAATACATTAATAAGAACTTGAAGGTCAAACTGTTAAGGTGTGAAATTGGTCTTCACCAGTAGATGTCAGTGGAAAAGAAATCGGCCTTGGTGCAAAACCGGCTGCCGATTCGCTATAAGCCTGTTTCACACTGCTGGCGCAGACCAATCTTACCCCCTTGGTTTCCCAGCATTGTCTTGTTCATGCAGTAGCCTGGATTCAGGTTAGGTTTACAAACTGCAGCTAAACCTTTTAAGTCTATATTTTGACTTGTCCCAGTGCTTTGATTCTTAACCAGATTTTTAATGTGAAACATTGCTACCCACTTATATGGTAAGGAGATTGAGATGTTGACCATAAGTATGACATGAGCCGTCCTGAAGATAGTTACACACCAAATATACTTATAATTAACTTAACCATTCTTTTAACAAAAATTACAGTAATTACTAGTCCCTTTAATCAGCTTAAGTATGTTCGGTTAAGGGTGTTTTCAAAGGCACGTTTCAGATTTGCCTCCACAATTATTGGAGACAAACCTCTTCAGCAGACACACTAATTCAACTCTGGCAAAATGTTTTTCCTGCTGTGTAGTTCGATCGGTCTGCAGGCTTAAAAATAAAATATGGCAGGATTTCTCAGACACACACCCACACGGCAATGATTCAGCTGGAAGGAAGAGACATAAGCAAGGCCATCAGGAAAGTGTTTAATTGTGCTCCTGCGCATCGATTTTTGTTTGAAAGCTAGGGGGTGGGTGGCTGAGCAACAGCAGGCAGGAGGGGGGCTGAGGAGCAGCGGGCAGGATGGGGGGGCGGAAGCTGAGGAGCAGCGGGCAAGATGGGTGGGGCAGGGACTGAGGAACAGGGGGAGCAGGGGCTGAGGAGCAGCGGACAGGATGGCGGGGGGGAGAGGTCTGAGGAGCAGTGGGCAAGATGGGTGGGGCAGGGACTGAGGAGTGGGGGGGGAGGGCTGAGGAGCAGCGGGCAGGATGAGGTGGGGACTGAGGAGCAGCGGGCAGGATGAGGTGGGGACTGGGGAACAGCAGGCCAGGCCACAGCAGTGATCTCGCCATCGAAAAAGGCAGTCACAGACAGACCTGTCTGCCAAGAGAGGACAGGATATGCTCTCACTGCAGTCAGGGAGTGGTGGAGACAGAGATGCACTTCCTCACAGCTTGTGGAAACTGTCAGGACATAAGGGGGAATTTCTACCCAAAATTCATAAAAATATGCCCTGAATTCAAAAATTTGAATGAAGACCAAAAACTCCCATACCTATTAGGGGAACAGAGAAATTGCGTAACCTTAGCAGCAAACTATGTTACAGCTTGCCATAAGCAGAGGGACAACCACTAAACCTAAGAAAAGATTCTATGCAAATTATATGAGTGTATATTTATACACACAGGGATATATCTGTTTATACACTGTATGGATAGATCTGTGTTTATGTGTTCAACCATAAATGTTTTTTCGGTGCTTTAACATAAGAACATAAGAAGTAGGAGCAGGAGTAGGCCAATCGGCCCCTCGAGCCTGCTCCACCATTCAATAAGATCATGGCTGATCTGATCCTAACCTCAAATCTTCTATCACTCTCCATCCCACCCGAACCCATGTGATCTCCCGGGAGAGGCGAAAAACCAGATAAAAAACCCAATGGCCAATTTGGGAGAAAAAATCTGGGAAATTCCTCTCCGACCCATCTAGGCGATCGAAACTCTTCCAGGAGATCACTCTGTCCCTATATTTTCTACAGTACTTACCTTCTGTAAAGGCGATCTCCACCCCAGCCAGGAACAGGAATAAAACCATCTCCTGAAATCTAACACAGAATTAGAACACAAGAAGTAGGAGCAGAACCAGGCTACACAGCCCCTGGGCCCGCTCCACTACCCACAGGGCCATGACCATTCCGAACCTAGACTCATGTCCAATTTCCTACCCGCTCCCCATAACCCTTAATTCCCTTTACTTCTAGGAAACTATCTATTTCTGTTTTAAATTTATTTAATGATGCAGCTTCCACAGCTTTCTGGGGCAGCAAATTCCACAAACCTACCACCCTCTGAGTGAAGAAGTTTCTCCTCATCTCAGTTTTGAAAGAGCAGCCCCTTATTTTAAGATTATGCCCCCTAGTTCTAGTTTCACCCATCATTGGGAACATCCTCACCGCATCCACCCGATCAAGCCCCTTCACAATCTTATATGTTTCAATAAGATCGCCTCTCATTCTTCTGAACTCCAATGAGTAGAGTCCCAATCTACTCAACCTCTCCTCATATGACCACCCCCTCATCCCCGGGATTAACCGAGTGAACCTTCTTTGTACTGACTCGAGAGCAAGTATGTCTTTTCTTAAGTATGGACACCAAAACTGTATGCAGTATTCCAGGTGCGGTCTCACCAATACCTTGTATAACTGCAGCAATACCTCCCTGTTTTTATATTCTATCCCCCTAGCAATAAAAGCCAACATTCCATTGGCCTTCTTGATCACTTGCTGCACCTGCATACCAACTTTTTGAGTTTCGTGCACCAGGACACCCAGATCCCTTTGTACTACAGTACTTTCCAGTTTCTTGCCATTAAGATAATAACTTGCTCTATGATTTTTCCTGCCAAAGTGCATAACCTCACACTTTCCAGTATTGTATTCCATCTGCCAAATCTCTGCCCACTTACTTAGCCTGTCTATGTCACTTTACAGGTTTTTTATGTCCTCCTCACTCACTACTTTCCCTCCCATCTTTGTATCATCTGCAAACTTTGATATGTTACACTCGGTCCCCTCCTCCAAATCGTTAATATAGATTGTAAAGAGGTGGGGACCCAGCACTGACCCCTGCGGAACACCACTAGTTACTGATTGCCAGTCTGAGAATGAACCAATTATCCCAACTCTCTGCTTTCTGTTAGATAGCCAATCCTCCACCCACGCCAGAATATTTCCCCCAATCCCGTGATTTTTTTTATCTTGAGCAATAATCTTTTGTGTGGCACCTTGTCAAATGCCTTTTGGAAGTCTAAATACACTACGTCCACTGGTTCTCCTTTATCCACCCTGTATGTTACTTCCTCAAAGAACTCAAGCAAATTTGTCAAACATGACTTCCCCTTCATGAAACCATGCTGAGTTTGTCCTATTAAATTATGTTTATCCAAATGTCCCGTTACTGTCTCCTTAATAATGGACTCTAAAATTTTACCAACCACAGATGTTAGGCTAACAGGTCTATAGTTTCCAGCCTTCTGCCTACTACCCTTTTTAAATAAGGGTGTTACATTAGCAGTTTTCCAATCTGCCGGGCCCTTTGCTGAGTCCAGGGAGTTTTGGAAAATTATTACCAATGCATCCACAATCCCTACCGCCGCATCCACAATCCCTACCGCCACTTCCCTCAAGACCCTAGGATGTAAGCCATCAGGTCCAGGGGATTTATCCGGCTTAAGTCCCATTATTTTACCAAGTACCACTTCCTTAGTGATTTTAATTGTATTTAGCTCCTCTCCCCCTAGAGCCCCCTGTTTGTCCAGTGTTGGGATATTCTTAGTGTCCTCTACCGTAAAGACTGATACAAAATATTTGTTCAGCGTTTTTGCCATCTCCGTGTTTCCCACCATTAATTTCCCGGTCTCATCCTCTAAGGGACCAACATTTACTTTAGCCACCCTTTTTCTTTTTATATAACTATAGAAACTTTTGCTATCTGTTTTTATATTTTTTGCTAATTTACTTTCATAATCTATCTTCCCTTTCTTAATCAATCTTTTAGTTATTTTTTGCTGTCTTTTAAAGACTTCCCAATCTTCTATCCTCCCACTAGATTTGGCTACCTTATATGCCCTTGTTTTTAGTCGGATACTATCCTTAATTACTTTACTTAGCCATGGATGGCTATCTTTTCTTTTACACCCTTTTTTCCTCAGTGGAATATATATTTTTTGGAAGTTGTAAAATAACTCCTTAAATGTACACCACTGATCATGTACTGTCTTACCCTTTAATCTATTTTCCCAGTCCACTCTACTCAATTCCGCTCTCATACCTTCATAGTCTCCTTTATTCAAGCTCGGCATGCTTGTTTGAGATCCAACCTTCTCACCCTCTACTTGAATATGGAATTCAACCATGTTATGGTCACTCATTCCAAGGGGATCCTTTACTAGGACATTTTTAATTAATCCTGTCTCATTACACAGGACCAAATCTAAGGTTGCTTGCCCCCTGGTCGGTTCAGTTACATACTGCTCAAGAAGCCCATCCCTAATACACTCAATGAACTCATCCTCAAGGCTGCTCTGCCCAATTTGATTTGTCCAGTTAATATGATAGTTAAAATCCCCCATAATTATAGCTGTTCCCTTATTACAAGCCTCAACTATTTCCTGATTAATACTCCGTCCAACAGAGTTGCAACTGTTCGGAGGCCTATAGACTACGCCCACTAGTGTGTTTTTCCCCTTATTATTCCTTTTCTCTACCCAAACTGTTTCACTATCCTGCTCCTTTGACCCAATATCATTTCTCTGTATTATAGTGATTCCTTCCTTTATTAACATAGCCACCCCACCTCCCCTCCCTTCCTGCCTGTCCTTCCTGATTGTTAAATAACCTGGTATGTTTAATTCCCAGTCATGGTCACCCTGCAGCCATGTTTCTGTAATGGCCACAAGATCATACCCATATGTAGTTATTTGTGCCGTTAACTCATTCATTTTGTTATGAATGCTACGTGCATTCAGATAAAGAACTTTCAAATATGTTTTGTGACACTTAGTTCCTGTTTTTTCCCCTTTTACTACTTTACCTTTTACTCTATACCTTCTGTCCCTTCCTGACACGTTCAGTTTTTTAATTTCCCCACTGCTACCTAAGTCTATGACCTTCTCCGTTGTCATTTCTGTTATTTGCTCTCTAGAAACCTCCCCCCCACTACTTAGTTTAAAGCCCTCTCTACAGCCCTAGTTATATGATTCGCCAGGACTCTAGTCCCAGCACTGGCCAAGTGGAGTCCGTCCCAACGGAACAGCTCCCTCCTGTCCCAGTACTGGTGCCAGTGTCCCAAGAAGCAAAACCCATTTCTCCCACACCAGTCTTTGAGCCACGCATTTAACTCTTTAATTTTATTTATCCTAGCCAAATTCGCTCGTGGCTCAGGTAATAATCCAGAGATTATTACCCTTGAGGTTCTGTTTTTTAATTTGACCCCTAGCTGCTCATACTCCTTTAACAGAACCTTCTTCCTTGTCCTATCTACGTTGTTTGTACCAACATGGACCACGACAACTGGATCCTCCCCCTCCCACTCCAAGTTTCTTTCCAGCCCAGAAGAGATGTCCTTAACCCTGGCAGGCAACACAGCCTTCGGGACTCCCGCTCTTGACTGCAGAGAACCCTATCTATCCCCCTAATGATACTATCCCCTACCACTACAACATTTCTTTTTACTCCCTCCACTTGAATGGCCCCCTGTACCACGGTGCTGTGGCCAGGTTGCTCATCCTCCCTACAGTCCCCGCTCCCGCCCTCACAGGGAGTAAGAACCTCGATCCTGCTTGACAAGAGCAAGGGCTGCGGCTCCTTCAACACTACATCCTGCTTTGGCAACATAAGATGTACCTTGTCATGCCAATAAAGCAAATTGAATTGAATTGAATTGATCAATTTGCTTTGTTATGTGAAGGTCAATTGTCCCTAAGCTGCTATTACACGTGTCCTTATGCTGAGCTCAGCGTAGCATTGGCAGAAACCTGGGATCAAAGCAGCTGTAGCACCCTGCTTAGCCCCAGGGTTTGTGGTTGCCGGGAGGGGAAGGAAGAGAAAAGCAAACATAGCTTCAGGACTATTCACAGCCCCTGCATTGATGAGTTTCAAACTCCGCTGACCTGTGCTTGTTCCAGAACTGGCGCTTAGAGACCGATGCAACCTGTGAAATGTACCATAGCCACAGGTGGTCTCTGAGCACCACCTTGAGTTTACAGGAATCTGCAAACCTTGCACTTCACCAAGCTGCCAGTTCATCATCTGTCAAATCCTTTTTTCTATAAATCACTTGGTGTGGAATTATGACAACAGCATTACTTCATGGGGAATTCCTGTTTTTAAAAACATTTATTTATCTGCCCATCCTCCACTGTCTCCTGTGTTTTCTATCCTTGTAATCTGCCTCTTCTTGAGTTACAATGAGTAAGTTTTCCAGTTCTCCTCTGATTTTTGCGGGAATGCAACACTTTCCACTTCAGTTGCCCAATGTTAACATGTTCAAGGACAGGTATCGAACAATTAAATGCAGTGTAAAACTCGCTCATGTTGTGAGGTTTCAGTTTTGAGCTGAGACAGGAGACGTCCTTCAATTCTGACAACTTCCTCGCCAACGCTGAAAACTCACGGTAAGAGGAATTGTAGGTCTGGGCGGTGGTCTCATTGCTTTGGGGTTGCAGATGCAGCCATGGCCACCCAATCCTGACACTAAAGGAACTTTACAACACATTTGTAATCATGCTCACCCCTGCCATTGTTCTCAAACTGGAACTCTAGTGTTGTACCAATAGTACCTGCTGTAGAGTCAATGATAATGTGGATAGAAGTGAACCCTGGGTGCTTTTTTTGTCCAGGGCTGGTGATATACATGAACAACTATATCTTTAAAAGTAGTGCAAGTGTTTTTAGCTGGTTTTATAAGTTCAGGTTTGAAATGAAAGCTGCTATGATTATAATCAAAAATAGAAGAGAAGGCAAGACTTGTGCAGTCCAAATTTAATAAATCATTAAAATGTTGTCTGTTTAATCATTGAACAGATTGCTGAGTGAACTTTAATAAATAATTAAAATACCCAATGATGTATTAAATAATGTGCTGATTGAATGTACTCAATTTATTGAATGAAATTTTACAATTTATTGAATGAATTTTACAAATATATAACTTTTTATCTACAATTCATAAATATTCAAATTAATGGATGAGATTTTCTAATTCAGTTTTACTGTATGAGCCCACAAATCTGGATTATTTCCACCAGCTGCTACATTCTTGGCAGATTAGTTCTGGTCACTTATCATTTTATTCTGATTCTGGACGGTCCTCTCTTGTACTTCAATCTGCCAACACTCTTCTATATCAACTGGGTCCTCCCTTCTCTCCTGGGGTACTTCTCAGCAGGTCCTCCAGCTCCACTTTCTTGATACTGTCAATCTCCTAGACTCATTTTTGCCTCCAGCTGCCCCTTGTTTGTTCCTTAACCACCAGTCACCGTGCTTGGGCTCTGCCTTTGTGTCTCCCAAGTTCCCAACCATTCTTCTTCTTTGCAGCTCTCCTGTTTGCACAGCCATCCTGCTGCCTATACAGTATATCAGAATCAAATTTAAGAGGATGACACATTAGTAGAATGTTGCTGGGAACAGGAGGCCGCTCTGCTCTGTCCTTTTGTCAGAAGGGTAGTATAAATGTGGTGCGAGATGGATAGGGTTTCACTGCAAAAAAGAATTGATTGCTTCAAAGCACCTGCCCTTGGGACATGAATGTTTCCCGAATCATTTTTCCCTGATTCATTGGATATGTGGGCCACTTCCATAAGCCCATTAAACACAATTACACTCAACTTCTGCCTTTTTTTTTCATTTTTCATTCTCCTTACCTAGTTCACACTTACGTATAGCTGCCTGTCTTCTTGTGAAATTTGAAGTGATATTCCTGTTGATATTTTTAATGCCAGATTTACAACAATTTATTTTTCAGGCTTACTACATCTAAAATTCTCAGCACATTGTCTCCTAATAGCACCAAGTCCTGCACCCTTCCATTTGATGGGAGATTTCTATTAAATGTTTGAACCCATGTACATAGTTAGCTATTGATGTTCAGGTTTGGTCATCCACTTTCTCACTCCATCATTCTACTAATGTGTCATCCTCTTAAATTTGCTTCTGATGTACAGTACTCACATTAAAAGTGATTCAGCTTCCTTATACTTGCTCCTTTCATCCCACATCCCTTACTCATTAAAAAAAAATCATATTCCTGTTGTGTCTCTGACTGTTGTATGATCTGAGGCTTCATTTAAATCTCCTGTCTCCCTTCCTTACACCTTTTCTCAGCATGGATGTCTAAACTAGTAGTCTGGGAGCTGCCCTACTTACCGAGAGCTTTGGGGTTTTACATCCATAAAAATAACATGTTGGCAAGATACACAGTGTGAAACTACATAATGCAAGTACAGTCGAGGCTATGAAGGCTGACATGAAACTATCAGGATATACTGCAAAATGGGAGCTGAACAAAATTATTTAGCTTTAAAACAGATTCTTTAAAACTGCCGTAGAACTTGTCCAGATACATTACACACTCTCCCTTCTCTTTCCTTTTGGTTGATCTCTTCCAGCCTTTCAAAACATGACACTGGAGTAAAGTATGTACTGGACACAGGACGACAGATTATTTCTCAATAAACCTGCAGTAATGGCAGACTCGGTTCACAATGACCAAGCCACATTCTTGCACACTTGTGATACTTTGCAGACTACCACTAACAGATGGGTGCTAGACCATTTACCAGGCACCAGGTTGGATGTTTATTGCTCTTCATCACAGTAGACAATGCCTTTTTATTTAAAATTGGGTGTGAATATCCACAACTCTTTCTTGACTTTCTTTTAACATTAGAATAAACCTTAACTCCTTAGCTGTGACCTGCTAGTCATAGAAACATAGAAGATAGGAGCAGGAGTAGGCCATTCGGCCCCTCTAGCCTGTTCCGCTATTTAATGAGATCATGGCTGATCATCCAAATTCAGTACCCTGTCCCTGCTTTCTCCCCATATCCCTTGATCCCTTTAGCCTTAAGAAATATATCTAACTCCTTCTTGAATATATTTAATAAGTTGGCCTCAACTGCCTTGTGTGGTAGAGAATTCCACAGGTTCACCACTCTCTGGGTGAAGAAATTCCTCCTCATCTCAGTCCTAAATGGCTTACCCCTTATCCTTAGACTGTGACCCCTGGTTCTGGACTCCCCTCCCATCAGGAACATCTTTCCTGCATCTAGTCTGTCTAGTCCTGCTAGAATTTTATAAGTTTCAATGAGATTGTGGAAAAGTGACACTGAAGAAGGCATTCTTGGTATAGTATCTGCATGGTAGGATATTCTTTGGCCATAATTGGCAATACTGCAGTGTACGATCATAGAACACTGATGGTCAGTAATAGCAGCAGCATGATGCCAGAATCCAGAGGAATGTTGGAAGATTGAAATAAGAATGTTTGTTTAGCATTGGTTTATTTTTATTTATTTATTCAGTGTCATACTCCTACACATTGCAATGGACTGTTCTTGTGGGATTGCAAAATTTCTATTTAATAAAAGACTGTTTTACACGCAGCTAAGTCGCCTATCCTGACCTTTTATACGCAGCAGATTTCTACTGTGCTCAGTGTATTTAATATTTGTGCATTGGGCTTTGGTGTAAAATATGCACTTGAGCAGCTGAATGGGACTTGATGCGGAATACGACTCTTGGATGGTTCAATGCAAATTGGCAGCAAAGTATACATTTAGGAATCCCTGGCTAAAATAATTAACAGACATTTACAGATTGATAGAAACCACTCTAGTGTTTTATTTGACATCTTCACATCCTGAGTGTTAAGTTAGAGCCATAACGGCAGAGAAGGAGCCCATTTGGCCCATCAAGTCCATGCCGGCTCTCTCTCTCTCTCTCTCGAGCAATCCAGTCAGTCCCATTCCCCCGCTCTATCCCCTTAGCCCTGCAAGTTTATTTCCCTCAAGTGCCTATCCAGTCTCCCCTTGAAAGCATTGAGTCTCTCCGCTTCCACCACTTCCGTCGGCAGCGAGTTCCAGGTCTTCGCCACTTGCTGCGTAAAAAACCTTTTCCTCACATCTCCCCTGTATCTTTTGCCCAAAACCTTCAATCTGTGTCCCCTAGTCCTTGTACCATCAGCTAGTGGGAACAGCCTTTCCCCGTCTAGCCTAGCCAAACCTGTTGTAATCTCATACACCTCTATCAAATCACCCCTCAACCTCCTTTGCTCTAATGAAAACCAATCCAGCTTCTCCAGCCTGTCCTTGTAGCTAAGATCCCCCATCCCCAGGACCATTCTGGTAAATCTCCTCTGCACCCTCCCAAGGGCCGTCACATCCTTCCTAAAGTGTGGTGACCAGAACTGGACGCAATACTCCATTGTGGTCTAACCAGCGCTTTATAAAGGTTCAGCATAACTTCGCTACTTTTGTACTTAATACTTCTATTTATGAAGCCCAAGATCCCATATGCTTTGCTAACCACTCTCTCAATATGTCCTGCCACCTTCAGGGACCTATGCACATTATCTCCCAGGTCCCGCTGTATCTCTTTAAAACTGTGCCATTAAGTGTATATTGCCTCTCCCTGTTCCTTCTGCCAAAATGCATCACCTCACACTTCTCTGTATTAAATTCCATCTGCCACTTGTCTGCCCATTCTGCTAGCCTTTCTATGTCCTGCTGCAGTCGATTGGTATCATCCTCACTGTTTGCCACACCCCCAAGTTTGGTGTCATCGACAAATTTAGAAATTCTACTCTGTATTCCAATGTACAGGTCATTTATATATATCAAAAAAAGCAGTGGCCCCAGCACTGACCCTTGGGGAACACCACTGTCTACCATCCTCCAGTCTGAAAAACAGCCATTACCACAACTCGCTGTTTTCTGTCCTTAAGCCAATTCCTTATCCAAGCTGCCACTGACCCACCTATTCCATGAGCATCAATTTTGTTAACCAGCCTTCTATGTGGTACTTTGTCACATGCCTTCTGAAAATCCATGTAGACAACATCCATTTCATTCCCTTCATCAATCTTCCCTGTTACTTCATCAAAAAATTCAATTAGATTAGTCAAACATGATTTGCCTTTTACAAATCCATGTTGGCTCTCCTTAATTAGCTTAAAACTCTCCAAGTGCCCTTTAATTTTTTCCTTCATTATTGTTTCTAAAACTTTATCCACCACTGCTGTTAAACTGTAGTCACTAGGATTGTCCTTACACCCTTTCTTGAACAATGGTGTCACATTTGCCACTTTCCAATCCTCAGGCATCTCCCCCGCATCTAGGGAAGATTGGAAAATTATGGCAAGCCCTTCCACTATCTCCTTCCCCAATTCCCTTTGCAACCTGGAATGCAAGCCATCTGGACCGGGCGACTTATCCACTCTAAGCATACCCAGCCCTCCTAGTACATCCTGTCTATCAATTATCACCCCTTCCATTGCTTCTACCTTTTCCACTTCTACCGATTATTTTGTCAGCATCCATCTCCTTAGTAAACACCGATACAAAGTACTCATTGAGTATTCAAACCTTGCCCTGCGCCTCTAAGCATATATCACCTTCTTTGTCCCTAATAGGTCCCGCTCTGCCTCTTACTACCCATTTACAGTTTACATGCCGGTAGAAGATTTTTGGGTTCCCTTTTATGTTAACCACCATTCTACTCTCATATTCTCTCTTTGCCAATCTTATTTTCATCTTCACTTCCCCTCTCAACTTATTGTATTTGGTCTGGTTCTCCCTTGAAGAATTCACCTGACATGCATCATACACCCTCTTTTTTTGTTTCATCATCTTCTCTATCTCCCTCGTCATCCAAGGAGCCCTTGCTTTGGTTCCCTTACCCTTCCCTCTTGTTGGAATGTACCTAGCCTGTACTTGGAACATCTCCTCCTTAAAGATCACCCATTGTTCTGTCACAGTTTTTCCTGTCAGTCTTTGGTTCCATTTTACCCTGGCTAGATCCTTTCGCATCCCATTGAAGTTAGCCCTATTCCAGTACTAGCAAACCTCCCTGTGAGAATATTGGTCTCGGCTCTGTTGAGGTGTAACCCGTCTGGCTTGTACAGGTCTCACCTTCCCCAGAAATGGTCTGAATGCCACAGGAATATAAGCCCTCCCTCCTGCACCATCTCTCCAGCCACGCATTCAACTTTTCTATCCTCCTATTCCTGTACTCGCTAGCATGTGGCACTCGGAGTAATCCGGAGATTACTACATTTGAGATCCTGCTTTTTAATCTTTCTCCTAGCTCCCTAAACCCTGCCTGCAGGACCTCACCCGTGTTTCAGCCTATGTCGTTGGTACCGATATGGACAACAACCTCTGGCTGTTCACCCTCCCCCCTCAGAGTGTCTTGCAACCACTTGGTGACATCCTTGACCCTTGCACCAGGGAGGCAACATACCATCCTGGAGTCAAGTCTGCGGTCGCAGAAACGCCTGTCTGCTCCCCTATCTGTCGCATCTACTACCACTATTGCTCTTCCTCTCTTTTTCCTCCTTCCCTGGGCAGCTGAGCCACCCATGGTGCCATGGACTTGACTCTGGCTGCACTCCCCAGAGGAACCATCACCCCCACCAGTACTCAGAACAGAATACTGGTTGGAGAGTGAGATGCACTCCGGGGACTCCTGCACTACCTGCCTGGTGGTCCTCTTCTGTCTGGCGGTCACCCATTCCCTCTCTGCCTATACAATCTTAAGCTGCGGGGTGACCACCTCCTGGAACGTGCTATCCACATAACACTCAGCCTTGCGGATGCACTGCAGTGACTCCAGCTGCAGCTCGAGCTCCAAAACACTGATCTCGAGCTGCTGTAGCTGGTGACACTTCCTGCACATGTGGTCATCCAGGCTACGCAAAGCATCCAGGACTTCCCACATGGCACAGGATGTGCACTCCATGGGACTGAGCTGCCCTGCCATGCCTCTATATAATATACCATGAACTAACTTAACAGAAATAAACTTAAAACTTAAAAAAAAAAACTCACCAGCTACTCACCAATCAGCTCCTTCCCTTGTGCTGACGTCTCTTTTTCTACTCTGACGTCACTCTTTTGAATTCTGCCTCTCTCGCTCTGCTCCCGCTCTGGTCTCGCCCAGGTCTGCTGCCTCCTCCGGTTACATGTAATGATTAGCCTACTTCCCGTTGCAATGTTTAAAGCAGTTTTCATAGCTCTCCCAAAATCCTAGTAGCTAAAGACACTGCCCTATGCAGCATTGTCCAACCTTTTGGAGCTGGGGCTGAATAGTGTGTCAACAGCACATGATTTTGCAAAGATTTAAGCCGCCCCAATACACAAATTCAAGCACTCCCATATACAAAAATTTAAACCCTATATACCCTTGTGTTCTCTTCCTGTCCTCCCTAACCTCTCCCTCCATATAAATTCTCCTATCCATATTCACAGCCACCCCTTCAACTTTGCCATCTCGCGTGGCCTTTCTACTGCCATCGTCTGTTGTCAGACTGCTTGACCGCCATCCAGTCCTGGATAAGCCACAATAAACACTGGGAAAACTGAAGCCCTCATCTTCGGCCCCACCACAAGCTCCATACCCTTGCCACCGATTCCATCCCCCTCCCTGGCTATTGTCTCAGATTGGAGTAGACTGTTCCCACCCTTGGCATTCTATTTGATTCCGAGGTGAGTTTCCAATCTCGTATCCTCTCCATCACAATGACTGCCAACTTCCACATCCGTAACATCGCTTGTCTCCGCCCCTGCCTAGGCACATCTGTTGTCAAAATCCTCATCCATGTGCCTTCATCACTTGCAGACTCAACTGCTCCAATGCTCTCCTGGCCGGCCTCCCATCTTCCATAAACTTCACCTCATTCAAAAATCTGCTGCCGGTATCCTATCCTGCACCAAGTCCCATATAAAAGAGCTATGAAAACTGCTTTAAACATTGTAAAGTGAAGTAGGTTAATCATTACATGTAACTGAACACTCAGGATGTGAAGTTGTAAAATAAATTATTAGTGCTTGTGGTGGGCTCACTCATCACTCCTGTGTTCAATGACCTACATTGGCTCCCAGTCCCCCAATGCCTACAATTTAACATGCTTATCCTTGTGTTCAAATCCCCACTTCTGACCTTGTGTTGGAGGGAAGGTCATTGGTGAAGCCACTGAAGATGGTTGGGCCTAGGACACTGCCATAAGGAATTCCTGCAGTGATTTCCTGGGGCTGAGATGATTGGCCTGCAACAACCACAACCATCTTCCTTTGTGCTAGGTATGATTCCAGCCAGTGGAGAGTTTACCCCCAATTCCCATTTACTTCAATTTTACTAGGGCTCCTTGATGCCACACTTGGTGAAATGCTGTTTTGATGTCAAGGGCAGTCACTCTCGCTTCACCTGGAATTCAGCTCTTTTGTCCATGTTTGGACCAAGGCTGTAATGATGTCTGGAGCCGAGTGGTCTTAGAGGAACCCAGACTGAGCATTGGTGAGCAGATTATTGGTGAATAGGTGCTGCTTGATAGCACTGTCGATGACACCTTCCATCACTTTGCTAATGATTGAGAGTCGATTGAGTGGGCAGTAATTGGTCAGATTGGATTTGTCCTGTTTTTTGTGGACAGGACATACCTGGGCAATTTTCCATTTCGTCTGGTAGATGTCAGTGTTGTAGCTGAACTGAAACAGCTTGGCTAGAGGTGCGGGGCAGGTCTTCAGCACTACAGCCAGAATGATGGGACCCATAGTCTTTGCTGTATCCAGTGCGCTCAGCTGTTTCTCGATATCGCATGGAGTGTATCGAATTGGTTGAAGACTGACTTCTGTGATGGTGGGGACCTCAGGAGGAGGCCGAGATGGATCATCCATTCTGCACTTTTGGCTGAAGATCGTTGTGAACGCTTCAGCCTTGTCTTTTGCACTCGCGTGTTGGGCTCCACCATCATTGAGGATGGGGATGTTCATGGAGCCTCCTGCTCCCATTAGTTGTTTAATTGTCCATCACCATTCACGACTGGATGTGGCAGGACTGCAGAGCTTTGATCTGATCCGTTGGTTGTGGGATTGTTTAGCTCTGTCTATAGCATGCATGCAGCCCTGTGTTGTAGCTTCACCAGGTTGGCACCTCATTTGTAGGTATGCTTGGTACTGCCCCTGGCATGCTCTTTTACACTCCTCTTTGAACCAGGGTCGGTCTCCTGCTTGATGGTAATGGTAGAGGGATATGCCGGGGCATGAGGTTAGATTGTGGTGGAATACAATTTTGCTGCTGCTGCTGATGGCCCACAGCTCCTCATGGATGCCCAGTTTTGAGCTGCTAGATCTGTTCTGAATCTGTCCCATTTAGCACAGTGGTAGTGCCACATAACATGATGGAGGGTGTCCTCGGAGTGAAGATGGGAGTTCGTCTCCACAAGGACTGTGCGGTGGTCACTCCTACCAATACTGTCATGGGCGACACGTAGATTGGTGAGGAAGAGGTCAAGTAGGTTTTTCCCCTCATGTTGGTTCTCTCACCACCTGCCGTAGGCCCAGTCTGGCAGCTATGTCCTTTAGGACACGGCCAGTAGTGGTGCTACCGAGCCACTCTTGACGATGGACATTGAAGTCCCCCACCCAGAGTACATTGTGCGCCCTACCCTCAGTCCTTCTACCAAGTGGTATTCAATATGGAGGCGTACTGGCTCATTAGCCTGAGGGAGGATGGTAGGTGGTAATCGGCAGGAGGTTTCCTTACCCATGTTTGACCTGATGCCATGAGTCTTCATGAGGTCTGGAGTCAATGTTGAGGACTTCCAGGGCCACTCCCTCCTGACTGTATATACCACTGTGCCACCACCTCTGGTGAGTCTATCCTGCCAGTGGGACAGAACATGGGATGGTGATGGAAGAATCTGGGACCTTGGCTGTAAGGTATGATTCTGTGAGTATGTTGCTTGACTAGTCTGGGACAACTCTCCCAATTTTGACAAGTCCCAGATGTTAGTGAGGAGGACTTTGCAAGGTTGACTGGGCTGAGTGTGCCTTTGTCTCATCCGAATCCTGTGCCTACGTCGTTGCTGGGTGGTCCATCTGATTTTATTATTATTGTTTCTCATAGTGGTTTTTGTACAACTGAGTGGCTTGCTAGGCCATTATACTTCTTTGAAATGCCTTGGGATGTTTGTTCCACGTTAAAAGCGCTTTATAAATAAGTTGTTAGTGTTGTGTTATCTCATTATATGCTGCACTTGATATGTATTTATGATATGGGGTTTGTCAAACATTTCCTCTTTGTGGGCCATTTAGTTGTATACCTTGGAATCATGTGAGCACATAAACAAATACCATACAAAGCACTGAATTCAAAGAATACTTATTGAAAACAGCACTATTTTTGTCACTCACTACAGGTGCTAAAATTAAACTTGCATCAGTTTTATGGCATTATGGCTATTGCAAAGCCATTGCTGGACCCACTAACCAGCTAAAATGATCAATTAATTTTGCATGATTAAACACACACAAAATCAGTCCTACCTAGTTCAGTTGCAGGCTTAAATTAAGAATTAAATTTATGTAATTAAAAACGACATCTGGTACCTTAATACCCAAGTCGTGTGAATGTGAGGCTATCACCAAAATTTAGGTAGCGTACTTGCTGGCTGCCTATTTCTGCTTCCCCTCTCTTGGATGCTAGTTGGCTGTTTCTATTCCCTCTGTGGCTGGTTGTTCCCACTCCCGCCCCCCCCCCCCCCCAAACTATGGCACAGGTTTGGCTTTTTTGAATTTATAAACCTGAGTCACAACAGGCATCTGTCTACAAATGGGAATTAAGCCATTGGGATTTCTTGGGCTGGTTTACCAGCCAGGTGTGCCCTTTGAGCTGTAGTTTGGATATCTTGGCTATAATTGATACTGCATAGTGTACTGTATCTGATCTGAAATAATATTTATATGCATATTTTATGTTTCTGATTAACTTTATTTATTGATTTCATTAAGACAAACAAACTATATTCAAAATAACAACAGAAAATGCTGGAAAAACTCAGCAGGTCAGGCAACATCCGTGGAGAGAAATTTGAGTTGACGTTTCGGGTCGAACCCTCCCGGAACCACGATCGGGTTCCCCTTGTCCTCACCTTTCACCCCACCAGCCTCCACATTCAACGGATCATCCTCCGCCATTTCCGCTACCTCCAAAGTGATCCCACCACCAAACGTATCTTCCCCTCCCCTCCCCTTTCAGCATTCCGTAGGGACCGCTCCCTCCGAGACACCCTAGTCCACTCCTCTATCACCCCAAACAGCCCTTCCCTTTCGCCTGGCACCTTCCCGTGCAAGCGGAGGAGATGTAACACCTGCCCCTATACCTCCCCCCTTCCCACTGTCCAAGGCCTCAAACACCCCTTCCAGGTGAAACAGCGATTTACTTGTACTTCTTGCAATCTAGTATACTGTATTCGCTGCTCACGATGCGGTCTCCTCTACATTGGGGAGACCAAACGCAGATTGGGTGACCGCTTTGCGGACACCTCCGTTCAGTCCGTAAGGGTGACCCCGAGCTTCCGGTCGCCTGTCATTTTAATTCACCGCTCCATTCCCACTCGGACCTCACCGTCCTTGGCCTCTTGTATTGTTCCACGGAAGCTCAACGTAAACTCGAGGAACAGCATCTCATCTTCCGATTAGGCACTCTGTAGCCTTCCGGACTCAATATCGAGTTCAACAATTTCAGACCATAACCTCGGCCCCTATTACATTTTTTCTTGTAATTTTTCCACTCCTTTCCCCCCCCACCTTTTCTTTTGTTTCACTCTCACACCTGGCAGCTATCTCTTGCCCTGCCAATACACTTTACACCTAATCTCAGCCTATTACCATCTCGTCTAGCTTCGAATACCTTTTATTGTCTCTTTTGTTTCTTTCACTTCTTTTGTCCAATCGCAGCCCTGCCTTCGATCTATTTTCTTTTCTTTCCAGTTTTGAAGAAGGGTTCGACCCGAAACGTCAACTCAAATTTCTCTCCACGGATGTTGCCTGACCTGCTGAGTTTTTCCAGCATTTTCTGTTATTTTGGATTTCCAACATCTGCAGTATTTTGCTATCAAACTATATTGTTCAGTAGGTCCCGGGTTAGATTGATTGTCTGTCCTGACTTAGCTGGTGTCCGCTAATTGAGCTGTTACAATTAGCTTCAGGACAGGAAGGGGGAAAATTTGTTTGAGTTCCTGCTGGTGGTCACATCCGGTGACTCTTATTGGAAAATGTGTCCGTGTCAATCAAGTGAAGATGGGACTGGGCCTGGCTATGTGTCAGTAAACGCTCTTCCTTCCCAGTTAAATAGCCAGCCAACACATACTATCTCTAGGCTTGGACATGAAGAAATATTAAACGTTGGCTAGCATCTATATCTCGGTAAGATTCAGTAGCCTCAGGAGAGGAATGGAGAAGACTTGTCAGAAAAAAAGTTGCTGTCACAATGTGTGCAAGTTATTGAGGCTGACATCTGGGTTCTGCTTTGAACAAATATTCCCTGTCATGATTCCATATTCTCCAGGATTTCAAACTTTTTGCCAACTATGAAAATGAATAACAAGAACAATGTCTAACCACCGCCCCTTGACATTCAACGGCATTCTCATCGCCGAAACCCCTATCATCAATATCCTGGGGGTCACTATTGACCAGAAACCTAACTGGACCAGCCACAAGGACAGGTCAGAGGCTAGGTATTCTGTGGCGAGTCATCTCCTGACTTCCCAAAACCCTTTCCACTATCTACAAGGCACAAGTCAGGAGTTTAATGGAATACACTCCACTTGCCTGGATGAGTGCAGCTCCAACAACACTCAAGAAGCTCGACACCATCCAGGATAAAGCAGCCCGCTTGATTGGCACCCAATCCACCACCTTAAACATTCGCTCCCTCCACCACCGGCATACCGTGGCTGCAGTGTGTACCATCTACAAGATGCACTGCAGCAACTCGCCAAGGCTTCTTCAGCAGCACCTCCCAAACCCACGACCTCTACCACCTAGAAGGAGCATGGGAACACCATCACTGTTTAAGTTCCCCTCCAAGTCTCACACCATCCTGACTTGGAAGTATATCACCGTTCACAACGTGGATCTGAGCGCGAGCAAAGGCGGCGGGAGCAGCAGCTTAAAGGGACCTGAGTGGCGACGACAGCGGTGGAGGCAGCAGCACTTAAACTGAGCGGGAGGCCGAGACCAGCGCGGAGCTGAGCGGGAGGCCGAGACCAGCGCGGAGCTGAGCGGGAGGCCGAGACCAGCGCGGAGCTGAGCGGGAGGCCGAGACCAGCGCGGAGCTGAGCGGGAGGCCGAGACCAGCGCGGAGCTGAGCGGGAGGCCGAGACCAGCGCGGAGCTGAGCGGGAGGCCGAGACCAGCGCGGAGCTGAGCGGGAGGCCGAGACCAGCGCGGAGCTGAGCGGGAGGCCGAGACCAGCGCGGAGCTGAGCGGGAGGCCGAGACCAGCGCGGAGCTGAGCGGGAGGCCGAGACCAGCGCGGAGCTGAGCGGGAGGCCGAGACCAGCGCGGAGCTGAGCGGGAGGCCGAGACCAGCGCGGAGCTGAGCGGGAGGCCGCACCAAGAAGGCAGCAATTAAACTGAGCAGCCCGAGAGCAGACCTGCATTAAAGCAGTGGCAGCGGCTCCAATTCAAAAACAACAAAAAAATCAGAGACGTCATAGGAGAGCAGGTAGGTGAGTATTACAGATTTTTTTTTGCTCTCTAAGTTAGGGAAGATGGTTAAATTAAGAACTGAGAAACTGTAATTTGTCAGTACTTAATTAATGAATAACTTAAACTAGATAAAATAATCAAAACTAAAATATCGATTGAATAAAAGCTTTAACGAATTAATTAATAAATAAAACCAAGTTAGAGATGGCAGGGCAGGTGGTGTGTCGTAACTGCAGCATGTGGGAGTTTGTGGAGAACATCGCGATCCTGAGCAACCACATCTGTCGTAAATGTCTGCAACTTGAGGAACTTCGGCTCAGAATTGTTGAGCTGGAGTACGAGCTGCAGACATTGCGATGCATCAGGGAGGGGGAGAGTTACCTGGACACTTTGTTCCAGGAGGCAGTCACACCCTTTAGGTTAAGTAGTACTTTAGAGTTCGTCAGTGGTCAGGGACAGGAAGGTGTGACCGCGAGTCAGGAAGGTATGGGGACCCAGGATGTAGTGATGGAGGAGCCTCAGCCCTGGACCTTGTCCAACAGGTACGGGGTACTTGCTACCTGTATGGATGAGGAAAAAGACTGCAGGGAGGATGGGCAAACTGACCACGGCACTGTGGTACAGCGGGCTATCCGAGTGGGAGAAGAAGGAAAGAATGCGGTAGTAGTAGGGGACAGTATAGTCAGGGGGATAGATACTGTTCTCTGCAGCCGCGAAAGAGCGTCCCAAATACAGTGTTGCCTGCCCAGTGCCAGGGTTAAGGATATCTCCTCACGGCTGGAGAAGAACTTGGAGTGGGAAGGGGAGGATCCAGTTGTCGTGATCCATATAGGAACCAACAACATAGGTAGAACTAAGAATGAGGTTTTGCTGAGGGAGTTTGAGGAGCTAGGGTCTAAATTAATAAGCAGAAGCTCGAGGATAATAATCCCTGGATTACTACTTGAGCCACCTGCAAATTGGCATTGGGTCAAGCAGATCAGAGTTAAATGCATGGCTCAAAGAGTGGTGTGGGAAGAAGGGGTTTCAATTCATGGGGCACTGGCAACAGTGAGAGGGAAAGAGGGAGCTGTTCCTTTGGGACGGGCTCCACTTAAACCGGGCTGGGACCAGCGTCCTGGCGAATCGAATAACTAGGGCTGTAGATAGGGCTTTAAACTAAAAAAGGGGGGGAAGGGGTCGGGTGAGGGGAAATTTAGAAATCTAGAGAAAAAGGTCAAGACAATAGAGCAGTGTAGCGATTTGGGTAAAAATAAGCAAAGTGACAGGAAGGGACAGAGAGTTTAACGGTAGCAGTACAGCAGAGAATAAGGTCAAAGCAGGGAATAATGGTAAAAAAAAACATTTAAATTAAAGGCCCTTTATCTGAATGCACGAAGATAGACGAACTAGTGGCACAAATAGAGATAAATGGGTTTGATCCAATAGCCATTACAGAGACGTGGTTGCAAGGTGGCCAAGGTTGGGAACTAAATGTTCCAGGGTACTTGACATTTCGAAAAGACAGGCAGAATGAAAAAGGAGGGGGAGTAGCAATAAAGGATGACATAAGGACAGTAGAGAGAAAGGATCTCGGCTCGGAAGATCAGGAAGTAGAATCAGTATGGGTGGAGATAAGGAATAACAAGGGGCAGAAAACACTGGTGGGAGTAGTATATAGGCCTCCTAACGGTAGCTATACCATTGGACAGAATATTAATCAAGAAATAGGAGCTTGCAACAAAGGTAATGCAATAATCGTGGGGGACTTTAATCTTCATATAGACTGGACAAATCAAATTGGCAAAGGTAGTTTGGAGGATGAGTTCATGGAATGCATTCGAGACAGTTTCCTAGAACAATACATCATGGAACCAGCCAGGGAACAGGCTATTTTAGATCTTGTATTGTGTAATGAGACAGGGTTAATTAGCAATCTCATAGTAAAGGATTCTCTGTGGCAGAGTGATCATAATATGATAGAATTTCACATTAAGTTTGAGAGTGACTTGCCTAAGTCTGAAACTAGAGTCTTAAACTTAAATAAAGCCAATTACATAGGTATGAGTGGCGAGTTGGCTAAGGTAGATTGGAAAAATAGATTAAAAGGTATAGCGGTAGATAAGCAGTGGCTAGCATTTAAAGAAATATTTCATAATTCTCAACAAAAATACATTCCATTGAGAGACAAAAACTCCACGGGAAAAGTTATCCAACCCTGACTAACTAAAGAAGTTAGGGATAGCATTAGATTGAAAGAAGAAGCTTATAATGTTGCAAAGAATAGTAGTAAGCCTGAGCATTGGGAGAGCTTCAGAAACCAGCAAAGGATGACCAAAAAATTGAAAAAATAGAATGAGAAAACTAGCAAGAAATATAAAAACAGATTGTAAGAGATTCTACAAGTATGTGAAAAGGAAGAGAGTAGCAAAAGTAAATGTTGGTCCCTTAGAGGCTGAGACAGGAGAAATTATTATGGGGAATAAGGAAATGGCAGAAATGTTATTTGTATCTGACTTGCATACCAAAAATGGTGGGGAACCAAGGGTCTAATGAGGGTGAGGAACTTAACGTAATTAATATAAGTAGAGAAAAAGTACTAGAGAAACTAATGGGACTAAAAGCCGACAAATCCCCCAGACCTGATGGCCTGCATCCTTGGATTCTAAAAGAGGTGGCTGAAGAGATCGTGGATGCATTGGTTTTGATCTTCCAAAATTCTCCAGATTCTAGAACGTCCCAGCAGATTGGAAGGTCGCAAATGTAACACCGTTATTCAAGAAAGGAGGGAGATAGAAGACAGGGAACTACAGGCCAGTTAGCCTGATATCAGTCATCGGGAAAATGCTGGAATCCTTTGTTAAGGAAGCGGTATCAGGGCATTTAAAAAATCATAACATAATTAGGCAGAGTCAACATGGTTTTATGAAAGGGAAATCATGTTTGACAAATTTACTAGAGATTTTTGAGGATGTACCTAGCAGGGTAGATAAAGGGGAACCAGTGGATGTAGTATATTTGGATTTCCAGAAGGCATTCGATAAGGTGCCACATAAAAGGTTATTACACAAGGTTAGGGCTCATGGGGTTGGGGGTAATCTAGTAGCATGGATAGAGGATTAGTTAATGGACAGAAAACAGAGAGTAAGGATAAACAGATCTTTTTCAAGTTGGCAGGCTGTAACTAGTGAGGTGCCGCAAGGATCAGTGTTGGGGCCACAGCTATTTACAATCTATATTAATGACCTAGATGAAGGGGCCAAGTGTAAAGTATCCAAGTTTGCTGATGATACAAAACTAGGTGGAACAGTAAGCTATGAGGAGAACACAAAGAGTCTGCAAAGGGATATAGATAGACTAAGTGAGTGGGCAGTAAGGCGGCAGATGGAGTATAATGTAGGGAAATGTGCGGTTATTCACTTTGGTAGGAAGAATAGAAAAACAGTATTTTTTAAATGGTGAGAAACTTTCAAATGTTGGTGTTCAGAGAGACTTGGGTGTCCTCGTGCAAGAAACACAGAAAGCTAGCATGCAGGTACAGTAAGCAGGCTCGAGGGGCCGTATGGCCTACTCCTGCTCCTATTTATGTTCTTATATTCTTATGTTCCTTCATTGTCGCTGGGTCAAAATCCTGGAACTTCCTCCCTAACAGCACTGTGGGAGTACCTTCACCACACTGACTGCAGCGGTTCAAGAAGACAACTCACCACCACCTTCTCGAGGGCAACTAATGCTGGCCTTGCCAGCAACGCCCACATCACATGAACGAATAATGAAAAAAACAGGAATAGGCCATTTAGCCCCTCGAGCCTCTTCTGCCATTCAATTAGATCGTGTACTGATCTGTACCTCAGCTCCATTTATCCACCTTTGCTCCGTATCTCTTGATATTCATACCTAAGAAAAATCTATCGACCGTGGTCATGAAAATTTCAGTTGTTCCCCAGCATCCACAGCCTTTTGGAGGGAGTTCCAGATTTCCACAAGTCTGAGTGGAAAAAGTGCTTCCAGATTTCACTCCTAAATGGCCTAGCTTTAAGATTTTATTTATTCATGGGATGTTGGCGTCGCAAGCAAGGCTGGCATTTATTGCCCATCCCTAATTTCCCTTGAGAAGGTGGTGGTGAGCCGCCTTCTTGAACCGCTGCAGTCTGTGTGGTGAAGGTACTCCCATAGTGCTGTTGGGGAGGAGGGAGTTCCAGAATTTTGACCAAGCAACGATGAAGGAATGGCGATATATTTCAAGTCAAGATGGTGTGTGACTTGGAAGGAAATTTGGAGGTGATGGTGTTCCTATGCACCTGCTGCCCTTGTCCTAGGCGGTAGAGGTCGCTGGTTTGGGAGGTGCTGTTGAAGAAGCCTTGGGGAATTGCTGCAGTGCACCTTGTAGATGGTACAAACTGCAGCCACGGTGCGCCAGTGGTGAAGGGAGTGAATGTTTAACGTGGTGGATGGGGTGCCAATCAAGTGGGCTGCTTTGTCCTGGATGGTGTTGAGGTTCTTGTGTTGTTGGAGTTGCACTCATCCAGACAAGTGGAGAGTATTCCATCACACTCCTCATTTGTGCCTAGTAGGTGGTGGAAAGGCTTTGGGGAGTAGGAGATGAAACACTCACAGCAAAATACCCAGCCTCTGACCTGCTCTTGAAGCCACAGAATTTATGTGGCTGGACCAAGTTAAGTTTCTGGGCAATGGTGACCACCAGGATGTTGATGGTGAGGGATTCGACAATGGTAATGTCAAGGGGAGGTAGTTAGACTCTGTCCTATTGGAGATGGTCATTGCCAGACACTTGTGTAGCGCAAATGTTACTTGCCACTTATGAGCCCAAGCCTGGATGTTGTCCAGGTCTTGCCACACGTGGGCACGGACAGCTTCATTATCTGAGGAATAGCAAATGGAACTGAGCACTGTGCAATCATCAGTGAACATCCCCACTTCTGACACCATGATGGAGGGAAGGTCATTGATGAAGCAGCTGAAGATGGTTGGGTGTCGGACACTGCCCTGAAGAACCCCTTGCAGCGATGTCCTGGGACTGAAATGATTGGCCTCCAACAACCATAACCATCTTCCTTTGTGCTAGGTATGACTCCAGCCAGTAGAAGGTTTTCCCCCTGATTCCCATTGACTTCAATCTTATTAGAGCTCCTTGGTGCCAAATGCTGTTTTGATGTCGAGGGCAGTCATTCGCACCTCGCCTCTGGAATTCAGTTCGGCTTATGCTTCCTTGCACTGGATTTCCCCACCTCAGGAAATGGTTTCTGTGTATCTACCCTATCAAATCCGTATTAAATCACCCTCAACCTTCTAAGCTCCAGGGAATCCAAACCAAATTTATGCAACCTCTCCTCAATTTAACCCTTTAAGTCCTGGTATCATTCTGGTGAATCTGTGCTCCAAGGCCAATATATCTGCCCTGAGGTATGGTGCCCAAAACTGAATGCCGTGCTCTAGATGGGGTCTGACCCAGGCTCTCTACAACTGAAGCATCACTTCCTCCCCTTTGTAATCCAGCCCCCTTGAGATAAAGGCCAACATTCTATTAGCCTTTTTGATTGATTTTTGTATCTGTGCACTAGCTTTTAGAAGCTTGGAAGGGCTGCGCATTCATAAATGTTTCTAAATGATCAATGGCCACTTAAATGCAGCATTCTACCGTCATTTGCTAAGCACCATTGATGTCCAGGAGTAAGTAGAACTCCAGGGCATGAGGTTTCCATGTGGTGGAATGGCCACAACAGGGGTGGGGTTGAAGTGGTAATGGGAAGATACTCAACTCTTGAACTAGTTGTCAGTAACTTGTACCCACATGTGGTTTCCATTATATTCTTCCTCGTGGCAGCTGCTTGTGGCCAGTGGTAATTGGAGAGGCTTAGTGGCACAGCTCCCGATGTATTTCAAATAATTGCAGTTTTTTAAAAGCCAAAATAAAGATAGTAACATTATCCATCTAGTGACTAAATTTAACCTGCACTTCTACTAAAGGATGAAAATGTGCTTCGACCTCAATCCATTTGTAACACAAAGCAAAAATATCAGCAAGCTATTTATGGAAACTGCCCTATTTCTGAAAAGCACCATTTACATTTTAACTTCATTAATCAACATGCCTTGTACACTATAAAAAGGTGCACCAGTGTTCAAGTATAAAGGGGGAAAAATTCAATTGCTTAGTGCGCTCGGAACTTGGCGCCCAAGTGCGACGATTTTAGCGCCGCTCGCGAAATTGACCAGTCGTTTTGCGACGGCGCTCAACACTACCGCCACGATCTCCTGCGCCCGCAGATCGTGACGTCAGTCAAGCGTGCAACGCCCCAGTAGCGCCCCGGACTGGATATTGAGTCGCGCCCCCTGCCTTAGCGCCTGCTGCTAGGAACAACAGGTAATGGGGAACGTTATCAAGTCGGGAAGGGGCTGGGGGAGCGCTATTTAAAGGCGGGCGCTTCCTGCCTTTTCTTGTCGGCAAAATCTTTGGCTTTAACGCTGTCCTAAGGTGTTTTGGCCCTCAGCACCACTGTTGTGGTTCCTAAACACCAAGCTCTTTCTCTGGGCCTATCCATTAGTACTTCCAACACAATTGCTTTTGAGGTCTCTCCAGGCCGAGATTCAAGACTGCAATGACCAGGGTGTGGCTGGTCAGCAAGATGGCCCCTCCCCTTTAAGAACTGGACGGCATCAGACTGTCTGGCTTCCATGATAATTGGCATCACCTGAGCTTCAGTTGCGTTCTGAGGTAGCGCCTCACTCCCTGACGTTTGCGCCTTAAGAGAGGTGTGTAGCGCCTGATTTAGCGCTCAAATCACCTCCAGGGGCGATAGAGGCGAATTTTGCAGTTGGAGACGATAATTAGCGCCGGGCGCTAAACTTTGCACCCGGCCGATATTAGCGCCCAAAATGGGCGATACCGAGTTTTTCCCCCAAATTGTTTTAAATCCAAATTTTCCTTATTAATTTGAATTTTTTTTTGGCAAGGGAAGAATTGACGTAAAGGTGAGTAACAAGGCAGGTGTATGAGCACCTTATTTATGGCTTAGTTACAAAGTGCACTAGGTAGTGTGGAATTGAGCTTTACGCACCAAGAAGGTGCTAGGTTGGCTGGAGAGTTTAGAAGTAGGGGCCATAGTCTCAGGATAAGGGGTCAGCCATTTAAGACTGAGATAAGGAGGAATTTCTTCACTTAGAAGGTTGTAAATCTTTGGAATTCTCTACCCCAAAGGGCTGTGGATGCTTAATCATTGAGTATATTCAAGGCTGAGATAGATAGATAGATTTTTCGACTCTAGGGGAATCAAGGGATATGGGGATTGGACGAGAAAGTGGAGCTGAGGTCGAAGATCAGCCATGAGTTTATTGAATGGCAGAGCAGACTCCAGGGGCCATATGGTCTACTCCTGCTCCTAATTATTTTTATGTTTGATCCTCAATCTGCTGATCTTGATTAGAGCCTATGCTTCTGGGGGAGACGGGGCTAAAATCGGCCAAGATTTTCACATCTGAACATCGTCCAGTGATCTCTGGGGCTTTAGCATGTGGGGTTGTCAAGTGACGATAGATTTTCTCCACAATGAAAAAGTCTGCCGATTCTCTAGACTGATACGTGAAGAATGTTCCCTTGGCTGAGGTACCAGAGAGCAACTGGTAGCCATGGCACGATACACCAGCCTGAGTCAATACCTTCAGAAGAGGAAGGGAGAAACCTGGAACATAAAAACATAAGAAATAGGAGCAGGAATGGGCCACTCGGCCCTTTGAGCCTGCTCCACCATTCAATAAACTGATCTTCAACCTCAACTCCACCTTCCCGCACAATCCCCATATCCCTTGGTTCCCTTCATTATCCAAAAATCTAAATGGCCAACCTGTTATTCTAAGACTGTGACCCCTAGTTCTAGACTCCCCAGCCAGGGGAAACATTCTCCCAGGATCTACCCTGTCAATGAGGTCACCTCTCATTCTTCTAACCTCTGGGTATTATAGGCCTAGTCTACTCAATCTTTCCTCAAAAGACAATCCACCCATCCCAGGAATCAGTCTAGTGAACCTTCGTTGCACTCCCTCTAAGGCAAGTATATCCTTGGGTAAGGTGATCAAAACTGTACACAGTACTCCAGGTGTGGTCTCACCAAAGCCCTATATAATTGCAGTAAGACTTATTTACTCTTATACTCCAATACTTTTGTAATAAACGCTAACATACCATTTGCTTTCCTAATTGCTTGCTATACCTGCATGTTAACTTTGTGATTTGTGTACAAGGACACCCAGGTCCCTCTGAACACCAACATTTCCCAATCTCTCACCATTTAAAAAAATACTCTGCTTTTCTATTTTTCCTACCAAAGTGGATAACTTCACATTTCGCCACATTATATTCTAACTGCCATGTTCTTGCCCACTCACTTAACCTGCCTATATCCCTTTGCAGCCTCTTTACGTCCTTCTCACAACTTACTTTCCCACCTAGCTTTGTACCGTCAGCAAACTTGGATACAGTACACTTGATCCCCTCATCTAAGTCATTGATATAGATTGTAAACACTAGTTACAGCCTGCCAACCCGAAAATGACCCATTTATTCCGACTTTTTTTTTCTGTCCGTTAACCAATCCTCAGTCCATACTAATATATTACCCCCAATCCCAAGAGCACTAATTTTGTGTAATAACCTCTTGTGTGGCTCCTTATCGAATGCTTTTTGAAAATCTAAATACACTACATCCACTGGTTTCCCCTTATCCACCCTGCTAGTTACAATCTCAAAAATCTCTTAACAGATTTGTCAAACACGATTTCCCTTTCATAAATCCGTGTTGACTCTACCCAATCATATTATGATTTTCTAAGTGCCCTATTACCACGTCCCTAATAATAGTTTCTAGCATTTTCCCTACTACTGACTACTATCTGGCCTATAGTTCCCTATTTTCTGTGTCCCTCCTTTCTTGAATAGCAGGGTTACATTTGCTACCTTCCAATCCCTGGTGTCCGTTCTAGAATCTAGGGAATTCTGGAAGATCAAAACCAATACATCCACTATATCTGTAGCCACTTCTTTTAAAAATCCTAGCATGTAAGCCATCAGGGCCAGGGGCTTTATCAGCTTTTAGTCCCATTAATTTCTCCAATAGTATTTCTTTATTAATACTAATTTCTTTAAGTTCTTCATTCTCGCTTTTGGTTCCCCACAATTTCCGAAATGTTTTTTGTGTCTCCCGTGAAGACAGATACAAAGTATTTGTTTAATGTCGCTGCCATTTCCTTATTCCCCATATTTTCTCCTGCCTCTGCCTATAAGGGACCCATGTTTACTTTTGCTGATCTCTTTCTCATTTACTCATATTCTATTTTATGTCTCTCTCTCTCTCTCTCTCAATTTCTGGGTCACCCTTTGTTAAATTCTAAAATCCTCCCAATCTTCAGGCTTACTACTCCTTTTGGCAACATTATAACCCACTTCCTTTAATCTAATACTATCTTTAACTTCTCTTGTTAGCCACATTGGACCACTTTTCCTGTGGGGTTTTTATTCCTGTTGGGAATTATGAGTTATTTCTTTAAATGTTTGCCATTGTCTATCTACCATCATGTGTCAGCTGTGACTCAGTTGGTAGCACTGAGTCAGAGGGTTGTGGGTTGAAGTCCCACTCCAGAGACTTGAGCACAAAAATCTAGGCTGACACTCAAGTGCAGTACTGAGGGAATGCTGCATTGTCTGAGGTATCGTCTTTCGGATGAGACGTTAAACCGAGGCCCTGTCTGCACACTCAGGTGAGTAAAAAGATCCCATGGCACTGTTTTGAAGAAGAGCAGGGGAGTTATCCCTGGTGTCCTGGCCAATATTTATCCCTTAGTCAACATCACTAAAAAAAATCAGATTATCTGGTCATTATCACATTGCTGTTTGTGGGAGCTTGGTGTGTGTAAATTGTCTGCAGCATTTGCATTACAACAGTGACTACACTTGAAAAAGTACTTAATTGGCTGTAAAGTGCTTTGGGACGTCCAGTGGTCATGAAAGGCACTATAAAATTGCAAGTCTTTTCTTTTATCATATCTTTTAATCTAGTTTCCCAATCTACCTTAGCCAACCCCATCCCTCATACCTACGTAGTATGCTTTGTTCAGATTTCAGACCCTAGTTTCGGACTTAATTAAATCACTCTGAAACTCAATATAAAATTAATCATACTATGATCACTCTTCCCCAGACGCTCCTTTACTACAAGGTTATTAATTAACCCTGTCTCATTGCACAATATTAGATCTAAAATAGCCTGTTCCCTAGTTGGTTCCTCGACATACTGATTTAGAAAACTATCTTGAATGTAGTCCATGAACTCGCCCTCCACACTATTACTGCAAATTTGGTTTGCCCTGTCCATATGATGATTAATGTCCCCATGATTACTGTATTACCCTTGTTATATGCTCCTCTAATTTCCTGATTTTTACTGTGCCCTGTTAGCGGGCCTATAAACTACTCCCACCAGTGTTTTCTGCCCCTTGTTTCTTTGCTCCACCCAAAGTGATTCTGCATCTTGATTTTCGGAGCTAAGATCCTTTCTCTCTACTGTATTTATCCCATCGTTTATTATCAGGGCTACCCCACCCCTTTTCCATTTTCCCCATAAAATTTAAAATTAATCTTTATAAAAAAGGCAAGCATGTTGTATGTAGAAAGCCATCACCGAATGTTATGATACAGAGCTCAGGAGGGGGCAGATAAATACATGTTGCAGATATTAAGTCAATGGTCACAGATCTGCAATTCTTTTCAGCTAGCTCCACTGAAAATACTTTTACAAATTGGGGTAATGCTGCCTATTTTCCCTTCAAGCACCAAACGGCGATTTCTTTCTTTTGCAAGTCCTGTACTACTGCCAGCGACTTAAGCCACTTAATCAAATGTTAGTTGAAACCAGAATTTGGCTAAACAGGAAAATGGCCACCGTACTGATGAAGGAATCGGGCATTAACGTCATTAAGGAAACCATGTTTGAGGAAAGATTAACATTAAATTCTAATCAACAAATTTATTCAAACAAAAAACTAATTATGGACTCCACATCAATAAGGCATCATGAAACAGGGAAATTTCCCACATATCATATAGGGTTTCAGCAATGCCAAGGACTGCAGGAGGCACCTCAACTACTTTAATCAGGTGGCAATAAAGAAGATAGTAACAATGATCTGATGTGAATGGACAAATGGGCAGCTGCGGGGTGAAAAAAACTGGTAGCAGAAAAGAGTAGGTGTTCATCTTAAGGACATAAAATAACTTGGAATGGTAAAAGGCCATGCTGCCCATTTGGGACACCTTCAGTCATTAACCCAGGATATCTATACTCGCTTCCTAACTCCTACATGAAGCAAGCAGATCTCTCAATATCCATATAACATAGAATCATACAGCACAAAACACACAAAATTGACAGGCAGGAAAAGACCGGTTGGTCCATCAAGCCTGCCCCACACTCATGATGGCTGGAGCATCATGACTAGACCCATCCTACCCACCTGCAGCCATGTAATCTTCTGGGAGAGGCAAAAAAAGAGAAAAATGCATTCGGCCCATCGTACCTGTGCTGGCTCTTTGAAAGAGCGATCCAATTGGTCCAATTGGTCCCATTCCCCTGCTGATTCTCCATGTCCTTGCATTTTTTTCATTTCTAAGTATATACTGTATCCAATTCCCTTTTGAAAGTTATTACTGAATCTGCTTCTACCACCCTATCAGGTAATGAAGCAAGCAAATGTATTAATATCCCTAAACCCCTCAATCCCCTTTCTCTTACAAATGCAGATTCAGGAGCAGATGGTGTCCAGCCAGTCCTCTCAATCTGGAAAATTAATTAATGAAAAATGCATGTTTAAAAAAAAATGGTAAAATTATGTAATGAGATAATAGAAAATTGTAATCAATATCCTTTGTATCCATAATGTCAGTAAATGCCCAGTAATGTCAGTAAATGCCCTGTAATTTCCGGTAATTAATATATAAATGATCCCATTACAGCAAAGTAAATGAATATGAATAACTGTAAATTATAATCTGTTCTGAAAATAATTTGCTTAACTTTCCTCTTTAATATAGAACCTTGGCTAGACCACACTTGGAATACTGTGACCAGTTCTGGTCTCTATACTATAAAAGGGACATAGAGGTGCCGGAGAAGGTGCAAAAAAAAAAGATTAACTAAAATGATACCAGAGTTATACCTATCAGGAAAGATTGAACAGGCTGGGGCTCTTTTCTCTAGAAAAGAGAAGACTGAGGGGTGACCTTTAATATTAAGAAAGTGTTTGATAAGTTAGACAATGTTTTCACTTGTGGGTAAGACCAGAACTAGGGGCCATAAATATAAGATAGCCACTAATAAATCCAACGGGGAATTCAGGAGAAACTTCTTTACCCAGAGAGTGGTTAGAATGTGGAACTTGTTACCACAAGGAGCAGTTGAGGCAACTAGCATAGATGCATTTAGGGGGAAGCTAGATAAACACATGAGGGAGAAAGGAATAGAAGGATATATTGATGGGGTTAGATGAAGGGTGGGAACAGGCGCGTATGGAGCATAAATACCAGCATGGATCTATTGGACCGAATAGCCTGTTTCTGCGCTGTAAATACTTTTGTAAAACTTTGTAATATCCATGGAGCTGCACAATCTACATGCAAGAGTACTTCAGATAACACAAACCAGCCCACTATCATTGCACTGGGGGAGGAGGGGCCCGGCCTGAGTGCGGGCGGAGGAATGGCAAGGTTATCCCGGCTTCCACACAGCAAGTCAAAGACCCTATTGAAATAGATCTATTGGTGCTGTAGGTTTTATTTTTATGTTCCAGTGGGAATTGCCTGGCTTGTATTCGGCAACTGCTCACTGTGGCATGAAGAGGTTGCTGTGTGGGGAATCACATACGCAGACTCGCATCTCATCACTTTGCGCTGCAGCTTTCTGTAACAATCCTGAGTGTTGTCACTGAGCAAGACATCGGGTAGGATTGTAGTCCTTGACAAAAAGTTGGTTAGTAGCATCATGCTGCAGTAACACTTGTTGCACTGAAGGCAGTGTACATCTTAGCATATCCTAGCAGTTGTTTGGAAAGAGTCCCTGAGTCGCATAAATCGCAGCTCTATTATCCTTTCTAAAGGTAAGAGAGATTTTTTTGTGAGCAGTTTTATAACAGAATGACTGTATTATACCCCAGTTCAAATATATTTTAACATCTCTCATATCTAGCACTCAAAAATGTGATGGGTGCATATCAGGCTGAGCATGAGCTTTATCACCATTTTGGCATCTAGGACTACTCTTCACACAACATCACAAGGACCAACCAAAGTTCAACCCACCACATCGCTCAACCAAGAGACGGTCTTTTGCAGCTGGAAATCCCAATGTGACGACTCTCCAGCAGGCAGCTTCCTCATAAGAAATTAAAAATTATTTAAATCTTGAAACATCATAAATGAATAATTAGCCTTCTCGTGTCCATCAAGAATCAGAGTTCAGTATTCCCCACAACCACATTTTGAAATTGTGCATAATATTTTGAAAGGAGAATGGATATTCTCACGAAGTTCAAACTGGCTGTTCATACTATAGCGAGACCTATAAAATGGCAGCAGTGCATCATATTCTATTCACATACCTTCTGTGAACTGGAATTGGCAAGAGGAGTGCATAGTAACAGTAAATTGCACCCTTGGATTCCTAATCACTGCTTGAAGAGGTACAGGGAGGAAATGTTCGCAAGCCACCCCCAAATTGCTGTTTGTGGTTTAAAGGCAATGAATTTAAAGGACAACACCAACGTACTTGTGAACGTTCCTCTATGCACACATATTAAATGCAGCAAATGGATTTTCAGCCATTGCCAAGCGCACTTTTTAGCCATACCAGCTGTCATGTTAATAGAGGTAAAGACTGTTTCCCATAACAGCACTTCTATGCTTCAATAGCAATTACTCTCTGTTACAGGAACAAATAGAAAAGTATCACTGGCACTCTTTTCTAGTTCTGTGGAGTCACACACAAGAATCATGCAATAAACCAACGTTACAAGAAGGAAAACTGTTTTCTTTCTATTAAAGCTCTGATAAAGCATTCACTATAACTATAAATTGCCTATTTATTCAGCATGCTAGGGATTGCTTGCTGTGTAGCTATTAAGTTACTATTTATTTAGCAGAGTGGGGGTTACTGTAACAGAGTTTAATTTTTTTGGATAGGCTAGAAGTTACTCATTGTGTAACTGTATGGCGTTGCTGTCTATTCTGTATGGTCAGGGTTATTCACTCTGAAGTCATTCAGAAAGGCAAGGATTAGAGTTTTTGCCTGTAGTTTTCCTGTTTGTGAGGAAGAGCCGCTGCAAGTGGAGCTGTAAAACAGACGGGAACTGCAACTACGATGGGGAGCTGTAATTGAGACAGGTGGTGAAGCTGAAGGTAGTGCAGCTACAAGGAGGCTGTAATCGGGACGGTCATGCAATTACCAGGGGGCTGTAACTGGGACAGTAGTGCAGCTGCACGGTTAAATTTTAGCAGGGGCAGTATTGCAGTTATGAGGCTGTAACTGACTGGAACAGTGGCACAGTTGTAAGAAGAACTGTAACATTGGCACGCAGGATACTTGCAGGCAGGCTGTAAGTTGCAGTTGGGGCTGTAACATGGACAGGAAATTCAGCTGGGACAGTCAGAGCAATTTTTACACAATATATAAAGTTTTCTAGACCAGCAAAGCTGAAAAGTAAATTTTGCACGATTCCACATCATAAAGGAGATGGGGACAACTACAGGAAGTGCTTGATCCTGGCAGTAATATGCAGTTGCTCAGTATAACACCATAAATGTCAATTAGCTGTGTTATGACTTGTAGGATAACATTAATATTGTATGCGCTACCAGAGATAAGTGATAAAGTGAGAATAGTTACCATAGTAACGACTCCCAAACTGATGTTCTGTCTTTTACCACAAAGGAAGTCAAGGGATCGAGTGGTACAGCTGACGCTCCTTTCCACCAGGAAACATTACAGAGGCTGTGGTGTGGGTCGATATTTACTGCAGGTGCGTAAGGCTGGTAACCAATTGGGTATCATAGAAAGGATTGGAGTCTCCAGAGGGGCTGTTGACAGCTGCACCACTGGGAACATCAAACTCACCAAGAGAATTTCATTTCTTTGGAAACTGCACATGAACTTAAACCCATATAAATACTATGTTTTTGTATGCACACATAGAAGTGCTCTCCATCCACATGTTGGGAACTGGACTGGCGTCTAAACCTGCATGGACAAAATAACCAACCATGTATTAACATATTCATTCTTTGAGAATTTTTTTCCAAGTCTAAATTTACAGGATACAATTTCTATTAGTAACACTTCCAGAACATTATTCCCATCAAAGCAGTTCAGGAGGTCTTGCTGGCGTCTGGCTGTGCGTGTCTGGACCCATCCTACTGGTGTCTGGGTGCATGTGTCTGGGCCCACCCTGCTGGCATCTGGGTGCATGTGCCTGGGACCACCCTTCTGGGGTCTGGGTGCGTATGCCTGGGCCCACCCTACTGATGTCTGGGTGGACAGGTATGGGACTACCTTGCTGGTGTGTGGGTGCATGTGTCTGGGACCACCCTTCTGGGGTTTGGATGCGCATGCCTGGGACCACCCTGCTGGTGTCTGGGTACGAGCAAGTTGGAACTTTCTGTGAAATCTAGGCACTTGTGTTTGTGGGTGCTGTGCTAGTATTGAAGCGTACATGCCTGGGACCATTGCGCTAGTGTCGCTACTATTATGTCCGTGTGTAATTGAGACACGGACTGCAGGAGTTGGTTACAACAGGTCTTTACTGAGTGGAGACAAAACTGGAACTACTATGCAAAGTTACTACACAGGCTTATATACAGGGGTGGTCACTACTGGTACTGCAGTATACAGGGGCTGCAGAATATAGTTCCTTCTGCAAAGTACATACACTACAATTCCTCCCCTTTTAGCTAAACAGTACATAACATTCGATTAATAATTAAATAACATATTTACAATTACAGTTGTTATATACATTAGCTGAAGTTAAGCAATTATAAGTTCAGTCTTTGAGGAGGCTTCCTGATTCTGTCTGGATAACGCCTCTTTGGGGTATCAGGTTCTTCTGGCAAAGTTGATTCGGAATCAAGGTCAAACCCGAAGCGTCAACTCAAATTTCTCTCCACGGATGTTGCCTGACTTGCTGAGTTTTTCCAGCATTTTCTGTTGTTATTTCGGATTTCCAACATCTGCAGTATTTTGCTATCGTCATTGTTGGGTTCGTCTGCTTCCAATATTCCCGATTCTGAGGTAGATGCAATTGGTACTTCGGTTTCATCACCAGGTGTATCGGATCGTGGTGTGGAATTGACGTTTTCCAGTGACTCTAGAATCTGGTCAGCTTGGCGTCTTACAATGCTCTCTCCAACGTCCACGGTATACATTAGAGGTCCTTGCCGTGTGCAGATCGTTCCTGGCTGCCATTTCTCTGTGCGGTAGTCCCGGGCCAAAACTGGTTGACCTATCTTAAAACTCCTGGTTGGCCTTTCATTCATATTCTGAAACTGCCTGTTCTCCACATCTCTTCTGATGTTTGGCTTAACCAAATCCAAGCGGCATCGTAGTCTTCGATTGAAGAACATCATGGCTGGAGTTTGGTTGGTAACCGCATGTGTCGCATTCCGGTAGGCAAACAAGAAGTTATCCACCTTATGTTGTAGGGGTATGTCTTCATTACACATTGCCTTGATAGCCTTCTTGAATGTTTGAACGAACCTCTCAGCCAATCCATTGGTGGCTGGATGATATGGGGCGGATGTGTAATGCTTAACACCATTGTTCTTTAAGAACCTCCGGAACTCTTCAGACACAAACTGTGGTCCATTGTCGGAGCAAATCTGTTCAGGCAGCCCATTTCTGGCGAATATGGTTCGTAAGACTGTGATAGTTTTTTCTGTGGTGGTTGAGGACATTTTTATTACCTCTGGCCACTTTGAATGTGCATCCACCGCAATTAAAAACATCGAGTCCATAAATGGACCAGCAAAATCAATGTGCACCCTTTGCCATGGATGTAGAGGGGCTTGTGGTGGGGCGTTTTGGACCTTCTGGCATCCTGTACAGCTCTTGGTCATCTCTTCGATTTCTCTATCGATTCCCGGCCACCACACAAACGCTCTGGCTAAGTTCTTCATTTTTACCCCTCCCAGATGACCCTCATGAAGCTCTTTGAGCACTCTATCCTTCAATTTGGGCGGAATTACTACTCTGGATCCACACATCAAGGTTCCTCTGCACACTGACAGCTGTTCTCTTCTCGGCGAGAATGCTGGCAACAGTGGTTCGCCATGTGCTGGCCATCCCTTCACCGTTAAATCATAGACCCAGGAGAGTGTCGGGTCATTTCGTGTTTCCTTTTCTATGTTTGCATTCGTCACAGGTAGACATTCGACTATGGTCGAGTGGAATATCTCCACAGGATCCACTGCAGGTGCTTCTTCCACCGTCGGCAACGGTAGGCGCGACAATCCATCAGCATTCCCATGCTGTTTAGTTCCTTTGTACTCAATGTCATATTGGTGTGCCCCTAGGAAAAGGGACCACCTCTGTAGCCGTTGTGCTGTCATTATCGGGACGCCCTTCTGAGGGTTGAAAATGGAGACAAGAGGTTGATGATCAGTTAGTAGAGTAAATTTCTGACCGTGCAGGTAGTGATTGAACTTCTTCACCCCCCACACCAGGCTGAGGGCCTCTCTGTCAATCTGGGCGCAGTTACGCTCGGCTGTAGTTAACGAGCGTGACGCAAAAGCTATTGGCCTCTCTGAACCATCAAGGAATTTATGTGACAGTACCGCTCCAATGCCGTAGGGAGACGCATCACACGCCAGTCTTATCGGTAGTGATGGGTTGTAGTGAGCCAATACTTCTCTTGAAGTGATTAGGTCTTTACTCTTCTGAAAGGCCCGCTTACATTCATCGCTCCATTTCCATGCTACTCCAGTTTGTAGTAGGGCATTCAGTGGGTGCAGAATTGTGGACAAATTCGGCAAAAACTTATGGTAGTAATTCACCAATCCAAGGAATGACCTCAGTTGCGACACATTTTCAGGCGCTGGAGCCTTAACTACCGCTTCAATTTTGTCAGGGGACTTATGTAACCCCTCTTCATCAATCACGTGGCCACAATACGATATCTGTTTCTTAAAAAACTCGCACTTGGGGCGATTGGCTCGTAGCCCATGTTCTCTTAGTCTAGTGAGCACCTGCTCTAGGTTGGCAAGGTGTTCACTGTCATCTTCACCTGTCACTAGGATGTCGTCCAAGTAACACTGAGTCCCCGGAATCCCTTGCAGGACTTGTTCCATCGCTCTTTGCCATATCGCCGGAGCTGATGCTACTCCGAATACCAGTCGATTATACTGGTAAAGACCTTTGTGAGTGTTTATCGTGAGATACTTCCTAGAGGATTCTTCAACCTCCATCTGCAAATATGCTTGTGCTAGGTCAATTTTTGTAAAACGCTTCCCTCCAGATAGTGAGGCGAAAATATCTTCTATCCTCGGGAGAGGATGTTGTACTGTGTGAAGGACTGGGTTCACCGTCACCTTGAAGTCCCCACAGATGCGAACCTTCCTTGGCTCCTCAGACTTATTGTTTAACGTTTTCTTCATGACAGGAATGATGGGTGTCGCCCACTCGCTCCAGTCTACCTTAGATAACACGCCTGCATTCTCCAGATTCTCCAGCTCTGCCTCGACGGCTGGGCGAATTGCATACGGTACCGGTCTTGCTTTGAAAAACTTGGGAATTGCATTCTCTTCTATTTTTAGCGAGGCGGTTACGCCTTTAAGAGTGCCCAGTTCTTGTTGAAATACCTCTTTGGCGTTAGCTAAGATTTTTGACAATCGTCCAGGTGTGACGTCGTCATCCTTTTTACCAGCCACCGTCAGTGCCTGAATGGAGTGCCAGTCTAAACTTATCTTTCTGATCCATTCACGTCCTAATAACGGTGGTCCACCATCTTGCAGTATGTACAGATACAATTTCTGTATTTCCTTGCCGTTGTATTCGACAGGCACCCTTATTTTCCCTCTGGAGTATACTTTCTGCCCCGTATACGTCTTCAAGACAATGGATGTGTCTTTCAAGGGTATGTGTGAGAATAGCCGCTCGTAGTCTCGTTGATTCATGACGGTCAGGGCTGATCCTGTATCCAATTCCATTTTGACTTGGGACCCTGCTATCGTGAGGGTGACCCAAATGGTTCGGTGATCCTCTTTTGCGATTACGTTGTGAAGTTTGAGACAGCTTAGTCTCTTGTTCCCGGATTCACTATCGCTCTTCTGGTCTTCGGAACTACTGTCCGTCATCTTTTGTACTTTCCTGTACTGTTCCTTAGTAGCCTTTTTGTTGTCGTTAGTCTTCTTCCCAGACCTGCAAACTCGTGCAATGTGTCCCATCTTTCCGCATTGCCTGCATATTTTGTCCTTGGACCAGCAGTCCTTCTGGTCATGGGTTGTTCTGCCGCAGCGATAACATTTTTCAAATCCCCGTGTCATTTCGTGGGTGCCGTATTCCTGTGGCTTTTGCTGTATTTCCGCAGCTCCCCTTGCTGCTGCTTCGTACGATACTGCCACGCTGAAAGCCTTATCTAGCGTCAGCTCTTTCTCTCAGAGTAACCTCTTCTGGGTTCCTTCACTCAGGAGTACACAGACAAATTTGTCCCGTAGAGTATCTGTCAGTCCTGCTCCGAACTGGCAGTGCTTTGATAGCTTGCGTAGTTCCGTAAGGTAATCAGCATTGCTCTCATCTTTATGCTGATTTCTCCTGTGGAATTTAAATCTTTCTGCTATCAGCAGCGGTGTAGGATTTAGGTGTTCCTGTAGGATATCAACAATTTCGTTAAAACTCTTCGCCATTGGTTTGGCTGGAGTGATCAGGTTCCGCAATAGGCCGTACGTTCTTGCGCCCATTAAGTTTAGTAGTACCGATGCCTTTTTCCCCTCGGCTACTTTTTTTGCCTTGCAATATACTTAGACTCTTTCCACATACGTGGTCCAGTCTTCTATTGCATTATCGAAGGCAGTGCTATTGCCAGTCTTCGGCATCTTGGAAATCTAAGATGGCGCCTCCCGCGCTTTGCCTTCTTCCCCGATTTAACAAAATGGCGCCTCCCGCGCTTTGCCTTCTTCCCCGCTGGATTAAGATGGCGCCTCCCGCGCTTTCCGTCTTCTCCGCTGCTGCTAGCGCTGTTGCTGGCGTTTTATGCCTTGATGGCGACGCCCTATGGTCTTCGCGCACTTCCCCCCCCCCCCGCGCTGCTGCTAACGCCGCTCTCCGCGGTTCCCGTGGCAAACTGCAGCTCCTCGCGGCTTTCTGCGCTTCTAATTTCTTTTATTTTCCCGTCGTCAGAGCAACCCTACAGGACACTTTCCTCCCTCTTCTCGGGTCTGTACGCTGCCCGGCTTCGTAGCACCGGCCGCGCCCTGTGTGCTCCACCCTCTCGCGCTCTCTCTCCTCTTCCCGACAACGCTGCTCGGCCCCGTTGTAAAGCCACCCGATCGAGCTCTAGCCCGCCGCAGCCCAGGAAGGATCAGTGTACTACCTGCCACCAGCCCGATTAGCTGGAACACCATCGACAGGATAACCAAGCCCCGCTCTCGACAGCCTCTCCTGCAAATCTTCAACTCCGATGAATCAGAGGCGGTTGCCCGCGGTCGACGGCCGTTTCTTCTGTTTGTTTTTTTTCTTCCTTCTGGCCTCGACCTCTAACAACTTCGCTTCAGGGATGGATCCCCATGAGGTGGTGCAGAACTGTAGGTACTCAAAGACTGAACTTATAATTGCTCCTCAAAGGACTCCTCAAAGACTGAACTTATAATTGCTTAACTTCAGCTAATGTATATAACAACTGTAATTGTAAATATGTTATTTAATTATTAATCGAATGTTATGTACTGTTTAGCTAAAAGGGGAGGAATTGTAGTGTATGTACTTTGCAGAAGGAACTATATTCTGCAGCCCCTGTATACTGCAGTACCAGTAGTGACCACCCCTGTATATAAGCCTGTGTAGTAGCTTTGCATAGTACATACACTACAGCTACAAAGTACAATTTGTGTCATTTAAAATTATGTTGAGAACCTGTTGTTTGACTTGGCTTTTATCTGTTATTGTGCAGTATATTAAATGTTAGGCCATTTATCAGATACTAGCTGGGGGGGCTCGGCGCGCGGTTTACGGCTGGGTGCTGCCGCTCCCACGCTCTGTGTCACTCTTTCCCTTCCTGGCCCACTCTCTCTCCCTGCCCCCTCTCTCTCCCTGCCCCTGTATGTCCCCTCTCTCTCTCTCTCTCTCCTCTCCCCCTCTCATCTCCCTCCCTCCCCCTCTTTTGGCACCCGGGGAAGGGCTTTGAAAATTGAACCCGGCCGCGGTGGCCGTGCGGGGCCTAGCGGTTCAGGCCCGGCCGGGCTCTCGGGCCGAGACGGACCGCAGCTGAGCTCCCGGTGGGGCCGGGCGCCGCGCCGCGGTTTACGGCCGGCCGCTGACGCTCCCCCGCCCGCTCTGTGTCTCGGGCCGAGCGGTTGTGAGGCCCAGGCCGAGTGACTCCAACTCGCCTCCCGCTCCCGGAGCCACAATGTGGGGGTTTGTTTGGCTGGTGCTGTCGCTGTGGGGATGAAAAAAATGGTGGCGAAGTTTCGGGAGGCTGCAGGATTAGGTCCCGCCCGTGACGCACCGATTGGTCAACAATCAGGTCACTGAACTGTAGGATTGGTCCACCATCACGTCACTCAACGCTAATGAGCGGTAGGATTGGTCAACCGCTAATGAGCGGATTTTTGAACGTTTTTTGTCTACTGTCCGAACAATTCTTGTCTGACCAAAAAGTAAATACACGTATTAGACTCCCCTGATCATAGCCTTTCTTTTGATATAACATACGTGTAGGTACGCTCTATAACTTTTGAGTGTATAGCTTGCTTATGCAAATAGTGACCATAGTTACATGGACCAATCTGTAAATGAAGATCAAATAGTTAGAGTGCTGGATTTATTTATTTCTCTCATTGAAACTGAAAAACCGCAAGTGATACTAGAAGTTAGAGGATATTTTATCCCCGCATGGCAATGTATTATGTGGAATAGACTCCCAGCAAAGGCAATTGGGGTATTGTGTCAATGAGCTCCTTGAAAAAGAAGCTGAAAAAATATCTGGTTGGGAATGTGATCAATGGCTATAGGTGTAGGTATAGACTGAGATGATTGAATACACCATAAGTGTAAAATGAATTATTGCAATACTCGGGCCTGGGAGATGGTGGTTGTCTGTGGAAGCCTGAATATGATGTGTTTGAGATTTAGGGATAGACAGATATTCTGCCCTTTGACTAGATTACCTTGATAGATATTTATACAACTTTCCTTCAGGAGATTAAATAGGTGAGGCAGGGGCCATGATAGGATCGTATAATGTGTGTGGAAGCAGTCGGTTTGATGGGGCAAATGACCTTATCCACAAGACGAGGGACAGCAGCAAATTTATATGGAGTGGTGCAATAACATTACAGTATTCTTGCTTGCTACTGCATGGGTTGTAATGCGGGAAAATAGGAGCAGTTCGAGTAAGCTTCACATGCCAGTTCAGTGCCTGTTGTCAGACCTCCTCCTGGTGACTGGCAGGAAACTGCGCACAATGAGGAGACAAGTAGCATTGGTAAGATATTGCATAATAGAATGGACCCCGGAGGTGGATAAGCACACCTACCAGCATATGGAACACACTTTAGCATTCAACCAAAAATGCCACAGTTATGGGTAGATAGCACCAGGACATTTAAAGTCTTACAAATGACTGAAGCAGACTTTGATCAGGTCATAAAATCACAGGCTGACAGGTCAAGATTGTGCATGGCTTTCCGCACTGAGTGCTCTAGACCACACTCATTACTCACAGCTGTTTGATTTGCACTTATTAGTTCTTGTTGTTTCATCCAAACCCAGTGGTAGAGTGGTGATGGTGCTGGGAGTTGTAGTCTCAATTCTGCACATGGGCAACTCATGTCATTGGTCAACAACAGGATTTGTTAGTAATCAAGAGTGTCTGTGCAACTCCTTGTAGAGCAGTACTGCACACTCTATACAAGTGCTCTAAACAAACATCTCCTATTGACAGTGTATCAGCAACCTGTGGTTGGGAAGTCATTTGGTCTCCCAGGAAAAACAGCAGGAAAGCTTAGAAACCAATCCCAACATAAAACATTTTCATGGACAGAGAGAGTACAGATTGTCCTGAGAGACAGAACAGCATGTGAGCCCAGCCTTACAACATCAACATCGCTGGCCTTTCAGAAAGGAAGAAAGGCAGCTGACCGAAATCAGTGGGTGGTGCACGTTCTATTGGATTGGATGGGCTGAAAATGAGCAACATGAATAAAGGGTCGGTTTTTCAGTTCACTCAGGTAGTGAAAGCAAGCTTGTCACTGTTCCTTTTGGAACCTACAACAGAATCCTGATGTTACAGATTCACCAACGTGCATCTGCAGTCAAGTGTGTCTGCATCAACCATAAGCAGCTATGATAAAGATTTGTACAATCAGCTGAGTTTTGTCATTTCAACAGGTTGTTCTCTTTAGTGCTGAAGTGGACAATAATCACCAAATCTGAAAGGCTGATGTGATAGTCAAGTTGAACAGTAACAATCTACTGCTGTCTCTGTGTGCCAAGCATCAGCTCATCATAACAAGTACGATCACCAGACAGACAAATACAATACAAGGCAACCTAGCTGATCTACATTCTAAACATTGGCATTTCAGGCAAAAGGGTTATTCAAAACATGGCACACAACAGGTCAGTCATGCAAGGTGCTGAATTCTCTTTGGATCACTGACATTGTCATAATGCCGCAGACTGGTACTCGCACAACAACCCCAAAAGGCAAAACCAGAAAATGAAGATTCCCCAAACATTTTCATATCTGATTGCTTCAAAAGCAAGAAATACATAACTCCCTGAAGGAAGCATTAAAGAATAGACTAAGAGATGTGGATCCAAATGCTGTCTTTATGGATCAAGAGTGGAACATGTTCAAGGAGGTGTATATGATGCGGTGCATAGGAAACGGCTGACTTCATGCAGAGAAAGTGGCTGGACACGTTTTCTGATTATGAATCTGAGATCTCCATTGATAAATAGAAAGTGTGTTGCCCACAACAGCTTACTGAAAAACCCAACAGATGTGACCAGAACAAATGGATGAGAATCAGGCTGCAGTCCAGATATACGTGAGATCAAGGATCAGTGGTGACTGCAAAAGACTGAAATAGTGCAAGCGTGCGCTGACACATGCCACATAAAGTCGTTCAATAACACAGAACTGTTATTAGGCCAATTCACTACGACTGAGCTTGTGAATTCAGAAGATTGTTGTCAAAACTGAAATTATGTGATGGTGAGTCGAATACTTCAACTATCTATTGAATCGTCCTTCAGAAGTCGAAGAGCAATCAGTCGATGACATTTCACAGCAACCAGTTTATGAAGGACCTGGGATTCTACCCTCCTCCCTCCCATGTGAAGAAGTCAGAAAGGCTGTGCAGCTTATGAAGATTGGCAAGGCACCTGTCTGATAGCATCCCCATAGAGGTGTGCAGGTCCCCTTGGTGGAAGGTGATGTTCAATAAAACATGGGCAGAGGAACATGTGCCACAAAATCTGAAGAATGCCCAGCTTCTCACCATCCATAAATACAAGGGAGATTTATTAGAAAGAAAGACTTATAGTTTTATAGCGCCGTTCACGACCTCAGGACATCCCAAGTCGGTTTAAAGCCAATTAAATACCTTTTGAAGTATAAGTCACTGTTGTAATGTAGGAAACGCGGCAGCCAAATTGCACACAACAAGGTCCCACAAACAGCAATGTGATGATGACCAGATAATGTTTTATAGTGATGTTGGTTGAAGGATAAATATTGGCCAGAACACCAGGGAGAATTCCCCTGCTCTTCTTCGAATAGTGCCATGGGATCTTTTAGGTCCACCTGAGAGGGCAGATGGGGCCTTGGTTTAACGTCTCATCTGAAAGTGCAGCACTCCCTCAGTACTGCACTAGAATTTGTGCTGAAGTCACTGGAGTGGGACTTGAACCCACAACCTACTGACTCAGGAGGTGAGAGTGCTACCAACTGAGCCACATCTGACACAGCTAATTAAATAGTGATAACTATTTAATATCTCTGTGAAATCACTGGAAATCTCCTCATTCGAGGGAGGCTTGTTGCTACATTCCGAATGGATGCTCTTCCTGAGAATTAGTGTGGGTTCCATGCCAAACACAGCAGAGCTGGCATGATCTGAGAGACACACTGCCGTACAGCAGAACCGTGATCTGTTCATGGTGTTTGTTGATATACCAAATGCAAAGTTTGCAGGTCCTGCCAAGTATCTCAGTATTGTCAAAGGGTTCCATGATGGCATGCCCATCGGAGTGACAGCATAGGGAGATTATTTAGAAGCTTTTCCAGTGATCTACTGGAGTCGTCGTCGTACGTGTCTTCACACTGTTCCCTTTGGGGAACTGTATGAAGTGGTGGAAGGATTTCTGGCCACGATTAACGCTCCTTCCGTGACCGTAACCATCTTCGTACCAGCCATTAGGGTGGTTAGTCCTATGGCAGAAGGGTTTTACGGGCTCCCACAACCCATACGAGGGGGGGGGCCACCCACACCCACGGACGCAAGTATCCCGCTGGATGTCAACCCAGAATTTAGAGCCGGAGCTACGACTCCACTTGCCGGGACTGTCTGGAGCGGGGTTCGAAACCCTACGCCTTCTGGCCCAGCGGCGGGGATGCTACCACTACGCCAAAGGCCCACTCCATCTACTGGAGTGAAATGAGATTTAATTTGCCTGATTTTTTTTTTTTTTCCAGTATTCTTATTGTCATGTTGCTGGTGCACGATGACACCTTGATGAGAATGTTGGCATCTAACTGAGTTTCGGAATGCATATGGGGCTGTTAAAACTGAATCGAGTACAGGCAAGAATGAAGTTTTGCAAAGAGACCATTTAAGAACCTCTCAAGTGAATCAGTTAGAATACAACCTCCAACTATATTCATGTTATACTGTGTTATAACAATGCCACAGTGGAGCAGGCTCGAGGGGCCGAATGGCCTTCTCCTGCTCCTATCTTCTATGTTTCTTCTATGACATTGACAGAGGCACTTTAGGTTTACCATCATCTTTGACAAAAGGAGGTGATGTTTCAGCCTGCTCTGGCAATCACTGCAGGTGGCTTGGCATGAGGGCAGAAGGCCAGCAACCTGAATCATTGGGGTCGATGTTAAGCCTCCCATGACGGGCAGGGGAGGGTCGGGGTTAAAAATTTTAAACTGCGAAACGTGACCCCAACCCGCCACATACGCGCCTACTGCCATTTTTATGGCAGTGGGTTGCGTGGAATGTCTGTCCCACTCTCGAGAGGTGGGACACTTATAATCCACTGCAGTTGGGAGTCTGATTTAGCAGCATTGGCTGGCATTGTTTTCCAGGGCTTGGGAATCCCGGCAGCGAAATGGAGATGGGAGCAGCCAGATCAAGCGGGAAAGTGCTTTTTATTGCACTCCTCATGAGCCAGCAGGAGTGCTTCCGCCAGTCCCTCAAGCAAATCTTCTGATTGTGGTGTCTCTCCTCACTGTGGTGGTCAGCTGACAAACCCACCCCTCTCTCCACCACCAAGCCCCGATCGTTGCCTCCCTCCCTCCCGATTGCTGTGCTCTGAACCCCCACCCACCACCAAGCCCCGATCTTTGCCTCCCTCCCGATTGCCAGGCTCCGACACCCTCCACCACCAACCCCCAAACTTTCCTGATTGCCGGGGATTGTCCCCAATGGTCCCCTCTGCAGCCTTCTATTGCTGGCTTTCCTGCCCGACAGCCGGTCATTCTGTCTGGTTGGCTGCTAGGCAGGGAACAGAATTTTAAAAATGATAATGGGGTCCTGCTGTTAAATTTGGCAGGACTTCCACATTCCCGTGATTTCTGGGTTTCTCTTTCTCCGGCCACCCCCACCCACGCTCCCCAGCTCTCTCCCTGCCTCCCCATAAACATTGGGGCCATTGTATCTGATGGCATTGTCAATAAAGAGGTTGCAAACTGTGAGAAAGGCATATGAAGGCTGAAGCTTAGTGTGTTTAAAGAGCACTGCTTGAAGTTGAAGACAAAGATCAAGATGCATACCTCTCTTCTGTGAGACGCAAACTGTATGTCACACAAGAGATTCTGAATGGCTAAGACAAGTCAACAATAGCAGCATATGGCTGTACTAATAAAAGTGCAGCTGTGCTGTACAAGTGGATCATCCAAGGTTGCCAAAACAAGTTTGCTACAGCAAACTATGTGCCAAACTGTGACTGTCGGAGAAAGCACTACAAAGAAGGCAGAGCTGAAGCTCTGAAAGATATCAACAGACAATTAAGAAGAAGCAGTATAGATTTGCCTGAGATTGCAGAACACAATCACAGCTGACTTCAAGACCAATGAGAATATAATGTTTAACACCAACTAAAAGCAGACACTTTGGCTCAAGCAATGTTATTCAAGAATCTGCTGCCGTTGCAACATGGACAGCAGAGATTGGCCACACTGGTGGATGTCCTTCTGATGAACAACCAATAATGTGTCTGGCAGATAGCAGTCTCTGTGCTGCCTGCAAAAACGTTTCTTGAAAATTTTAATGCTTCCTCTTTGGTTGGTGCAAAATCACACTATGAGCACTTCTACAGGCCCAGGCTGCCAAGCAAAACTTTGGTCCCCCTTTCGATCAACTTTTGAATACTGGACACCTGAGCCTATCGGCCATCATCTTCAGTCACTGCTTCAAACTCCGTACCCTAGCTTCCAATTGCATCCCCCTTCCTGGCCACTGACTCAGGTTGGAGCCGACTGTTTGCAACCTCAGCCTCCTATTTAACTGAGCTTCCAACCCCATATCCTTTCCAACACAAAGACTGCCTATTTGCACCTCTAACATTGCCCATCTCTGCCCCTGCCTCAGTCCATCTACTACCAAAACCCTCATCCATGCCTTTGTCTGGTTAGACTATTCCAATGCTCTTCTGGCCAGCTTCCTTTCCTCCGCCTTCCATAAAGTTCAGTTCATCCCGAACTCTAATGCTCATATCCTAACCTGCACCAAGTCCGGCTCACCCTGGCCTGTACTCCTATGCTCGCTGATTTACAGCTGCTCATGGTTCCACAGCGCGTCAAATTTAAAATTCTCATCCTGGTGTTCAAATGCCTTCATGGCTTCGCCCTTTCCGAGCTCTCTAATCTCATCCAGCACTACAACCCTCTGGGAAATCTGCATTCCTCCAACTCTGGCCTTTTGTGCATCACCCATTCCCTTCGCCCCATTATTGGTAGCCATGCCTTCAACCATCTAGGCCTTAAGCTCTATAATTCCCTCTCTAAACCTCTACCTCTCTCTCTTCTCTGTTCTTTTAAGACCTTCCTTAAAACCCACCTCTATGACCAAGCCTTTAACCTTCCTTCTTAATATCTCCTCTGGCTTGATGTCAATTTTAGTCTGATTACGCTTCTGTGAGGTGTCTTAGGATGTTTTCCTACATTAAAGGCACTATATAAATGCAAGTTGTTGTTTATGTCCAGCATTCAAATGATGCAAATGCTGGAAAATAATTCGGAGGGCATATTTCCTTCATTTGCATCTTCTTTATATGCATCTGTCCAAATACAAGAGGGTACATTCTGCACTGGCGTGCTGAGGACCAGGAAATTGGGGTGGGGATGAAGGCATACAGAGGCAGGGATGCAGCAGTATTTTTCTGTCTCAGCCTGCCCTAGATCCAGCAAAATATTGGCAGGGGGCAGGCAGAACATCTAGATCAGTGTTTGCAAACGTGGAACAGGTTGAGGAGAATTTGCCCTAACCTGTCTCGGGCCAGTCGGAACATAAGCCCAGGGGCCACTGAACCGCTCCACTGCTCCGTTCTGTCAAACCACACAGCAACAAAATCCAAATACTTAGTCTCCTTTTTAAAGAGAAATAGCCAAACATTGCAAAGCTCTTGAGATCAATCTTTTCACCAAGTGCAACATCACCATCTGCTGACCAAAAAAAAAATCCTACATGAGCAAGGTGCCATTTTGTTCTGTACACAGACAGGTGTACGTAGGAATTGCTGAATGAAGACAAAGGTCCATCTACTTCCCCTTCTACCATGCTGGTTGTCGCATGACACAATGATAATGGAGTTGTTGACTAATCATAGCAATCAATCTCTATCAATTAGTCTACAACAGACCCAGACACGACTTGAGGAAAACCCCCAGTGGTGGAGAGCTTTGGGAACCAAAGGTCCAATGTCACCTGTTCCTCCCAAGCTTGCTACACTTACCACATCATGGCCTAGAAATTCAGTTGCGTTTGCCAGCCGTTAACGCCATAAGAGGGGTAGATTTCCAGCGCTAGGCACTTAGCGCCCGGGCGCAGGCCGATCTGCGCCTACGCCCAACTTCAGTTGACATTTAGCGCCGGCGCAAAGTGTTTGCGCCCGCTCAGCTGCGCGCGCAGCTTATGACGTCATTTCGTCGTGCAACGCTGTTTGTGCGCCCCAAACCGGAAATTCAGTGGCGCCCGCCCAATGTGGGCGTGGCGCTGTTAAGAACTGTGGACTGGAACGCAGCAGAGGCCCTGCGGGCCTCGGGGAGCGCTAATTAAAGGGCACTTAGACTGAACTATAAAGGCCAGCCATTTTGCTGCAATGACTTTAGTGCTTTGGATTTCTGGACAGAGACCAAGGAACAGACCTTACTGATTTGGGACAACATAGGAGAGGTATTTTTGGCTTCTGGCCAGAGCTTTGAAATTAGACTCTGATTTCACTGTTTGCAAGTTTATTATGGGGGCTGCATGGGGTTCCAACCCTCAGTTCCAGCATTATGTGCGAAGGGCTCGCAGACACTGTGTGAGAGGGCCAGCCATGCCTAGACGCAGAGGGGCCATCAGGCGTCGGCAACGTAGGCCTTACCCACTCAGGGAATACCGGCAGCAGGTGTCCTATCTCACCATGACTGCCGCGCATTGTGTTAAGAGGCTGCGCTTCAGAAGGGAGGTGGTTGCAGAGATCTGCCAGCTGCTTCACAGAGATCTGCGTCCACAGCTGATGTGCAGGACGTCTCTGTCGGTGGAAGTGAAGGTCACGGTGGCTCTGAACTTTTATGCAAGCGGCTCCTTCCAAGCCGCTGCTGGGGACATAGCGAACATCTCCCAGTTCGCCGTGCATCGCTGCATCCGGCAGGTCACCGATGCCCTTTTCGCAAGGAGACACCAATTCATCTCCTTCCCCATGACCCTAGAGAGGCAGGAGCAGCGTGCAGTCGGATTTGCCAGGATCGCCGACTTCCCCATGGTGCAGGGCGCCATTGACTGCACGCATGTGGCTATGCGAGCACCTATCGACAATGCCGAGGATTACCGCAACCGGAAGGGCTACCATTCCCTCAATGTACAGCTGGTGTGTGACCACAGGCAGCGCATCCTAGCTGTCAATGCCCGCTTTCCAGGAAGCAGCCACGATGCATTTATCCTGCGCCAGACTACTGTGGCTGACATGTTCGAGGCACAGCCTCCACCAAGGGGATGGCTTATTGGGGACAAGGGCTACCCTTTGTGTACATGGCTCATGACCCCGCTCCGCGCGCCCAGGACCCCTGCGGAGGAGGCATACAACGAAAGCCATCAAGCCACAAGGAACATCATAGAGCAAACGATTGGCGTCCTCAAGCAACGGTTCCGCTGCCTGGATCGTTCCGGCGGATCTCTACAGTATTCGCCGGATAGAGTCTCCCAGTTCGTCGTCGTTTGCTGCATGCTGCACAACCTGGCTATCCGCAGGACTCAGGCACTGCCACCTCGCGTTGGACCACCACCTCAGGAGGATGAGCAGGAGGACCATGAGGAGGAGGAGGAGTACCAGCCCAGGAGGGAGCCACAAGGTCCAAGGGCCGTCCGCTGGCGGCTTATTGAACGACACTTCTAGGCCCCCTGTCAGGGAATGGCTTGTGGCAATGAACGCACCTGAATGCAGCCGCTCCGCAAGCCCTCAGCCGGTTAACGCAACAACCACTTGAAACATGACACCTGGACAAGCTGAATAAATAAAAAGCTTTATTTAACAAACTCAGGGCCTTTCCCACATGAAACAGAAAAACAGACAAGACCCCCAAAAAACAGTCAAAAACATATCTCACTCCCACAACCTGGGGAGGAATAACAAAAATTGTCCTTCCAATTGGCCTTCATCCTCGGCCGTACCAAAATAAGCCCCCCCCCCTCCAGAGCACAAACACCCCCATATAAAAAAACATTTGCCTTCATCTTCGGCCTTACCAAAATAAGCCCCCCCCCCTCCAGAACACAAACACCCCCATATGAAAAAACATTTGCCTTCATCTTCGGCTTTACCAAAATAAGCCCCCCCCCTCCAGAACACAAACACCCCCATATAAAAAAAACAGTTGGCAACACACTCTACTTGGTGTGCCGAGAGGGCGAGTCCTTGTGCAGGCTTCTCCGGCCCCTGCCCGACCTGTTGCTCCGCCTCAACCTGGGCCCTGTGGGTGTTGCAAGGCTGGGGGAAGGCTCCTGAGGGGCACAATGCGTGACGGCAGATGCCCTTGGGGGTCGGCCTAGACGAGGTCCGGCCCTGGAGGGGCCGGCTGCTGACTGCTGCAGCTGTGGCTGGCCAGCATCAGTCTCTCCAGCAGCTCGTCGCACCTTGGCTGGGGGAGTGGCAGTGGCGGCTGCAGCAATGGGGGCAAGCTGGCTGATGCCAGGCGCTCGCTGGTCGCCAGAGACACTGGCACTCGGCCGGCCTGGCACTGCAGCAAGCGCAGCAGTCTGGTGAAGGCCAGACCGCTGTGCTGCAGCAGGGCGGCGGGTGCCCTGGCGATGCTTCCGTGACACAGCGAGTGTGGCAGAAGTGAGTGCGCGAACTGCCCTGGTCTGTGCCCGCATCAGATCAGCCAGTGTCTGGACGGCACCACTCATGAACTCGCGACTCGCTTCCTGTGCTGCCGCGAGTTGGTCGACACCCCTGGCCTGTGCTGCCGCGAGTTGCTCGACACCCCTGGCCTGTGAGTCCCCGAAATTGGCCACACTATGAGCCAGGGACTCAATGGCCTGAGGCAACTGTCCCACAACCCCCATGAACTCGTTGTGGCGCCGCTCCGAGGCCGCGGACATTTCATCAAGGAGGCGCACCTCCTGGGCGAGGACCGTCTCCGGACTGGAGGGCGGACTCTCCCTCTGGGGAGAAGGCCGCCGAGCTGCCCGACCCTTCCCGCGTGCCTGGACGCCACTGGGCCCAGCAACTGCCCTCCCCGCAACACTTCCCCCCCTCTGGGGAGAAGGCAGCCGTGCTGCCCGACCCTTCCCGCGTGCCTGGACGCCACTGGGCCCAGGAACTGCCCTCCCCTGCAACACTTCCCCCCTCTGGGGAGAAGGCAGCCATGCTGCCCGACCCTTCCCGTGTGCCTGGACGCCACTGGGCCCAGGAGCTACACCCCCCTGCAACACTTCCCCCTGGCTCTCCTCCAGGCAAGACGTGTCCCCTGCATTGCCGTCCCCTGCATTGCCATCCCCTGGCGCGGATGAGGGTTCCCCCGATGTGCCGCCTTCCTCTTGGTCCTCGTCGTCCTCCTCTTCCGAGGGACTGGCACTCTCAGCTTCAGGGACCTCCTCCTCACCAGCTGAAAGCAGGAAGGCACAAGAGTAGCTTTAGAGTGAGGACAGGGCGTCAGCGAGGGAGGCATGAGTGGTGCCATTATGCGCATTGGTGGGACAGTGGCAAAGGATGTAGACCTGAAGCGCAAGGGGAACCAGAGAGGTCCAAACGGTCATGTCCTTAACATTGGGTCCCAGCACAGGGTCGGCATCTCCAATAGCAACGGGGCCAGTCACCCGGCCACGCATGAGTCGAGCCACGCTCTCCTCCAGCTGACTGAGCTCCTGGAACTGGGCACGGCCTCCCCCAGTGACAGTCTGGCTCTTCAAATTCCACGCCAGCTTGGCCTGCAAGAGAAAGGACGGCCTCTAAGTACAGTGTGGTGCCCTGTTGTTGTGTGCACTGCCTCCCATGGTGGAATAGCTTGGCCAGTGTGGTGCCCTGTTGTTGTGTGCACTGCCTCCCATGGTGGAATAGCTTGGCCAGTGTGGTGCCCTGTTGTTGTGTGCACTGCCTCCCATGGTGGAATAGCTTGGCCAGTGTGGTGCCCTTTTGTTGTGTGCACTGCCTCCCATGGTGGAATAGCTTGGCCAGTGTGGTGCCCTGTTGTTGTGTGCACTGCCTCCCATGGTCGAATAGCTTGGCCAGTGTGGTGCCCTGTTGTTGTGTGCACTGCCTCCCATGGTGGAATAGCTTGGCCAGTGTGGTGCCCTGTTGTTGTGTGCACTGCCTCCCATGGTCGAATAGCTTGGCCAGTGTGGTGCCCTGTTGTTGTGTGCACTGCCTCCCATGGTCGAATAGCTTGGCCAGTGTGTTAAGTGCAGAGAGTGCTATTGATGATCATGCCAGTGCCATAGCTGCGGGAGGAGGGCTGGCCATTAGGCCTTTGAGGTCCCTTTGCCCATAATGTGAGGTGCACATGCAAGGATGAGGAGGACACTGGAAAGGGTACTCACCCTGACCAACCGACTGAGGTCGTTGTACTTCTTGCGGCATTGGTCTCCAGTCATGGGGACATCGCTGTTGGCTGACACCCTCTGGGCGATTTCCCTCCAGGCTCTCCTGTACTGCCTCCTGGGAGCCTTCTTGCCACTGTCCGGGCACAAGATCTCTCTGTTCTTTTCCAACCCCCTAAGCAGCACCCTCAAAGCATGCTCTGAGAAGCGCTGCGCTTGTTCACAGGCCTTCTGCATGGCTTCAGGCGGTATTTGGGTCCACCAGCAGTGTTCAGGCCTAGCTGCAGGGCTCCACTATCCAGGGCGTGGCTGCAGACAAAGTCGACCCTTCCCCCTTTAAGAGCTGGCCGGCGTCAGGGTGTCTGCTGTCAATCAAAACATGACCGCACCTGCGCTGCGCCCAGCCTCGGCGTTATCAGTCCGCACCGCTGGCTTAGCGCCTAAAGATAGGAGTGCAACGCCAGTTTCAGCGCTCGCCCAAACTCCTTGGCCAAAGCTACTGAATTTCGGCGAAGTGGCCTCCACTTTCCGGCGGGCGCTAACTTTAGCGCCCGCCCGACTTTACCGCCCCAAAAGTGGCTATACTGAATTTCTAGGCCCATGTCTCAAATTACTCATACTGTATCCCAAAATGGTAATTTCTGAAAGAAATCTATCTAATTTGCATTTGAATTAATCTATACCATCTGTTTCCACCACCTCGCTAGCAAGTCTGTTCCATAGATTGGCCATGCACTCATTGAAGTATTGCTTTCGCAGATTAGTTTTGAATTTACCCCACTTCAAGCACAAGCCATTTCATCTATTTGTACTATTCTGGATAAGGTGAAATAGCTTGTGATAGTCTGCACTATCTAGTTAAAACCCCACCGCTGCCCTTTTAAATAGGAGTAGAGATTTGCTACGAAACATAGAAACATAGAAGATAGGAGCAGGAGTAGGCCATTCGGCCCTTCGAGCCTGCTCCGCCATTCAATGAGATCATGGCTGATCATCCAAATTCAGTACCCTGTCCCTGCCTTCTCCCCATATCCCTTGATCCCTTTAGCCTCAAGAAATATATCCAACTCTTTCTTGAATATATTTAATGAACTGGCCTCCACCGCCCTCTGTGGCAGAGAATTCCACAGGTTCACCACTCTCTGGGTGAAGAAATTCCTCCTCATTTCAGTCCTAAATGGTTTACCCCTTATCCTTAGACTATGACCCCTGGTTCTGGACTCCCTGGCCATCAGAAACATCCTTTCTGCATCTAGTCTGTCCAGACCTGACAGAATTTTATAGGTTTCGATGAGATCCCCTCTCAATCTTCTAAACTCCAGTGAGTATAAGCCCAATTGACACAATCTCTCCTCGTACGTCATTCCTGCCATCCCAGGTATCAGCCTGGTGAATCTTCGCTGCACTCCCTCCATGGCAAGAACGTCCTTCCTTAGGTAAGGTGACCAAAACTGCACACAATACTCAAGGTGCGGTCTCACGAAGGCCCTGTACAACTGCAGCAAGACATCCTTGTTCTTGTACTCGAACCCTCTTGCTACGAAGGCCAACATACCATTTGCCTTCTTAACCGCCTGCTGCACCTGCATGCTTACCTTCAGCGACTGGTGCACAAGAACACCCAGGTCTCTCTGGACTTCCCCTTCTCCCAATCTATTGTCATTCAAATAATAATCTGCCTTCCTGTTTTTGCCACCAAAGTGGATAACCTCACATTTATCCACATTATAGTGCATTTGCCATGTTTCTGCCCAATCACCCAACCTGTCCAAATCGTACTGGAGTTTCATGACATCCTCCTCACAGCATACCCTCCCACCCAGCTTTGTGTCGTCTGCAAATTTGGAGATATTACATCCAATTCCCTCGTCCAGATCATTAATATATATTGTGAACAGCAGGGGCCCTAGGACCGATCCTTGCGGTACCCCACTAGTCACTGCCTGCCACTCGGAAAACGACCCGTTTATTCCAACTCTTTGCTTTCTGTCCGCCAACCAGTTCTCTATCCAAGTCAATACCTTGCCCCCAATCCCATGTGCCTTAATTTTGCACGCTAACCTCTTATGCGGGACCTTATCGAAAGCCTTCTGAAAGTCCAAATACACCACATCCACTGGTTCTCCCTTATCTATTTTACCAGTTACATCCTCAAAAAATTCCAGTGGATTAGTCAAGCATGATTTACCTTTTCTAAATCCATGTTGACTTTGTCCGATCCTGTCACTGCTTTCCAAGTGCTCTGCTATTACATCTTTTATAATGGACTCTAGCATTTTCCCCACTACCGATGTCAGGCTTACCGGTCTATAATTCCCCGCTTTTTCTCTGCCACCTTTTTTGAATAGTGGGGTAACATTAGCTACCCTCCAATCCATGGGTACTGTTCCAGAGTCTATTGAGTTCTGGAAGATGACCAGCAATGCATCTACTATTTCTAGGGCCACTTCCTTAAGTACCTTGGGTTGTAGATTATCAGGCCCTGGGGATTTATCGGTCTTCAGTCTCATCAATTTTCCTAACACCATTTCCCTACAAATACTGATTTATTTCAGTTCCACCCTTTCATCAGACGCTATGTTCTGCGGTATTTCTGGGAGGTTATTTGTGTCCTCCTTTGTGAAGACCGAACCAAAATATGTATTTAGTTGGTCTGCCATTTCTTTGCTCCCCATTATAAATTCCCCTGATTCTGACTGCAAGGGACCTACGCTTGACTTCACCAATCTTTTTCTCTTTACATATCTATAAAAGCTTTTACAGTCAGCTTTTATGTTCCCTGAAAGCTTACTCTCATATTCTATTTTCCCTTTCTTAATTAATCTCTTTGTCCTCCTTTGTTGAATCCTAAACTGCTCCCAATCCTCAGGATTATTGCTTTTTCTAGCCAATTTGTATGTCCTCTCCTTGGATCTTATGCTGTCCCTAATTTCCCTTGTTAGCCACGGTTGAGTCACCTTTTTTGTTTTATTTTTATGCCAAACTGGGATTAACAACTTCTGTAGTTCATCCATTCGGTCTTTGAATGTTTGCCATTGCCTATCCACCGTCAACCCTTTGAGTGCCATTCCCCAATCAATCCTACCCAACTCGCTCCTCAGACCATCGTAGTTTCCTTTATTTAAATTGAGGACCCTAGTTTCTGAGTCAACTACTTCATTCTCCATCTTAATGGAGAATTCGATCATATTATGATCGCTCCGACCCAAGGGGCCTCATACAACAAGATTGCTAATTAATCCTTTCTCGTTACATAATACCCAGTCTAAGATGGCCTGATCTCTGGTTGGTTCCTCAACATATTGGTCCAGGAAACCATCCTGTAAACACTCCAGGAATTCCTCCTCCACAGTATTGTTACTAATTTGGTTAGCCCAATCTATATGTAGATTAAAGTCACCCATGATGACTGCTGTGCCCTTATTGCATGCTTCTTTAATTTCCCTTTTAATGCCATCCCCAACCTCCGCCTTACTGTTTGGAGGTCTATATACCACTCCCACTAATGTTTTTTTCCCCTTATTATTTCTCAATTCTACCCATACAGATTCCACATCATCAGAGCTAATATCCTTCATTACAATTGTGTTAATCCCTTCTTTAACCAGTAATGCTACCCCTCCTCCCTTTCCTTTTTGCCTATCTTTCCTGAATATCGAATACCCCTGGATGTTGAGTTCCCAGTCTTGGCCATCCTTGAGCCACGTTTCCGTAATCCCAACCAAATCATATTCATTTACCTCTATTTGCGCAGCCAATTCATCCACCTTATTACAAATGCTCCTCGCATTAAGACACAAAGCCTTTAGGCTTGTTTTTTTAACGCTCTTAGACCTATTAGAATTATTATTTACTGTGGCCACGTTTGATTTAAACCGTTGATTTCTCTGACTGCCACTTTTGTTTTTCTCCTTCCTATCTTTTGCTTTTATCCTTGTTTCCCTTTCCTCTGTCTCCCTGCTCAGGTTCCCAACCCCCTTCCATTTTAGTTTAAACCCTCCCCCACAGCACTAGCAAACACTCCCCCTAGGACATCGGTTCCAGCCCTGCCCAGGTGCAGACCGTCTGGTTTGAACTGGTCCCACTTCCCCCAGAACCGGATCCAATGTCCCAGGAACTTGAATCCCTCCCCCTGGCACCATTCCTCTAGCCACGTATTCATCTGAAATATCCTTCTATTTCTACTCTGACTAGCACGTGGCACTGGTAGCAATCCTGAGATTACTACCTTTTCAGGTCCTGTTTTTTAATTTACCTCCTAACTCCCTATATTCTGCTTTTAGGACCTCATCCCGCTTTTTACCTATATCGTTGGTGCCTATATGCACTACGACAACTGGCTGTTCACCCTCCCCTTCCAAGATGTTCTGCAGCCGCTCGGAGACATCCTTGACCCTTGCACCAGGGAGGCAACTCACCATCCTGGAGTCTCGTTTGCGGCCGCAGAAATGCCTATCTATTCCCCTTACAATTTACTATAGCTCTACCACTCTTTTTCCTCCCATTCTGTGCAGCAGAGCCACCCCTGGTGCCAGGAAGTTGGCTGCTGCTGCCTTCCTCTGATAAGCCATCCCCCCCAACAGTACTCAAAGTGGTATATCTGTTGGAGAGGGGGATGGCCACAGGGGACCCCTGCACTACCTGCCTGCGCCGAGTACTCTGCCTGTTGGTCACCCGTTCCCTTTCTTCCTGTCCAACCTCTACCTGTGGTGTGTCCAACTCCCTAAACGAGCATCGTGAACGCTCCAGTTTGCATCCAATCGCAGCTCCAGTGCCGCAATGCGGTCTGTCAGTAACTGCAGCTGGGTGCACTTCCTGCACACGTAGTTGTCAGGGACACAGGAAGTGTCCCTGAGTTCCCACATTTCGCAGGAGGAGCAGATCACAGGGCCGGGCTGTCCTGCCATGACTTACCCTTTAATTAATTGAGTTTAAATTAAATCAATCAATCCCACTAATTACACTACAGTTAAATAGTTTACCAACAGTCCCCGCTACACCAGAGAGACCTTAGAAACTATAAAACAGAGTTAAAGTTTAAAAAAGAGAGAAATACTCACCAACCAATCACTTACCTGCTTCCTGCTGACGTCACACTTGGATTACTTTTTACCTCTCTCCCGGAACCTGGATTGGTACGCCTCTGGTGCTCCCTCGCAGGTCCGCTGCCTCTCCGGTCTCGGGGCTCTGGGCCTCGCTGCCTCGGGCTGCTCTTTAAGTAGCTCCGCTGCCTCTGGTGCTCCCTCGCAGGTCCGCTGCCTCTCGGGGCTCTGGGCCTCGCTGCCTCGGGCTGCTCTTTAAGTATGTATAGGTTTGCTCAACTCCTAACAAATCTCAGCATTACTTAAACGACTAAGTTTTCTGATGCGTCATATGGGCTCTCTGATGCACTGAGGGTGTTGAATACTTTCCCTCTTTCTCAAAGGCCTTTTTCCCCATCAGAATTTTTTGGTCATATTATAATTCTACGTTATTGTATTCACCATTGAAAATTTACAGGAAATCGTTTTTTGAGATGTTGCTTCAGAGGAGATGTGCTGTTTAAAAGCTAAAAGCCTTTCAGTACTTAATTTAAGTTTGCTGTATTGGAGATTGGACTGATGCATTTTATTGTACATGTAGCCATAAGTTTTGGACGTATGCTTAGAACCCACATCATCTTTAAAGCAGTTAGTCTTAGTTACTGACTCTGGGAACATCTAGTGGCAAGAAATGGAAGTAAATTATGAACACTGACAACTTGTTGACTCTTGGAAAACCTGCCTGTTTTTGCAGGCGGTAATAAATACCTTGGCTTTTAATTCAGTAACATATATAGACAGAAATCTTTTGAATTGATGTCCTTACTGTTTGGAACAGTTCTTTTTATTGTACAGGTTCACTGTTCAGTTAGCAAAGTTGAACATCAATGGGCATTCTACCAAAGAATGAGACGTTAAACCGAAGCCTCATCTGCCCTCTCAGGTGGAGATAAAAGACCCCATGGTACTATTTTGAAGAAGAGCAGGGAAGTTAGCCCTGGTGTGCTGGCCAATATTTATCCCTCAATCAACATCACTAAAACAGATGATCTGGTCATTATCACATTGCTGTTTGTGGGAGCTTGCTGTGTGCAAATTGGCTGCTGCGTTTCCTACATTACAACAGCGACTACACCTCAAAAAGTACTTCATTGGCTGTAAAGCGCTTTGGAACATCCGGTGGTTGTGAAAGGCGCTATATAAACGCAAGTCTTTCATTATATATCCAAAAGCAAAGTACTGCGCATGCTGGAAATCTGAAATAAAAACAGAAAATGCTGGAAATACTCAGCAGGTCAGGCATCATTTGTGGTCATCGACCCGAAACGTTAACTTTGTTTCTCTTGCCACAGATATATATTGTTGCGTCTGTCACATTTTCCAGTGCAAAATCATATGTAAACGCCTTCTTGTGTCCACACTACCTGTTAGCTTACTTGTAACCGTATTACTTGTGATGCCTGTAACTGGCACTCTATTTCCAGTGTTAATCTCAAGACACTTGGACCTGTTACCAAAAAAACATTGATTCCATATGCAGTTGCAGGCTCTGGCCACTGGGTGGTGCTGTGGAGTATTTTTTTTTCCTAACTCCTTCGTCAGCCATGTTACTTTTTCTGTCCAGAGTTGGAAGCCAGGTTAATATTTTAGTTTGTGAAATTTTTATAATGATTTCAAGTACATGTTTCTCTTTTTCAATCTACCTGCTCACAGACCCAAAATAGAATTTCTAGTGGCATATGGCTTCCCTGTTGATCCATCTACTAAATGCTGCAAAGTTGGTCCCCTCTTGACTTTCCACACCCAATCGCGGACCTCAAGTTCTCTCTCCTCTCACCCCACCTTCCTAGGCTTTCTTCACTGTACCTGGTCTGAACACATCCTTTCTGCTCCAAGAATCTACACTCCAACTGCCCACGTGTTTTATGCACCATTTATTTTTAAAAGAAAGTCCTCTGCCCACACCCCACCTGGAGATTACAGCATAGCAGGTATCTGATGCACTGCTGTGTTTTTCAGTGCCTTTTGGCCCCCAGGTATTTTCAAACCGCTGACTTTAATTTTTTTTTTAAATAACACAATTTTTGGTACTTTTTTTTAAATGCTCATTTTTAAAATGACCCATGTTTTGCTGATTTTCTTTTAATAGTTTCTGTTCTGTTCCTTTTATTCATAGGTCCAGTCGTACTGTCTTTTTATTTTAAATAGCCCCGGTTCTGTTTGGTTTTTTAATGGCCTTGGTTCTGCTCCATTTTATTTCTTTAAATAGTCGCAGTTGTACTGCCTTCCTCCCCCCCCAGGGTCCTGATTATTTTGCCTTTTTTTAAATAGCCCTGATTCTGCATCCCTTCTTCTATAGCCTCAGTACTGCTGACTTTTTGTAAATAGCCCTGGTTCTCTTCCCTTTTTAAAATAAGCAGCCCCATGAACAATGCCATGGGAGATCAGATATAGCAATGAATTGAATGTGCACATCCTTGTATTGATCCCTGCTGTGTATATTCAGTGATTGTGTGCGTCTCCAAGAGCCTGCAGTCCAGTTGTTAGATATATTTCTAAAGGATTGCCAAGGTTGGTCTGATTATAGTGACTTCCAGGTATTTTCAAACCGCTGACTTTTATTCAACAGCAGTGAACAGGTGCACTTCTCGAATGCTAACATGAAAATTTATTTAATTATGTTTACACAAAAGGACAAAACATCCATACGTCATACAAGTAGAATATTGGCTAGAAAACTGTTGAGAGCCCAGTATTTATTATGCTCGTGAAGGAGACCATATAACTCGCCAGTTATAAAGTAGGAGCAGGTGCTGATGCTGTGTGAAATTTGACGTCTTCTTTACCTGTATGATATGTTGTTTATGGCGAGCTTCTGTTCGCAAAGCTTTCTAGTGAGTGTTGGGTTATTGCTATTGCTGTCAGTAATAGTTTTTTCTTACGAAGGTAGTTCTCACCTAGTTTATGTTTGTATACATTTATTCATGGAAAATGTAGCTATCAGAATGCATAAAGCTGTAGACCTTGTGCTGACGCACGGTTTACAAGGCAAATTGGACAAGTTGATAAAGCTGTAAAATATAAATAGCGGTATAGAGTACCAATACAAAGAATGCCATACCTATACAAATCACTAGTTAGGCCACAGCTAGAATATTGAGACAAATTTTGGGTGTCTTTAGAAGAATGTCAAGGCTGTAAAGAGGGTGCAGAAGAGATTCACTAAAATGATACCAGGGATTGAGGGGCTTTAGTTATGAGGAGAGACTGGAAAACCAAGGGTGTTTTCATTAAAGCAAAGACGGTTAGGAGGAGAAGTGATAGAGGTGTACATCGGAAAAAAGCTATTTGCACTGATTGGTGAGTCGGTAGCTGGAGGGTGTAAATTTAAGATCATCAGCAAAAGAATGAAGGGAGAGGTTAGGAGATTTATTTTTAATGTAGAAAGTTGCTAAGACATGGACCGCCCTACCAGATCCAGTGGTGGAAGCAGAATCCATAATAGCTTTGAAAAAGGAAATGAATAAATATTTGAATAAAAATATTTTAAAAGCATATGCAGAAAGGGCAGGAAAATAGGAGCAAGTGGAACAGCAAAAAGGCGAATCACACATCTTTATTTCCTTCAGTGTCTTATTTTAGATCTGTCTTTTTTTATCGTGAAATTGGAATTTTGGTCCCTATTACACATGCAAAAATGGATATCACCAGTGTCAATTTCAGGATTCTTTGATCATTTTCCACAGAAAGGACTGGGGTAGATGAAGAGCAACTTTTAAGTATTGAACTTTAAACTAAAGTGGATTTGTATAGGTTTAAGAAGGAAAGCCACGGACAGCAGGTATTTGCAGAATATGTATAAAGCCAGATGCCGATACTGTTACCAAGGGCAGTCAGGAACAGTAGGGGAGTCGTCGTCTAATCCCAGGAGCGCCCAACAAACACGAGAGGGATGCCTCTTGTTAAACTATGCATGAACATAATTTCAAAGAGTGCAGGTTTAGTAGCTGATTTGATGAACGTACCCCCAGACAGGAGGAGTGGTCAAAAACCAAACCCCAATTTGCTGTGGGAACAATTAAGGAGGTGAAAAAATATCAAGATGTTGGCAGTCAGGTTTGAAAAAGGAAAAGTTGTGAGGACCTTTGCTGAGTTCAAATGGTTAAAAATGCTGGAGGATAGGTAGAAGACTTCTTGTTTAAGGCAAGTAAGATGACTCACTGATGTGAGGAAAAGTGGTGTGGTTTTTATTTTATATCGTTATGCCAAGATAAGTTATATTGCTTGAACTAGGTGGTTCTTCTCTTCTTAGGCAGTCCCTCGGAACCGAGGATGACTTGCTTCCACGTTAAAAATGAGCTCGCAGGTGACTGATTAGTCCAATGCGGGACCTACAGTCTCTGTCACAGGTGGGGCAGACGGTGGTTGAAGGGGCGGGTGGGTGGGGTGCTTGGGTTGACTTGCGCTGCCTGTGCTTGTCTTCCGCTTGCTTATGGCGAAGAGACTCGAGGTGTTCGGCGCATTCCCGGATGCTTCTCCTCCACTTTGTGCAGTCTTGGGCCAGGGATTCCCAGGTGTCGGTGAGGATGTTACACTTTTTCAAGGAGGCTTTGAGGGTGTCCTTGAAACGCTTCCTCTGCCCACCTGGGGCTCTCTTGCCGTGCGGAGCTCCAAGTAGAGCGCTTGTTTTGGGAGCCTCATATCGGGCATGCGGACAATGTGACCTGTCCATCGGAGCTGATTGAGCGTCGTCAGAGCTTCGATGCTGGGGATGTTGGCCAGAGCAAGAACACTGACGTTGGTGCGCCTATCCTGCCAATGGATTTGCAGGATCTTGCGGAGGCAGCGTTGGTGGTACCTCTCCAGTGCTTTGAAGTGCCTGCTGTACATGGTCCATGTCTCTGAGGCATACAGCAGGGCAGGTATCACTGCTGCCCTTTGGACCATGAGCTTAGTGCCGGGTTTGAGGTCCTGGTCTTCATGCACACTCTTCCTCAGGCGACCGAAGGCTGCACTGGCACACTGAAGGCGGTGTTGGACTTCGTCGTCGCCGTCTGCCCTTGTTGACCATAGGCTCCAGAGGTATGGAAAGTGGTCCACGCTGTCTAAGGCCTTGTCGTGGATTTTGATAATCGGGGGGCAGCACTGTGTGGCGGGGGCAGGTTGGCAGAGGACCTTTGTCTTATGGATGTTTAGTGTAAGGCCCATGTTCTCGTATGCTTCGGTGAAGGTGTTTACGATGGTTTGGAGTTCGACCTCTGAGCGCAGACGCAAGCATCGTCTGCATACTGTAATTCGTCGACAGAGGATGGGACGACCTTGGATCTGGACTGGAGGTGACGGAGGTTGAACAGTTTCCCGTTTGTTCTGTAAATTAGCTCCACTCCAGTGGGGAGCTTACTGAGGGTGAGATGGAGCATTGCAGCAAGGAAGATTGAGAAGAGCGTTGGTGCGATGACACAGCCTTGCTTGACCCCAGTTCGTATGTGAATTGGGTCTGTGGTGGAACCGTTGGTCAGAATCACGGCTTGCATGTCGTCGTGAAGCAGGCGGAGGATGGTGACAAACTTTTGAGGGCAGCCGAATTTGAGGAGGACACTCCATAATCCTTCACGGTTGACAGTGTCGAAGGCCTTTGTGAGATCAAAGAAGGCCATGTACAGTGGTTGGTGCTGTTCCCTGCATTCCTCTTGTAATTGACATGCGGTGAAGATCATGTCCATTGTGCCCCTTAGTGGGCGGAATCCACATTGCGACTCTGGGAGGAGCTCTTCGGCCACTGGGAGAAGGCGATTGAGGAGGATTCTTGCGATGACTTTCCCTGTGGCAGATAGCAGGGAAACTCCTCTGTAATTACCGCAATCGGACTTGTCACCTTTCTTGAAGATGGCCACAATTACGGCATCTCTGAGATCCCCTGGCATGCTCTCCTCCTTCCAGATAAGAGAAATGAGTTCATGAATTCGCGCCAGTAGTGTTTCTCCGCCATGCTTTAGTGCCTCGGCGGGGATTCCATCTGCTCCTGAGGCCTTGTTGGTATATAAGCAAGATAAGTTATATTGCTTGAACTAGGTTAACCTGATTATAACTGTTCATTGTTCCCCTTACTGCTCCTAAATAAAGCTGCTTTACAATTTGTATCTAGCTTTGCCTCACTTAATACATGTGCAAAAGATATAAATATCTGGCGAAAATCAGAAGGAAATGCAATATGTCATGCCTGGGTTATGTTACCACGCAAGTAGATATAGGGCAATGTTCGTCAACACTCATAAAAGTAAGATGGTCCGATCAGTCATGGGAGCATCTGAACCTGAGAATTCTCACATTTGTACCAACCAATTAGTCACATGATATTTGTCATCACTTGTGGAATATGTGCTCCAAGTAGTTTCTACTTGTACAATTTTTCTATTACATCTGTAATCTCATCAGCTGGTGCCTCTTTAGAGCCCAGTCTGCTGCTTTTTCGAAGTCAACTTGGCTCAATTGGAAACTGCCTTATGGGTCAGAAAGTTGTGGGTTAAGATCTCATGCCAGTACTTGACTCATAATTTAGGCTGATGCTCCAGTGCAGTCCTGAGCTAATTCTGCGCTGTCTTACTTGATGTATTTTAGATGTGACATTAAACTGACATCCAATCTGCCTGTTCAGATAGATATTAAAGACCCTATGGAACTAGTCAAAGATGACCAACCAATAACCTAGGCCTAGATATTGGCCGGAGGGGGGGGGGGGGGGGCAGGCAGAGTTTCGGATGGGAAACCCAGAAGTCCAGGTTTCCTCGCATGCTGCTCCACAGCCAATGTTCCCTTTAAGCTGCCCAGCCATGTGGCCGTGCACCGCTCTGCAGCTCCCGCACAGCCGGCTCACCAGACTTTAAATAGGGAAAAACTGCGCATACCGCGCACCCCAAAAAAATTTGAGAAGATTGTCCACAGCATGTGCCTTTTTTCCTTGACCGGTTCCCTGCTCATAAGTCAGCCTGATTGACAGGCCTGGCTTCCAGTCGGGTGAGGAGGACTTCGGAGCAGGCCGCAGGAGCAGGTAGGTCCGATCCACGACCCCGGCGGGAGACCCAATCCCTGGTTGGGGGAGGGGGGTGTCCGGTCCTCAATCCCGGGGGAGGGGGGGTGTCTGATGGGGGGGGAGGAGCTTGAGGGGCCGGGGGAAGCACTCCTGCTCCTCCTGGCTCATAAGCAGTGCTGTAAAGGCACTTACCTTCTCCCCAAAGCTGTCGTCGCCTCCCTAAAGCTGCTGGAGTTCTTGAACTTGGTGAGACATGAAAGATAGAGGAGACTAACTTCACTCACTCCAACAGGACAGCATGGGCCCTGCTCAGTCAACTTGGCAGGGCAAACCCCGCCTATAAACACAGGATGACCGTCAGAGCAAACGCCATTGCATCCCACTTGATACAAACATCAAAGGTTTCAGTGGACAAAGAATTTTGACACCAGGTGAAGCGGCAGCTTTCGACAAACTTGATGGTGCACCAAGATCGTCAACTATGTCTGATCCAATCACCTTAGCCGAACTAATCGCAGCCCTGTCGACAACCAAATCTTGAAAAGCTGCTGGTCGAGATGGTGTTTACCCAGAATTCTTAAAAGCACTAGGACCCAAAACGAAGAGATGGTTAACCACCTCCTCTGAGGTACTGGCAACCGGTAAAATTCCACCTATTTGGAGGGAGACTAAAATAATTGCCCTCCTGAAGCAGGGGAAGAATGGTTGTGAAGCCTCCAGCTACCACCCGATCTCCTTATTTTGCATTTGTTATAAAGTGCTGGAGAGGCTACTACTCCACAGACTAGCTCCCATCATTAAGCCAACCATCCCTAAGGAGCAGCCATAACTGCTGCGATCAAGTGGTAGCTTTAACGTGCACATCGAATCAGGCTTCCAGCGCCAGCTCAAGACCGCCGTAGCACTCGTGGACCTGTCAGCAGTGTATGACACAGTATGGAAGCATGGACTGCTTTTCAAGCTCTCCTCCAGTTTACCCTGCAGCACAACGATCCATTTTCTCCACTCCATGCTTAGCAAGCGATGCTTCCGTGTGTACTCTGGCACCCAGAAGAGCAGATATAGGATATTGAACAACAGACTCCCACAGGATTCTGTCCTGGCATCCATATTATTCAACGTTTACACCAGTGACCTGCCCGAAACGGAGTCCCACAAATTCATATACACTGATGACATTGCCTTGGCCACGCAAAACATGAATCTGTCCATCACCGAGGAGACCCTGACCAGTGATTTACAGAGGATGGAGGCCTACTTCCGCCGATGGCGACTTCGGCTAAAGCCGCAAAAGACCGTTGCCTCGACATCCACCTCCACACCCATCAAGCAAACCAAGCTTTGAAAGTCTCCTTTTGCTGCGCAGAGGTAAACCATGCCAAAAAACCCTCTTATTTAGGAGTCACGCTTGATCACACCCTGTCATATAGACAGCATCTCCAGAACCTTGGGAAGAAACTAAAGAGTAGGGTCAACTTGATCCAGAAACTCGCCGGATCCACATGGGGAGCAGACGCTCAAACCCTTCGTACGGCAGCACTCACCCTGGGGTACTCTACAGCGGAGTACTGCTCTCTGGCATCGCTATCGAGTCCGCATGTCACATCCATTGATGGCCAGCTGAATTCTATTATGAGAATTATCACCGGTATGCTTTTGTCGACACCAATACCTTGGCTGCCCATGCTTGCAAACATCGCACCACCACACCTAAGCCGTGAATATGCAGACTCCAGAGAATACAACCGCTACACCAGCAAAGACATGCCGATCCAGGCCGACTTGAACAACCTATCACCAACAGGTCTCAAACCTAGAAGGCCATTTTGGACCGTCGCCGAAGCCCTTCAGCGATTTCCCCTCAGCCTTGATGACCGATGGCGAAATGCTTGAAAGAACTATGACATACGGAATGGATTCCTTATAGAGGACCTCACAGTACAACCTGAAGGATCAAACCTTCCTCGCAAACAGTGGACAACCATCAACCGCCTCAGAACCGGTCATGGCAGATGCTGCCACCTTCTCCATAGATGGAAGATTAAAGCACCCCATCGTGCGACTGTGGAGCTCCTAATCAGACCCTGGAGCACATCATTGAGCACTGCCCTCGGAGGAAATTTGCAGGCAGCCTACAAGATATCCACGTTGTTACACCAGAAGCTTTGGCCTGGATATCTGACTTAGATATTGACGTTTGATTTGCATTGCTACTATCATATGAAAGAAGCTGCTGCTGCTGGATTTCCCAATGCCTGGGAAACCCGACCCAGCCACTGTTAAACCTGCAAAGCAGGTTAAATCGGAGGCTGCCAGCCTCATTAAAATATTTAAATTGCCACTGGACAATGAAACAACTAACGCAAAGAGGAGGCTCCATGAACATCCCCATCCTCAATGATGTCAGATCCTAGCACGTGCATGCAAAAGACAAGGCCAAAGTGTTTGTAACTATCTTTAGCCATAAGTGCAGAGTGGCTGATCCATCTCGGCCTCCTCCTGAGGTCCCCACCATCTCCGAAACCAGTCTTCATCCAATTTGATTCACTCCACGTGATATCAAGAAATGGCAACGTCCCGGGTGTAGTGCTGAAGACTTTTGCTCCAGAACTAGCTGCGCCTCTAGCCAAGCTGTTCCAGTACAGCTGCAACACTGGCATCTATCTGACAAAGTGGAAAATTGCCCAGGTATGTCCTGTGCACAAAAAGCAGGACAAATCCAATCCAGCCAATTACCGTCCCATCAGTCTACTCTCAATCATCAGCAAAGTGATGGAAGGTGTCATCGACAGTGCTATCAAGCGGCACTTACTCACCAATAACCTGCTCACTAATGCTCAGTTTGTGTTCTGCCAAGACCACTCGGCTGCCGACCTCATTACAGCCTTGGTCCAAACATGGACAAAGGAGCTGAATTCCAGAGGTGAGGTGAGAGTGACTGCCCTTGACATCAAGGCAGCATTTGACCGAGTGTGGCATGAAGGAGCCCTAGTAAAACTGAAGTCAATGGGAATTGGGAGGAAAACTCCCCCCCCCCCCCCACCCCCCCACCAATCAGTCTACTCTCAATCATCAGAAAAGTGATGGAAGGGGTCCTCAACAGTGCTATCAAGTGTCACTTGCGCACCGATGCTCAGTTTGGGTTCCACCATGACCACCCTGCTCCAGACCTCATTACAGTTTTGGTCCAAACAGGGACAAGAGCTGAATTCCAGAGGTGAGGTGAGAGTGACTGCATTTGACTAAGTGTAGCACCAAGGAGCTCTAGTAATATTGAAGCCAATGGGGCTCAAGGGAGAAACTCCATTCACTGGAGTCATACCTAGCACAAAGGAAGATGGTTGTGGTTGTTGGAGGCCAATCATCTCAGCCCCAGGATATTGCTGCAGGGCAGTGTCCTAGGCCCAACCATCTTCAGCTGCTTCATCAATGACCTTCCCTCCATCATAAGGTCAGATGTGGGGATGTTTGTTGATGATTGCACAGTGTTCAGTTCCATTCTCAACTCCTCAGATAATGAAGTAGTCCATGTCCTCGTGCAGTAAGACTTGGACAACATCCAGGCTTGGGCTGATAAGCAAGTAACATTTGCACCACACAAGTGCCAGGCAATGGCAAGAGAGAGTCTAACCATCTCCCCTTGACATTCAATGGCATTACCATCGTTGAACCCCCTACCATCCACATTCTGAGGGTCACCATTGACCAGAAACATAAATACTGTGGCTACAAGAGCAAGTCAGAGGCTGGGTATTCTGTGGTGAGTGACTTGCCTCTTGACTCCCCCCAAAGCCTTTCCACCATCTACAAGGCACAAGTCAGGAGTGAAATGGAATACTCTCCACTTGCCTGGATGAGTGCAGCTCCAACATTCGAAGCTCAACACCATCTAGGACAAAGCAGCCAACTTGATTGGCAATCCATCCACCACATTAAACATTCACTCCCTCCACCAACAGCGCACCGTAGCTGCTGTGTGTATCATCTACAAGATGCACTGCAGCAACTTGCCAAGGCTACTTCGACAGCACCTCCCAAACCTATGGCCTCTACCACCTAGAAGGGCAAGGGCAGCAGGCATATAGGAACACTACCATCTCCAAGTTCCCCTCCAAGTCACACACCATCCTGACTTGGAAATATATCGCCGTTCCTTCAATGTCACTGGGTCAAAATCCTGGAACTCCCTCCCTAACAGCACTGTGGAAGTACCTTCAACACATGCAGCGGTTCATGAAGGCAGCTCACCACCACCTTCTCGAGGGCAATTCGGGATGGGCAATAAATGCTGGCCTTGCCAACGACGCCCACATCCCGTGAATGAAATTTTTTTTAAACGTCTCCTGGGAGCAGGCTAGCTGCCCAACCTTTGTCCCGTCTCCATTAAATCCGGAAGTGGGCGGGTTGGGGTCAGGTTTAAGATTTAAAATTTTAACATCAGACTTGATCACAACCCATTGTGTTTGGGTGTTAAAATTCAGCCCCTAGTTTTTGAGGGGATGCCATAGCTGGTTTGATTGACAGCTCTTCTGGCCACTCATGGACAGAGGGAGCAGTCAAGAACCAAGCTCCAACTTCCTGTGGGGACAGGAAGGAGGTGAAGAACGATTCACATGTTGGCAGTCAGGTGGCCAGGGTACTGTACCACAACATGAACACGTTGCAGAGCCATTTCCAGTCAAAGCACAATATATAAAGGTCACAAAGAAAAGTGCAGATGAGGAAGGGCATTCGACCCATTTGGCTCATCCTTTTTTGAATGCTACAATCCTCATCATAGCATGCAACTGTCTCTTGGATAACTTGACAGTCTTTGCCTCAACTACCCTACCAATGGTATTGATTTCTGCATGAAGAAATGCTGCCTGGCACATGACCAGAACTTGCCTTTCGCCAGTTTATACCTATGTCCATTTGTCTTGCAGTTGAGGATTTTTTTTTTATTCGTTCATGGGATATGGGCATCACTGGCAAGGCCAGCATTTATTGCCCATCCCTAGTTGCCCTTGAGAAGGTGGTGGTGAGCTGCCTTCTTGAACCGTTGCAGTTCGTGTGGTGAAGGTACTCCCACAGTGCTGTTAGGGAGGGAGTTCCAGGATTTTGACCCAGCAACAATGAAGGAATGGCGATATACTTCTACGTCAGAATGGTGTGTGATTTGGAGGGGTGGTGTTCCCATGCGCCTGCTGCCCTTGTCCTTCTAGGTGGTAGAGGTCGTGGGTTTGGGAGGTGCTGCCGAAGAAGCCTTGGCAAGTTGCTGCAGTGCATCTTGTAGATGGTACACATTGCAGCCACGGTACGCTGGTGGTGGAGGGAGTGAATGTTTAAGATTAACTTAAAACATGCTCCAGATGTACCTGTTCTACTCGACTTAATATCTCTATGTTGTCCCCTTTCATTTGTCTCCTTTCAAGGCTTAAGAGGCTAAGTTCTACCCTGTCTTGATCACTCAATCCTGTGACATTAGGGATCAGACTCGCAACCCTTTATTAACTCATGGCTTGAATGGTTCCCTTGTATCTCCGTGACCAGACCTGAAAACAGAATTGAAGGAATGGCCTGGCCAGATACCTGGTACAGTTTCACCAAAACAGCCTCAGACTTGTATTCTACTGATTTGGTAAAATAGTTTTATTGATTTCTTACCCGCAAAGACGAGACTAATACTCCCAGAACTCCCTCGGCTCGTTCAATACCATTCATTGAGTTTGTCTCATATTGTTTCTTCCAATGTGTGATTCCTTGCACCTGT